>NW_027077662.1:0-343000 GCF_963924675.1 Phocoena phocoena
TGAAGCAATCCTGCGGTTTTGTGCACAGCTCACAAAAAAGCGAGGTGAAGAAAGGAGCTCAGGGGCACTGAAATTCACAAACCTGCAGAGTTGAAATGACAGCTATCCTCCAAAAATATATTGAAGTAAGCCTGCGAAGGGGACTTGAAAGCGGGGCAGAATTTCAGGAATACGATTGCAGGGGGTAGACAGGAATTGCCCTGAAAGCATAGGAAAAGAGGCAGAACGTCGACAATGATGCACTTGGCCAAAAAGGGCGTATGCGTTTTTTCCTGAATATATTCAGGAAAAAGCGCATACGCCCTTTTTGGCCAACCAAGCAAGCCTGTAAAGGAAATCTGCACTACAATGAAATCTCACTGCCCCCCGGGCAAAAGGGCCATCTGAAAAAAGTGTAAAATCCAGAAAGGTAGGACAGGATATGGAGAACAGGGAGCCTTGTTATGCTGATTGGCAGGATGTAAATTGCCAGCAGCCACCCTGGAGAAGTGTATGGTGTTTCCTGAAACACTTAAGAAACAAAGCAACACAGCCTATGGCAATTCCACTTATGGTCCTGTAGCTTACGGAAATTAAAATCAAAAACAGACAGCCACCCCAAAGTTTGGGATGGCGGTGTTCACAAGAAGCTCGTCTACAGTATCAGGTAAATATCCCAGAAAGCAAAAAATGGATAAAGAAGTTGTGGCACGTATGTACAATGCAATATCACTCAGCAATGAAATCTGTGTCATCAGGCCCGTAGCGGCATAGTGAGTGGATGCAGGTACGGTGATTCTAGGTGAACTACGTCTCACAGAAAAAGAAACATCATAAGATATCACTAATACACGGAATGTAAACTTGACTACACATGAACTGAATTACAAACAGAACAGGGTCTCAAATTTAGAAAACCAACTAGTGCTTGCTTATGGGGAAAGGTGCGTTGGGCTACTGCATAAAACCAGAGACTGAAATTAGCACAGATAACTTTCCATAAGCCAAATATATAATAGACAAGACCTACTCCTTGCTCAACGAAATGGACCCAACACCACTTATTCAACGCCTAGGAATATACCTGACTAGGAAGAATCTTAAAACCCATGGATATATATGTCTCCGTAAGAGAATCAAGTGTGTGTACAGCAGCCGAAACGCAGCAGTGAAAATCCGATAAATCCCATTATCAAAATAAATTTCGAAAACAAAACACAAAGACAGTGAAATAGAGAGCAATTCTTAAATAATTCACTCAGGGCATGTGATGCAACCGGGATTGACCACATCTACACCCAGAGCTGGTTGAGACATAAGGCTGGACACTTCAGGCTGATAGCATTGGTGAGTTTCGGTGAGCAAATGCAGACCCTTTGAAGTCATACTGCATGGTACCCATTCCATGGGTCCCAACTCTCCAGGTTCAAGGGATTCTTCCTCCAGCTAAAACATGCATGGGAAACCCAGAGTATCGTCCACCGTGTGATTGGGAAACGATTTAAAATGCATCTCAGTTTTCGTATCCTGGTCCTCGGGTTCACCATTCCAGATGCTTTACTAACACTCTCCCCGCTTGGAGAGTCAGTGCCTTTAACCTCCTCTTTGGCACAGCTTGCAATTTCTGTGCAAGATGAACAGGAATAGGGAGAACCAATGAGAGACTAGCTGTAGGTGTCTGCACGGGCAAAGGTAACGCTCATGGCCCACCAGGAAGAGGAATTAAACAAAGGCTCAGTGTGCCCTGCTGGAAACAGATTAGGGCCTGAAGCAATCCTGCGGTTTTGTGCCCAGCTCACAAGAAAGCGAGTTGAAGAAAGGAGCTCAGGGGCACTGTAATTCACAAACCTGCAGAGTTATAAATGACAGCTATCCTCCAAAAATATATTGAAGTAAGCCTGCGAAGGGGACTTGAAAGCGGGGCAGAATTTCAGGAAAACGATTGCAGGGGGTAGACTGGATTTGCCCTGAAAGCATAGGAAAAGAGGCAGAACGTCGACAATGATGCACTTGGCCAAAAAGGGCGTATGCGTTTTTTCCTTAATATATTCAGGAAAAAACGAATACGCCCTTTTTGGCCAACTAAGCAAGCCTGTAAAGGAAATCTGCACTACAATGAAGTCTCTCTGCCCCCCGGGCAAAAGGGCCATATGAAAAAAGTGTAAAATCCAGAAAGGTAGGACAGGATATGGAGAACAGGGAGCCTTGTTATGCTGATTGGCAGGATGTAAATTGCCAGCAGCCAACCTGGAGAAGTGTATGGTGTTTCCTGAAACACGTAAGAAACAAAGCAACACAGCCTATGGCACTTCCACTTATGGTCCTGTAGCTTACGGAAATTAAAATCAAAAACAGACAGCCACCCCAATATTTGGGATGGCTGTGTTCACAAGAAGCTCGTCTACAGTATCAGGTAAATATCCCAGAAAGCAAAAAATGGATAAAGAAGTTGTGGCACGTATGTACAATGCAATATCACTCAGCAATGAAATCTGTGTCATCAGGCCCGTAGCGGCATAGTGAGTGGATGCAGGTACGTTGATTCTAGGTGAACTACGTCTCACAGAAAAAGAAACATCATAAGATATCACTAATACACGGAATGTAAACTTGACTACACATGAACTGAATTACAAAACAGAACAGGGTCTCAAATTTAGAAAACCAACTAGTGCTTGCTTATGGGGAAAGGTGCGTTGGGCTACTGCATAAAACCAGAGACTGAAATTAGCACAGATAACTTTCCATAAGCCAAATATATAATAGACAAGACCTACTCCTTGCTCAACGAAATGGACCCAACACCACTTATTCAACGCCTAGGAATATACCTGACTAGGAAGAATCTTAAAACCCATGGATATATATGTCTCCGTAAGAGAATCAAGCGTGTGTACAGCAGCCGAAACGCAGCAGTGAAAATCCGATAAATCCCATTATCAAAATAAATTTCGAAAACAAAACACAAAGACAGTGAAATAGAGAGCAATTCTTAAATAATTCACTCAGGGCATGTGATGCAACCGGGATTGACCACATCTACACCCAGAGCTGGTTGAGACATAAGGCTGGACACTTCAGGCTGATAGCATTGGTGAGTTTCGGTGAGCAAATGCAGACCCTTTGAAGTCATACTGCATGGTACCCATTCCATGGGTCCCAACTCTCCAGGTTCAAGGGATTCTTCCTCCAGCTAAAACATGCATGGGAAACCCAGAGTATCGTCCACCGTGTGATTGGGAAACGATTTAAAATGCATCTCAGTTTTCGTATCCTGGTCCTCGGGTTCACCATTCCAGATGCTTTACTAACACTCTCCCCGCTTGGAGAGTCAGTGCCTTTAACCTCCTCTTTGGCACAGCTTGCAATTTCTGTGCAAGATGAACAGGAATAGGGAGAACCAATGAGAGACTAGCTGTAGGTGTCTGCACGGGCAAAGGTAACGCTCATGGCCCACCAGGAAGAGGAATTAAACAAAGGCTCAGTGTGCCCTGCTGGAAACAGATTAGGGCCTGAAGCAATCCTGCGGTTTTGTGCCCAGCTCACAAGAAAGCGAGTTGAAGAAAGGAGCTCAGGGGCACTGTAATTCACAAACCTGCAGAGTTATAAATGACAGTTATCCTCCAAAAATATATTGAAGTAAGCCTGCGAAGGGGACTTGAAAGCGGGGCAGAATTTCAGGAAAACGATTGCAGGGGGTAGACTGGATTTGCCCTGAAAGCATAGGAAAAGAGGCAGAACGTCGACAATGATGCACTTGGCCAAAAAGGGCGTATGCGTTTTTTCCTGAATATATTCAGGAAAAAACGCATACGCCCTTTTTGGCCAACTAAGCAAGCCTGTAAAAGAAATCTGCACTACAATGAAGTCTCTCTGCCCCCCGGGCAAAAGGGCCATATGAAAAAAGTGTAAAATCCAGAAAGGTAGGACAGGATATGGAGAACAGGGAGCCTTGTTATGCTGATTGGCAGGATGTAAATTGCCAGCAGCCAACCTGGAGAAGTGTATGGTGTTTCCTGAAACACGTAAGAAACAAAGCAACACAGCCTATGGCACTTCCACTTATGGTCCTATAACTTACGGAAATTAAAATCAAAAACAGACAGCCACCCCAATATTTGGGACGGCTGTGTTCCCAAGAAGCTCGTCTACAGTACCAGGTAAATATCCCAGAAAGCAAAAAATGGATAAAGAAGTTGTGGCACGTACGTGCAATGCAATATCACTCAACAATGAAATCTGTGTCATCAAGCCCGTAGTGGCATAGTGAGTGGATGCAGGTACGGTGATTCTACGTGAACTACATCACACAGAAAAACAAACATCATAAGATATCACTAATACACGGAATGTATACTTGACTAGACATAAATTGAATTACAAAACAGAACAGGGTCTCACATTTAGAAAACCAACTAGTGCTTGCTTATGGGGAAAGGTTCGTTGGGGTGCTGCATAAAACCAGAGACTGAAATTAGCACAGATAACATTCCATAAGCCAAATATATAATAGACAAGACCTACTCCTTGCACAACGAAATGGACTCAACACCACATATTCAACGCCTAGGAATATACCTGACTAGGAAGAATCTTAAAACCCATGGATATATATGTCTCCGTAAGAGAATCAAGCGTGTGTACAGTGTCCGAAACGCAGCAGTTAAAATCCGATAAATCCCATTATCAAAATAAATTTCGTAAACAAAACACAAAGACAGTGAAATAGAGAGCAATTCTTAAATAATTCACTCAGGGCATGTCATGCAACCGGGATTGACCACATCTACACCCAGAGCTGGTTGAGACATAAGGCTGGACACTTCAGGCTGATAGCATTGGTGAGTTTCAGTGAGCAAATGCAGACCCTTTGAAGTCATACTGCATTGTACACATTCCATGGGTCCTAACTCTCCAGGTTCAAGGGATTCTTCCTTCAGCTAAAACATGCATGGGAAACACAGAGTATGGTACACCATGAGATTGGGAAACGATTTAAAATGGATCTCAGTTTTCGTATCCTTGTCCTCGGGTTCACCATTCCAGACGCTTTACTAACACTCTCCCCGGGTGGAGAGTCAGTGCCTTTAACCTCCTGTTTGGCACAGTTTGCAATTTCTGTCCAAGATGAACAGGAATAGGGAGAACCAATGAGAGACTAGTTGTAGGTGTCTGCACGGGCAAATGTAACGCTCATTGCCCACCAGGAAGAGGAATTAAACAAAGGCTCAGTGTGCCCTGCTGGAAACAGATTAGGGCCTGAAGCAATCCTGCGGTTTTGTGCCCAGCTCACAAGAAAGCGAGTTTAAGAAAGGAGCTCAGGGGCACTGTAATTCACAAACCTGCAGAGTTATAAATGACAGCTATCCTCCAAAAATATATTTAAGTAAGCCTGCGAAGGGGACTTGAAAGCGGGGCAGAAGTTCAGGAAAACGATTGCAGGGGGTAGACTGGAATTGCCCTGAAAGCATAGGAAAAGAGGCAGAACGTCGACAATGATGCACTTGGCCAAAAAGGGCGTATGCGTTTTTTCCTGAATATATTCAGGAAAAAACGCATACGCCCTTTTTGGCCAACCAAGCAAGCCTGTAAAGGAAATCTGCACTACAATGAAATCTCACTGCCCCCCCTCCCCGGGGCAAAAGGGCCATCTGAAAAATGTGTAAAATCCAGAAAGGTAGGACAGGATATGGAGAACAGGGAGCCTTGTTATGCTGATTGGCAGGATGTAAATTGTGAACTGCCAACCTAGAGTAGTGTATGGTGTTTCCTTAAACACGTAAGAAATAAAGCATCACAGCCTATGGCAATTGCACTTATGGTCCTATTGCTTAGGGAAATTAAAATCAAAAACAGAGATCCACCCCAAAGTTTGGGATGGCTGTGTTCCCAAGAAGCTCGTCTACAGTACCAGGTAAATATCCCAGAAAGCAAAAAATGGATAAAGATGTTGTGGCACGTACGTGCAATGCAATATCACTCAGCAATGAAATCTGTGTCATCAAGCCCATAGTGGCATAGTGAGTGGATGCAGGTACGGTGATTCTACGTGAACTACATCACACAGAAAAACAAACATCATAAGATATCACTAATACACGGAATGTAAACTTGAATACACATGAACTGAATTACAAAACAGAACAGGGTCTCAAATTTAGAAAACCAACTAGTGCTTGCTTATGGGGAAAGGTGCGTTGGGGTGCTGCATAAAACCAGAGACTGAAGTTAGCACAGATAACTTTCCATAAGCCAATTATGTAATAGACAAGACCTACTCCTTGCTCAACGAAATGGGCCCAACACCACATATTCAACGCCTAAGAATATACCTGACTAGGAAGAATCTTAAAACCCATGGATATATATGTCTCCGTAAGAGAATCAAGCGTGTGTACAGCGGCCGAAACGCAGCAGTGAAAATCAGATAAATCCCATTATCAAAATAAATTTCGAAAACAAAACACAAAGACAGTGAAATAGAGAGCAATTCTTAAATAATTCACTCAGGGCATGTGATGCAACCGGGATTGACCACATCTACACCCAGAGCTGGTTGAGACATAAGGCTGGACACTTCAGGCTGATAGCATTGGTGAGTTTCGGTGAGCAAATGCAGACCCTTTGAAGTCATACTGCATGGTACCCATTCCATGGGTCCCAACTCTCCAGGTTCAAGGGATTCTTCCTCCAGCTAAAACATGCATGGGAAACCCAGAGTATCGTCCACCGTGTGATTGGGAAACGATTTAAAATGCATCTCAGTTTTCGTATCCTGGTCCTCGGGTTCACCATTCCAGATGCTTTACTAACACTCTCCCCGCTTGGAGAGTCAGTGCCTTTAACCTCCTCTTTGGCACAGCTTGCAATTTCTGTGCAAGATGAACAGGAATAGGGAGAACCAATGAGAGACTAGCTGTAGGTGTCTGCACGGGCAAAGGTAACGGTCATGGCCCACCAGGAAGAGGAATTAAACAAAGGCTCAGTGTGCCCTGCTGGAAACAGATTAGGGCCTGAAGCAATCCTGCGGTTTTGTGCCCAGCTCACAAGAAAGCGAGTTGAAGAAAGGAGCTCAGGGGCACTGTAATTCACAAACCTGCAGAGTTATAAATGACAGTTATCCTCCAAAAATATATTGAAGTAAGCCTGCGAAGGGGACTTGAAAGCGGGGCAGAATTTCAGGAAAACGATTGCAGGGGGTAGACTGGATTTGCCCTGAAAGCATAGGAAAAGAGGCAGAACGTCGACAATGATGCACTTGGCCAAAAAGGGCGTATGCGTTTTTTCCTGAATATATTCAGGAAAAAACGCATACGCCCTTTTTGGCCAACTAAGCAAGCCTGTAAAAGAAATCTGCACTACAATGAAGTCTCTCTGCCCCCCGGGCAAAAGGGCCATATGAAAAAAGTGTAAAATCCAGAAAGGTAGGACAGGATATGGAGAACAGGGAGCCTTGTTATGCTGATTGGCAGGATGTAAATTGCCAGCAGCCAACCTGGAGAAGTGTATGGTGTTTCCTGAAACACGTAAGAAACAAAGCAACACAGCCTATGGCACTTCCACTTATGGTCCTATAACTTATGGAAATTAAAATCAAAAACAGACAGCCACCCCAATATTTGGGACGGCTGTGTTCCCAAGAAGCTCGTCTACAGTACCAGGTAAATATCCCAGAAAGCAAAAAATGGATAAAGAAGTTGTGGCACGTACGTGCAATGCAATATCACTCAACAATGAAATCTGTGTCATCAAGCCCGTAGTGGCATAGTGAGTGGATGCAGGTACGGTGATTCTACGTGAACTACATCACACAGAAAAACAAACATCATAAGATATCACTAATACACGGAATGTATACTTGACTAGACATAAATTGAATTACAAAACAGAACAGGGTCACACATTTAGAAAACCAACTAGTGCTTGCTTATGGGGAAAGGTTCGTTGGGGTGCTGCATAAAACCAGAGACTGAAATTAGCACAGATAACATTCCATAAGCCAAATATATAATAGACAAGACCTACTCCTTGCACAACGAAATGGACTCAACACCACATATTCAACGCCTAGGAATATACCTGACTAGGAAGAATCTTAAAACCCATGGATATATATGTCTCCGTAAGAGAATCAAGCGTGTGTACAGTGTCCGAAACGCAGCAGTTAAAATCCGATAAATCCCATTATCAAAATAAATTTCGTAAACAAAACACAAAGACAGTGAAATAGAGAGCAATTCTTAAATAATTCACTCAGGGCATGTCATGCAACCGGGATTGACCACATCTACACCCAGAGCTGGTTGAGACATAAGGCTGGACACTTCAGGCTGATAGCATTGGTGAGTTTCAGTGAGCAAATGCAGACCCTTTGAAGTCATACTGCATTGTACACATTCCATGGGTCCTAACTCTCCAGGTTCAAGGGATTCTTCCTTCAGCTAAAACATGCATGGGAAACACAGAGTATGGTACACCATGAGATTGGGAAACGATTTAAAATGGATCTCAGTTTTCGTATCCTTGTCCTCGGGTTCACCATTCCAGACGCTTTACTAACACTCTCCCCGGTTGGAGAGTCAGTGCCTTTAACCTCCTGTTTGGCACAGTTTGCAATTTCTGTCCAAGATGAACAGGAATAGGGAGAACCAATGAGAGACTAGTTGTAGGTGTCTGCACGGGCAAATGTAACGCTCATTGCCCACCAGGAAGAGGAATTAAACAAAGGCTCAGTGTGCCCTGCTGGAAACAGATTAGGGCCTGAAGCAATCCTGCGGTTTTGTGCCCAGCTCACAAGAAAGCGAGTTTAAGAAAGGAGCTCAGGGGCACTGTAATTCACAAACCTGCAGAGTTATAAATGACAGCTATCCTCCAAAAATATATTTAAGTAAGCCTGCGAAGGGGACTTGAAAGCGGGGCAGAAGTTCAGGAAAACGATTGCAGGGGGTAGACTGGAATTGCCCTGAAAGCATAGGAAAAGAGGCAGAACGTCGACAATGATGCACTTGGCCAAAAAGGGCGTATGCGTTTTTTCCTGAATATATTCAGGAAAAAACGCATACGCCCTTTTTGGCCAACCAAGCAAGCCTGTAAAGGAAATCTGCACTACAATGAAATCTCACTGCCCCCCCTCCCCGGGGCAAAAGGGCCATCTGAAAAATGTGTAAAATCCAGAAAGGTAGGACAGGATATGGAGAACAGGGAGCCTTGTTATGCTGATTGGCAGGATGTAAATTGTGAACTGCCAACCTAGAGAAGTGTATGGTGTTTCCTTAAACACGTAAGAAATAAAGCATCACAGCCTATGGCAATTGCACTTATGGTCCTATTGCTTAGGGAAATTAAAATCAAAAACAGAGAGCCACCCCAAAGTTTGGGATGGCTGTGTTCCCAAGAAGCTCGTCTACAGTACCAGGTAAATATCCCAGAAAGCAAAAAATGGATAAAGATGTTGTGGCACGTACGTGCAATGCAATATCACTCAGCAATGAAATCTGTGTCATCAAGCCCATAGTGGCATAGTGAGTGGATGCAGGTACGGTGATTCTACGTGAACTACATCACACAGAAAAACAAACATCATAAGATATCACTAATACACGGAATGTAAACTTGAATACACATGAACTGAATTACAAAACAGAACAGGGTCTCAAATTTAGAAAACCAACTAGTGCTTGCTTATGGGGAAAGGTGCGTTGGGGTGCTGCATAAAACCAGAGACTGAAGTTAGCACAGATAACTTTCCATAAGCCAATTATGTAATAGACAAGACCTACTCCTTGCTCAACGAAATGGGCCCAACACCACATATTCAACGCCTAAGAATATACCTGACTAGGAAGAATCTTAAAACCCATGGATATATATGTCTCCGTAAGAGAATCAAGCGTGTGTACAGCGGCCGAAACGCAGCAGTGAAAATCAGATAAATCCCATTATCAAAATAAATTTCGAAAACAAAACACAAAGACAGTGAAATAGAGAGCAATTCTTAAATAATTCACTCAGGGCATGTGATGCAACCGGGATTGACCACATCTACACCCAGAGCTGGTTGAGAGATAAGGCTGGACACTTCAGGCTCATAGCATTGGTGAGTTTCGGTGAGCAAATGCCGACCCTTTGAAGTCATACTGCATGGTACCTATTCCATGGGTCCCAACTCTTCAGGTTCAAGGGATTCTTCCTCCAGCTAAAACATGCATGGGAAACCCACAGTATGGTCCACCGTGCGATTGGGAAACGATTTAAAATGCATCTCAGTTTTCGTATCCTGGTCCTCGGGTTCACCATTCCAGATGCTTTACTAACATTCTCCCTGCTTGGAGAGTCAGTGCCTTTAAACTCTTGTTTGGCACAGCTTGCAATTTCTGTGCAAGATGAACAGGAATAGGGAGAACCAATGAGAGATTGGCTGTAGGTGTCTGCACGGGCAAATGTAACGCTCATTTCCCACCAGGAAGAGGTATTAACCAAAGGCTCTGCATGCCCTGCCGGAAACAGATTAGGGCCTGAAGCAATCCTGCGGTTTTGTGCCCAGCTCACAAGAAAGCGAGTTGAAGAAAGGAGCTCAGGGGCACTGCAATTCACAAACCTGCAGAGTTATAAATGACAGCTATCCTCCAAAAATATATTGAAGTAAGCCTGCGAAGGGGACTTAAAAGCGGGGCAGAATTTCAGGAAAACGATTGCAGGGGGTAGACTGGAATTGCCCTGAAAGCATAGGGAAAGAGGCAGAACGTCGACAATGATGCACTTGGCCAAAAAGGGCGTATGCGTTTTTTCCTGAATATATTCAGGAAAAAACGCATAAGCACTTTTTGGCCAACCAAGCAAGCCTGTAAAGGAAATCTGCACTACAATGAAGTCTCACTGCCCCCCGGGCAAAAGGGCCATCTGAAAAAAGTGTAAAATCCAGAAAGGTAGGACAGGATATGGAGAACAGGGAGCCTTGTTATGCTGATTGGCAGGATGTACATTGCCCACAGCCACCCTGGAGAAGTGTATGGTGTTTACTGAAACACGTAAGAAATAAAGAAACACAGCCTATGGCAATTGCACTTATGGTCCTATTCCTTAGGGAAATTAAATTGTAAAACAGAGAGCCACCCCAAAGTTTGGGACGGCTGTGTTCCCAAGAAGCTCGTCTACAGTACCAGGTAAATATCCCAGAAAGCAAAAAATGGATAAAGATGTTGTGGCACGTACGTGCAATGCAAAATCACTCAGCAATGAAATCTGTGTCATCAGGCCCGTAGCGGCATAGTGAGTGGATGCAGGTACGGTGATTCTACGTGAACTACGTCACACAGAAAAAGAAACATCATAAGATATCACTAATACACGGAATGTAAACTTGACTACACATGAACTGAATTACAAATCAGAACTGGGTCTCAAATTTAGAAAACCAACTAGTGCTTGCTTATGGGGAAAGGTGCCTTGGGGTGCTGCATAAAACCAGAGACTGAAATTAGCACAGATAACATTCCATAAGCCAAATATGTAATAGACAAGACCTACTCCTTGCTCAACGAAATGGACTCAACACCACATATTCAACGCCTAGGAATATACCTGACTAGGAATAATCTTAAAACCCATGGATATATATGTCTCCGTAAGAGAATCAAGCGTGTGTACAGCGGCCGAAACGCAGCAGTGAAAATCCGATAAATCCCATTATCAAAATAAATTTCGAAAACAAAACATAAAGAAAGTGAAATAGAGAGCAATTCTTAAATAATTCACTCAGGGCATGTGATGCAACCGGGATTGACCACATCTACACCCAGACCTGGTTGAGACATAAGGCTGGACACTTCAGGCTGATAGCATTGGTGAGTTTCGGTGAGCAAATGCAGACCCTTTGAAGTCATACTGCATGGTACCCATTCCATGGGTCCCAACTCTCCAGGTTCAAGGCATTCTTCCTCCAGCTAAAACATGCATGGGAAACCCAGAGTATCGTCCACCGTTTGATTGGGAAACGATTTAAAATGCATCTCAGTTTTCGTATCCTGGTCTTCGGGTTCACCATTCCAGATGCTTTACTAACACTCTCCCCGCTTGGAGAGTCAGTGCCTTTAACCTCCTCTTTGGCACAGCTTGCAATTTCTGTGCAAGATGAACAGGAATAGGGAGAACCAATGAGAGACTAGCTGTAGGTGTCTGCACGGGCAAATGTAACGCTCATTGCCCACCAGGAAGAGGAATTAAACAAAGGCTCAGTGTGCCCTGCTGGAAACAGATTAGGGCCTGAAGCAATCCTGCGGTTTTGTGCCCAGCTCACAAGAAAGCGAGTTGAAGAAAGGAGCTCAGGGGCACTGTAATTCACAAACCTGCAGAGTTATAAATGACAGCTATCTTCCAAAAGTATATTGAAGTAAGCCTGCGAAGGGGACTTGAAAGCGGGGCAGAATTTCAGGAAAACGATTGCAGGGGGTAGACTGGAATTGCTCTGAAAGCATAGGAAAAGAGGCACAACGTCGACAATGATGCACTTGGCCAAAAAGGGCGTATGCGTTTTTTCCTGAATATATTCAGGAAAAAACGCATACGCCCTTTTTGGCCATCCAAGCAAGCCTGTAAAGGAAATCTGCACTACAATGAAGTCTCACTGCCCCCCGGGCAAGAGGGCCATCTGAAAAAAGTGTAAAATCCAGAAAGGTAGGACAGGATATGAAGAACAGGGAGCCTTGTTATGCTGATTGGCAGGATGTAAATTGCCAGCAGCCACCCTGGAGAAGTGTATGGTGTTTCCGGAAACACGTAAGAAACAAAGCAACACAGCCTATGGCAATTGCACTTATGGTACTATTCCCTAGGGAAATTAAAATCAAAAACAGAGAGCCACCCCAAAGTTTGGGACGGCTGTGTTCCCAAGAAGCTCGTCTACAGTACCAGGTAAATATCGCAGAAAGCAAAAAATGGATAAAGAAGTTGTGGCACGTACGTGCAATGCAAAATCACTCAGCAATGAAATCTGTGTCATCAGGCCCGTAGCGGCATAGTGAGTGGATGCAGGTACGGTGATTCTACGTGAACTACGTCACACAGAAAAAGAAACATCATAAGATATCACTAATACACGGAATGTAAACTTGACTACACATGAACTGAATTACAAAACAGAACTGGGTCTCAAATTTAGAAAACCAACTAGTGCTTGCTTATGGGGAAAGGTGCCTTGGGGTGCTGCATAAAACCAGAGACTGAAATTAGCACAGATAACATTCCATAAGCCAAATATGTAATAGACAAGACCTACTCCTTGCTCAACGAAATGGACTCAACACCACATATTCAACGCCTAGGAATATACCTGACTAGGAAGAATCTTAAAACCCATGGATATATATGTCTCCGTAAGAGAATCAAGCGTGTGTACAGCGGCCGATACGCAGCTTTGAAAATTCGATAAATCCCATTATCAAAATAAATTTCGAAAACAAAGCACAAAGACAGTGAAATAGAGAGCAATTCTTAAATAATTCACTCAGGGCATGTGATGCAACCGGGATTGACCACATCTACACCCAGAGCTGGTTGAGACATAAGGCTGGACACTTCAGACTGATAGCATAGCTGAGTTTCGGTGAGCAAATGCAGACCCTTTGAAGTCATACTGCATGGTACCCATTCCATGGGTCCCAACTCTCCAGGTTCAAGGTATTCTTCCTCCAGCTAAAACATGCATGGGAAACCCAGAGTATCGTCCACCGTGTGATTGGGAAACGATTTAAAATGCATCTCTGTTTTCGTATCCTGGTCCTCGGGTTCACCATTCCAGATGCTTTACTAACATTCTCCCCGCTTGGAGAGTCAGTGCCTTTAACCTCCTGTTTGGCACAGCTTGCAATTTCTGTGTAAGATGAACAGGAATAGGGAGAACCAATGAGAGACTAGCTGTAGGTGTCTGCACGGGCAAATGTAACGCTCATTTCCCACCAGGAAGAGGAATTAACCAAAGGCTCAGCGTGCCCTGCCGGAAACAGATTAGGGCCTGAAGCAATCCTGCGGTTTTGTGCCCAGCTCACAAGAAAGCGAGTTGAAGAAAGGAGCTCAGGGGCACTGTAATTCACAAACCTACAGAGTTATAAATGACAGCTATCCTCCAAAAATATATTGAAGTAAGCCTGCGAAGGGGACCAGAAAGCGGGGCAGAATTTCAGGAAAACGATTGCAGGGGGTAGACTGGAATTGCCCTGAAAGCATAGGAAAAGAGGCACAACCTCGACAATGATGCACTTGGCCAAAAAGGCGTATGCGTTTTTTCCTGAATATATTCAGGAAAAAACGCATATGCCCTTTTTGGCCAACCAAGCAAGCCTGTAAAGGAAATCTGCACTACAATGAAGTCTCACTGCCCCCCCGGGCAAAAGGGCCATCTGAAAAAGTGTAAAATCCAGAAAGGTAGGCAGGATATGGAGAACAGGGAGCCTTGTTATGCTGATTGGCAGGATGTGAATTGCCAGCAGCCACCCTGGAGAAGTGTATGGTGTTTCCTGAAACACGTAAGAAATAAAGCAACACAGCCTATGGCAATTGCACTTGTGGTCCTATACCTTAGGGAAAATAAAATCAAAAACAGAGAGCCACCCCAAAGTTTGGGACGGCTGTGTTCCCAAGAAGCTCGTCTACAGTACCAGGTAAATATCCCAGAAAGCAAAAAATGGATAAAAAAGTTGTGGCACGTACGTGCAATGCAGTATCACTCAGCAATGAAATCTGTGTCATCAGGCACGTAGGGGCATAGTGAGTGGATGCAGGTACGGTGATTCTACGTGAACTACGTCACACAGAAAAAGAAACATCATAAGATATCACTAATACACGGAATGTAAACTTGACTACACATGAACAGAATTACAAAACAGAACAGGGTCTCAAATTTAGAAAACCAACTAGTGCTTGCTTATGGGGAAAGGTGCCTTGGGGGGCTGCATAAAACCAGAGACTGAAATTAGCACAGATAACATTCCATAAGCCAAATATGTAATAGACAAGACCTACTCCTTGCTCAACGAAATGGACTCAACACCACATATTCAACACCTAGGAATATACCTGACTAGGAAGAATCTTAAAACCCATGGATATATATGTCTCCGTAAGAGAATCAAGCGTGTGTACAGCGGCCGAAATGCAGCAGTGAAAATCCGATAAATCCCATTATCAAAATAAATTTCGAAAACAAAACACAAAGACAGTGAAATAGAGAGCAATTCTTAACTAATTCACTCAGGGCATGTGATGCAACCGGGATTGACCACATCTACAACCAGAGCTGGTTGAGACATAAGGCTGGACACTTCAGGCTGATAGCATTGGTGAGTTTCAGTGAGCAAATGCAGACCCTTTGAAATCATACTGCATGGTACCCATTCCATGGGTCCCAACTCTCCAGGTTCAAGGGATTCTTCCTCCAGCTAAAACATGCATGGGAAACCCAGAGTATCGTCCACCGTGTGATTGGGAAATGATTTAAAATGCATCTCAGTTTTCGTATCCTGGTCCTCGGGTTCACCATTCCAGATGCTTTACTAACACTCTCCCTGCTTGGAGAGTCAGTGCCTTTAACCTTCTCTTTGGCACAGCTTGCAATTTCTGTGCAAGATGAACAGGAATAGGGAGAACCAATGAGAGACTAGCTATAGGTGTTTGCATGGGAAAATGTAATGCTCATTGCCACCAGGAAGAGGAATTAAACAAAGGCTCAGCATGCCCTGCCGGAAACAGATTAGCGCCTGAAGCAATCCTGCGTTTTTGTGCCCAGCTCCCAAGAAAGCGAGTTGAAGAAAGGAGCTCAGGGGCACTGTAATTCACAAACCTGCAGAGTTATAAATGACAGCTATCCTCCAAAAATATATTGAAGTAAGCCTGCGAAGGGGACTTGAAAGCGGGGCAGAGTTTCAGGAAAACCATTGGAGGGGGTAGACTGGAATTGCCCTGAAAGCATAGGAAAAGAGGCAGAACGTCGACAATGATGCACTTGGCCAAAAAGGGCGTATGCGTTTTTTCCTGAATATATTCAGGAAAAAACGCATACGCCCTTTTTGGCCAACCAAGCAAGCCTGTAAAGGAAATCTGCACAACAATGAAGTCTTACTGCCCCCCGGGCAAAAGGGCCATCTGAAAAAAGTGTAAAATCCAGAAAGATAGGACAGGATATGGAGAACAGGGAGCCTTGTTATGCTGATTGGCAGGATGTAAACTGCCAGCAGCCACCCTGGAGAAGTGTATGGTGTTTCCTGAAACACGTAAGAAACAAAGCAACACAGCCTATGGCACTTCCACTTATGGTCCTATAGCTTACGGAAATTAAAATCAAAAACAGACAGCCACCCCAATATTTGGGACGGCTGTGTTCACAAGAAGCTCGTCTACATTATAAGGTAAATATCCCAGAAAGCCAAAAATGGATAAATAAGTTGTGGCACGTACGTACAATGCAATATCACTCAGCAATGAAATCTGTGTCATCAGGTCCGTAGCGGCATAGTCAGTGGATGCAGGTACGGTGATTCTACGTGAACTACGTCACACAGAAAAAGATACAAAATAAGATATCACTAATACACGGAATGTAAACTTGACTACACATGAACTGAATTACAAAACAGAACAGGGTCTCAAATTTAGAAAACAAACTAGTGCTTGCTTATGGGGAAAGGTGCGTTGGGGTGCTGCATAAAGCCAGAGACTGAAATTAGCAGAGATAACTTTCCATAAGCCAAATATGTAATAGACAATACCTACTACTTGCTCAACGAAATGGACCCAACACCACATATTCAACGCCTAGGAATATACCTGACTAGGAAGAATCTTAAAACCCATGGATATATATGTCTCCGTAAGAGAATCAAGCGTGTGTACAGCGGCCGAAACGCAGCAGTGAAAATCTGATAAATCCCATTATCAAAATAAATTTCGAAAACAAAACCCAAAGACAGGGAAATAGACAGCAATTCTTAAATAATTCACTCAGGGCATGTGATGCAACCGGGATTGACCACATCTACACCCAGAGCTGGTTGAGACATAAGGCTGGACACTTCAGGCTGATAGCATTGGTGAGTTTCGGTGAGCAAATGCAGACCCTTTGAAGTCATACTGCATGGTACCCATTCCATGGGTCCCAACTCTCTAGGTTCAAGGGATTCTTCCTCCAGCTAAATCATGCATGGGAAACCCAGAGTATCGTCCACCGTGTGATTGGGAAACGATTTAAAATGCATCTCAGTTTTCGTATCCTGGTCCTCGGGTTCACCATTCCAGATGATTTACTAACACTCTCCCCGCTTGGAGAGTCAGTGCCTTTAACCTCCTGTTTGGCACAGCTTGCAATTCCTGTTCAAGATGAACAGGAATAGGGAGAACCAATGAGAGACTAGCTGTAGGTGTCTGCACGGGCAAATGTAACGCTCATTGCCGATCAGGAAGAGGAATTAAACAAAGGCTCAGCGTGCCCAGCTGAAAACAGATTAGGGCCTGAAGCAATCCTGCGGTTTTGTGCCCAGCTCACAAGAAAGCGAGTTGAAGAAAGGAGCTCAGGGGCACTGTAATTCACAAACCTGCAGAGTTATAAATGACAGCTATCCTCCAAAAATATATTGAAGTAAGCCTGCGAAGGGGACTTGAAAGCGGGGCAGAGTTACAGGAAAAGCATTGGAGGGGGTAGACTGGAATTGCCCTGAAAGCATAGGAAAAGAGGCAGAACGTCGACAATGATGCACTTGGCCAAAAAGGGCGTATGCGTTTTTTCCTTAATATATTCAGGAAAAAACGCATACGCCCTTTTTGGCCAACTAAGCAAGCCTGTAAAGGAAATCTGCACTACAATGAAGTCTCTCTGCCCCCCGGGCAAAAGGGCCATATGAAAAAAGTGTAAAATCCAGAAAGGTAGGACAGGATATGGAGAACAGGGAGCCTTGTTATGCTGATTGGCAGGATGTAAATTACCAGCAGCCAACCTGGAGAAGTGTATGGTGTTTCCTGAAACACGTAAGAAACAAAGCAACACAGCCTATGGCACTTCCACTTATGGTCCTATAACTTACGGAAATTAAAATCAAAAACAGACAGCCACCCCAATATTTGGGACGGCTGTGTTCCCAAGAAGCTCGTCTACAGTACCAGGTAAATATCCCAGAAAGCAAAAAATGGATAAAGAAGTTGTGGCACGTACGTGCAATGCAATATCACTCAACAATGAAATCTGTGTCATCAAGCCCGTAGTGGCATAGTGAGTGGATGCAGGTACGGTGATTCTACGTGAACTACATCACACAGAAAAACAAACATCATAAGATATCACTAATACACGGAATGTATACTTGACTACACATAAATTGAATTACAAAACAGAACAGGGTCTCAAATTTAGAAAACCAACTAGTGCTTGCTTATGGGGAAAGGTTCGTTGGGGTGCTGCATAAAACCAGAGACTGAAATTAGCACAGATAACATTCCATAAGCCAAATATATAATAGACAAGACCTACTCCTTGCACAACGAAATGGACTCAACACCACATATTCAACGCCTAGGAATATACCTGACTAGGAAGAATCTTAAAACCCATGGATATATATGTCTCCGTAAGAGAATCAAGCGTGTGTACAGTGTCCGAAACACAGCAGTTAAAATCCGATAAATCCCATTATCAAAATAAATTTCGTAAACAAAACACAAAGACAGTGAAATAGAGAGCAATTCTTAAATAATTCACTCAGGGCATGTCATGCAACCGGGATTGACCACATCTACACCCAGAGCTGGTTGAGACATAAGGCTGGACACTTCAGGCTGATAGCATTGGTGAGTTTCAGTGAGCAAATGCAGACCCTTTGAAGTCATACTGCATTGTACACATTCCATGGGTCCTAACTCTCCAGGTTCAAGGGATTCTTCCTTCAGCTAAAACATGCATGGGAAACACAGAGTATGGTACACCATGAGATTGGGAAACGATTTAAAATGGATCTCAGTTTTCGTATCCTTGTCCTCGGGTTCACCATTCCAGACGCTTTACTAACACTCTCCCCGGTTGGAGAGTCAGTGCCTTTAACCTCCTGTTTGGCACAGTTTGCAATTTCTGTGCAAGATGAACAGGAATAGGGAGAACCAATGAGAGACTAGTTGTAGGTGTCTGCACGGGCAAATGTAACGCTCATTGCCCACCAGGAAGAGGAATTAAACAAAGGCTCAGTGTGCCCTGCTGGAAACAGATTAGGGCCTGAAGCAATCCTGCGGTTTTGTGCCCAGCTCACAAGAAAGCGAGTTTAAGAAAGGAGCTCAGGGGCACTGTAATTCACAAACCTGCAGAGTTATAAATGACAGCTATCCTCCAAAAATATATTGAAGTAAGCCTGCGAAGGGGACTTGAAAGCGGGGCAGAAGTTCAGGAAAACGATTGCAGGGGGTAGACTGGAATTGCCCTGAAAGCATAGGAAAAGAGGCAGAACGTCGACAATGATGCACTTGGCCAAAAAGGGCGTATGCGTTTTTTCCTGAATATATTCAGGAAAAAGCGCATACGCCCTTTTTGGCCAACCAAGCAAGCCTGTAAAGGAAATCTGCACTACAATGAAATCTCACTGCCCCCCGGGCAAAAGGGCCATCTGAAAAAAGTGTAAAATCCAGAAAGGTAGGACAGGATATGGAGAACAGGGAGCCTTGTTATGCTGATTGGCACGATGTAAATTGCCAGCAGCCACCATGGAGAAGTGTATGGTGTTTCCTGAAACACGTAAGAAACAAAGCAACACAGCCTATGGCACTTCCACTTATGGTCCTATAGCTTATGGAAATTAAAATCAAAAACAGACAGCCACCCCAATATTTGGGACGGCTGTGTTCACAAGAAGCTCGTCTACAGTATCAGGTACATATCCCAGAAAGCAAAAAATGGATAAAGATGTTGTGGCACGTACGTACAATGCAATATCACTCAGCAATGAAATCTGTGTCATCAGGCCCGTAGCGGCATAGTGAGTGGATGCAGATACGGTGAATCTACGTGAACTACGTCACACAGAAAAAGAAACATCATAAGATATCACTTATACACGGAATGTAAACTTGACTACACATGAACTGAATTACAAAACAGAACAGGGTCTCAAATTTAGAAAACCAACTAGTGCTTGCTTATGGGGAAAGGTGTGTTGGGGTGCTGCATAAAACCAGAGACTGAAATTAGCACAGATAACTTTCCATAAGCCAAATATGTAATAGACAAGACCTACTCCTTACTCAACGAAATGGGCCCAACACCACATATTCAACGCCTAGGAATATACCTGACTAGGAAGAATCTTAAAACCCATGGATATATATGTCTCCATAAGAGAAACAAGCGTGTGTACAGCGGCCGAAACGCAGCAGTGAAAATCCGATAAATCCCATTATCAAAATAAATTTCGAAAACAAAACACAAAGACAGTGAAATAGAGAGCAATTCTTAAATAATTCACTCAGTGCATGTGATGCAACCGGGATTTAACACATCTACACCCAGAGCTGGTTGAGACATAAGGCTGGACACTTCAGGCTGATAGCATTGGTGAGTTTCGGTGAGCAAATGCAAACCCTTTGAAGTCATACTGCATGGTACCCATTCCATGGGTCCCAAATCTCCAGGTTCAAGGCATTCTTCCTCCAGCTAATACATGCATGGGAAACCCAGAGTATCGTCCACCGTGTGATTGGGAAACGATTTAAAATGCATCTCAGTTTTCGTATCCTGGTCCTCGGGTTCACCATTCCAGATGCTTTACTAACACTCTCCCCGCTTGCAGAGTCAGTGCCTTTAACCTCCTGTTTGGCACAGCTTGCAATTTCTGTGCAAGATGAACAGGAATAGGGAGAACCAATGAGAGACTAGCTGTAGGTGTCTGCATGGGCAAATGTAATGCTCATTGCCCACCAGGAAGAGGAATTAAACAAAGGCTCAGCGTGCCCTGCCAGAAACAGATTAGGGCCTGAAGCAATCCTGCGGTTTTGTGCCCAGCTCACAAGAAAGCGAGTTGAGGAAAGCAGCTCAGGGGCACTGTAATTCACAAACCTGCAGAGTTATAAATGACAGCTATCCTCCAAAAATATATTGAAGTAAGCCTGCGAAGGAGACTTGAAAGTGGGGCAGAGTTATAGGAAAAGCATTGGAGGGGGTAGACTGGAATTGCCCTGAAAGCATAGGAAAAGAGGCAGAACGTCGACAATGATGCACTTGGCCAAAAAGGGCTTATGCGTTTTTTCCTGAATATATTCAGGAAAAAACGCATACGCCCTTTTTGGCCAACCAAGCAAGCCTGTAAAGGAAATCTGCACTACAATGAAGTCTCACTGCCCACCGGGCAAAAGGGACATCTGAAAAAAGTGTAAAATCCAGAAAGATAGGACAGGATATGGAGAACAGGGAGCCTTGTTATGCTGATTGGCAGGATGTAAATTGCCAGCAGCCACGCTGGAGAAGTGTATGGTGTTTCCTGAAAAACGTAAGAAACAAAGCAACACAGCCTATGGCACTTCCACTTATGGTCCTATAGCTTACGGAAATTAAAATCAAAAACAGACAGCCACCCCAATATTTGGGACGGCTGTGTTCACAAGAAGCTCGTCTACAGTATCAGGTAAATATCCCAGAAAGCAAAAAATGGATAAAGAAGTTGTGGCACGTACGTACAATGCAATATCACTCAGCAATGAAATCCGTGTCATCAGGCCCGTAGCGGCATAGTGAGTGTATGCAGGTACGGTGATTCTACGTGAACTACGTCACACAGAAAAAGAAACATCATAAGATATCACTAATACACGGAATGTAAACTTGACTACACATGAACTGAATTACAAAACAGAACAGGGTCTCAAATTGAGAAAACCAACTAGTGCTTGCTTATGGGGAAAGGTGCGTTGGGGTGCTGCATAAAGCCAGAGACTGAAATTAGCACAGATAACTTTCCATAAGCCAAATATGTAATAGACAAGACCCACTCCTTGCTCAACGAAATGGACCCAACACCACATATTCAACGCCTAGGAATATACCTGACTAGGAAGAATCTTAAAACCCATGGATATATATGTCTCCGTAAGAGAATCAAGCGTGTGTACAGCGGCCGAAACGCAGCAGTGAAAATCAGATAAATCCCATTATCAAAATAAATTTCGAAAACAAAACACAAAGACAGTGAAATAGAGAGCAATTCTTAAATAATTCACTCAGGGCATGTGATGCAACCGGGATTGACCACATCTACACCCAGAGCTGGTTGACCCATAAGGCTGGACACTTCAGGCTGATAGCATTGGTGAGTTTCAGTGAGCAAATGCAGACCCTTTGAAGTCATACTGCATGGTACTTATTCCATGGGTCCCAACTCTTCAGGTTCAAGGGATTCTTCCTCCAGCTAAAACAGGCATGGGAAACCCACAGTATGGTCCACCGTGTGATTGGGAAATGATTTAAAATGCATCTCAGTTTTCGTATCCTGGTCCTCGGGTTCACCAATACAGATGCTTTACTAACACTCTCTCTGCTTGGAGAGTCAGTGCCTTTAACCTCCTGTGTGGCACAGCTTGCAATTTCTGTGCAAGATGAACAGGAAGAGGGAGAACCAATGAGAGACTAGCTGTAGGTGTCTGCACGGGCAAATGTAACGCTCATTTCCCACCAGGAAGAGGAATTAACCAAAGGCTCAGCATGCCCTGCCAGAAACAGATTAGGGCCTGAAGCAATCCTGCGGTTTTGTGCCCAGCTCACAAGAAAGCGAGTTGAAGAAAGGAGCTCAGGGGCACTGTAATTCACAAACCTGCAGAGTTATAAATGACAGCTATCCTCCAAAAATATATTGAAGTAAGCCTGCGAAGGGGACTTGAAAGTGGGGCAGAATTTCAGGAAAACTATTGCAGGGGGTAGACTGGAATTGCCCTGAAAGCATAGGAAAAGAGGCAGAACGTCGACAATGATGCACTTGGCCAAAAAGGGCATATGCGTTTTTTCCTGAATATATTCAGGAAAAAACGCATACGCCCTTTTTGGCCAACCAAGCAAGCCTGTAAAGAAATCTGCACTACAATGAAGTCTCACTGCCCCCTGGCAAAAGGGCCATCTGAAAAAAGTGTAAAATCCAGAAAGGTAGGACAGGATATGGAGAACAGGGAGCGTTGTTATGCTGATTGGCAGAATGTAAATTGCCAGCAGCCACCCTGGAGAAGTGTATGGTGTTTCCTGAAACACGTAAGAAACAAAGCAACACAGCCTATGGCACTTCCACTTATGGTCCTATAGCTTACGGAAATTAAAATCAAAAACAGACAGCCACCCCAATATTTGGGACGGCTGTGTTCACAAGAAGCTCGTCTACAGTATCAGGTACATATCCCAGAAAGCAAAAAATGGATAAAGAAGTTGTGGCACGTACGTACAATGCAATATCACTCAGCAATGAAATCTGTGTCATCAGGACCGTAGCGGCATAGTGAGCGGATGCAGGTACGGTGATTCTACGTGAACTACGTCACACAGAAAAAGAAACATCATAAGATATCATTAATACACGGAATGTAAACTTGACTACACATGAACTGAATTACAAAACAGAACAGGGTCTCAAATTTAGAAAACCAACTAGTGCTTGCTTATGGGGAAAGGTGCTTTGGGGTGCTGCATAAAACCAGAGACTGAAATTAGCACAGATAACTTTCCATATGCCAAATATGTAATAGACAAGACCTACTCCTTGGTCAACGAAATGGACCCAACACCACATATTCAATGCCTAGGAATATACCTGACTAGGAAGAATCTTAAAACCCATGGATATATATGTCTCCGTAAGAGAATCAAGCGTGTGTACAGCGGCCGAAACGCAGCAGTGAAAATCCGATAAATCCCATTATCAAAATAAATTACGAAAACAAAACACAAAGACAGTGAAATAGAGAGCAATTCTTAAATAATTCACTCAGGGCATGTGATGCAACCGGGATTGACCACATCTACACCCAGAGCTGGTTGAGACATAAGGCTGGACTCTTCAGGCTGATAGCATTGGTGAGTTTCGGTGAGCAAATGCAGACCCTTTGAAGTCATACTGCATGGTACCCATTCCATGGGTCCCAAGTCTCCAGGTTCAAGGCATTTTTCCTCCAGCTAAAACATGCATGGGAAACCCAGAGTATCGTCCACTGTGTGATTGGGAAACGATTTAAAATGCATCTCAGTTTTCGTATCCTGGTCCTCGGGTTCACCATTCCAGATGCTTTACTAACACTCTCCCCGCTTGGAGAGTCAGTGCCTTTAACCTCCTGTTTGGCACAGCTTGCAATTTCTGTGCTAGATGAACAGGAATAGGGAGAACCAATGAGAGACTAGCTGTAGGTGTCTGCACGGGCAAATGTAACGCTCATTGCCCACCAGGAAGAGGAATTAAACAAAGGCTCAGTGTGCCCTGCTGGAAACAGATTAGGGCCTGAAGGAATCCTGCGGTTTTGTGCCCAGCTCACAAGAAAGCGAGTTGAAGAAAGGATCTCAGGGGCACTGTAATTCACAAACCTGCAGAGTTATAAATGACAACTATCCTCCAAAAATATATTGAAGTAAGCCTGCGAAGGGGACTAGAAAGCGGGGCAGAATTTCAGGAAAACGATTGCAGGGGGTAGACTGGAATTGCCCTGAAAGCATAGGAAAAGAGGCAGAACGTCGACAATGATGTACTTGGCCAAAAAGGGCGTATGCGTTTTTTCCTGAATATATTCAGGAAAAAACGCATACGCCCTTTTTGGCCAACCAAGCAAGCCTGTAAAGGAAATCTGCACTACAGTGAAATCTCACTGCCCCCTGGGCAAAAGGGCCATCTGAAAAAAGTGTAAAATCCAGAATGGTAGGACAGGATATGGAGAACAGGGAGCCTTGTTATGCTGATTGGCAGGATGTAAATTGCCAACAGCCACCCTGGAGAAGTGTATGGTGTTTCCTGAAACACGTAAGAAATAAAGCAACACAGCCTATGGCAATTGCACTTATGGTCCTATTCCTTAGGGAAATTAAAATCAAAAACAGAGAGCCACCCCAAAGTTTGGGACGGCTGTGTTCACAAGAAGCTCGTCTACAGTACCAGGTAAATATCTCAGAGATCAAACAATGGATAAAGAAGTTGTGGTACGTACGTACAATGGAACATCACTCAGCAATGAAATCTGTGTCATCAGGCCCGTAGCGGCATAGTGAGTGGATTCAGGTATGGTGATTCTACGTGAAATAAGTCACACATAAAAAGAAACATCATAAAATATCACTAATACACAGTATGTAAACTTGACTACACATGAACTGAATTACAAAACAGAACAGTCTCAAATTTTGAAAACCAACTTGTGGTTTCTTATGGAGAAAGGTGCGTTGGAGTGCTGCATAAAACCAGAGACTGAAATTAGCACAGATACCGTTCCATAAGCCAAATATGTAATAGACAAGACCTACTCCTTGCTCAACGAAATGGACCCAACACCACATATTCAACGCCTAGGCATATACCTGACTAGGAAAAATCTTAAAACCCATGGATATATATGTCTCCGTAAGAGAATCAAGCGTGTGTACAGCGGACGAAACGCAGCAGTGAAAATCCGATAAATCCCATTATCAAAATAAATTTCGAAAACAAAACACAAAGACAGTGAAATAGAGAGCAATTCTTAAATAATTCACTCAGGGCATGTGATGCAACCGGGATTGACCACATCTACACCCAGAGCTGTGTGAGAGATAAGGCTGGACCCTTTGGGCTGATAGCATTGGTGAGGTTCAGTGAGCAAATGCAGACCCTTTGATGTCATACTGCCTGGTACCCATTCCATGGTTCCCAACTCTCCAGGTTCAAAGGATTCTTCCTTCTGCTAAAATTTGCATGGGAAACCCAGAGTATGCTCCACCGTCTAACTGGGAAACCTTTTTACATGCATGTCTGTTTTCGTCCCCTGGTACTCAGGTTCACCATTCCAGACCCTTTTCTTACACTCTCCCCATTTGGAGAGTCAGTGCCTTTAACCTCCTGTTTGGCACTGTTTGCAATTTCTGTGCAAGATGAACAGGAATACGGAGTACCAATGGGAGACTATCTGTAGGTGTGTGCACGGGCAGATATTTTTTTTAACATCTTTATTGGGGTATAATTGCTTTACAATGGTGTGTTAGTTTTTGCTTTATAACAAAGTGAATCAGCTATACATATACATATGCTCCCTGTGTCTTCCCTCTTGTGTCTCCCTCCCTCACTCTCTCCCCCTTCCACCCCTCCAGGCTGTCCCAACGCCCCGAGCTAATATCCCTGTGCCTTGCGGCTGCTTCCCCCTTGCTATCTACCTTACTACATTTGTTAGTGTGTATATGTCCATGAATCTCTCTCGCCCTGTCAAAACTCACCATTCCCCCTCCCCATATCCTCAATTCCGTTCTCCAGTAGGTCTGCGCCTCTATTCCTGTCTTATCCCTAGGTTCTTCATGACATTTTTTTCCTTTAAATTCCATATATATGTGTTAGCATACGCTATTTGTCTTTTTCTTTCTGACTTACTTCACTCTGTATGACAGACTCTAGGTCTATCCATCTCATTACAAATAACTCAGTTTCATTTCTTTTTAAGGCTGAGTAATATTCCATTGTGTATATGTGCCACATCTTCTTTATCCATTCGTCCGATGATGGGTGCTTAGGTTCTTTCCATCTCCGGGCTATTGTAAATAGAGCTGCAATGAACATTTTGGTACATGACTCTTTTTGAATTTTGGTTTTCTCAGGGTATATGCCCAGTATGCACGGGCAATTTTAACACTCATTTCCCAACAGGAAAAGGAATTAACCAAAGGCTCAGCATGCCGTGCTGGAACAAGATTAGGGCCTGAAGCAATCCTGCAGTTTTGTGCCCAGCTCACAAGAAAGCGAGTTGAGGAAAGGAGCTCAGGGGCACTGTCATTCACATACCTGCAGACTTATAAATGACAGAAATCGTACAAAAATATATTGAATTAAGGCTGCGAAGAGGACTTGAAAGTGGGGCAGAATTGCTGGAATCCGATTTCAGGAGGTAGACGTGAATTGCTCTGAAAGCATAAGAGAAGTGGCAGAACCTCGTCAATGAAGCACTTGGCCAAAAAGGGCATATGCATTTTTTCCAGGGCCATCATTCACGGGAGTAGGAGGCTCCCAGCATGCTCCAGTGGCCAACAGAGGGCCCACGTCGCCAAGGCGATGTGAGCTAACCAGGCAGGAGTGACCTGACATCAGAGGGCCCACCTCACAGAATGGTAGGGAACCCAGCCAGGATCAGACTCTCCCCAGAGGGCCCACATCACCAAGGTGATGGGAACCAGGCAGGAGTGTCCTCACACCCGTGGGGCCACATCATCAAAAGTTGAGGTACCCAGCACATGTGGCCTCAAACCAGAGGACCCACATCACCATGGGTTTCGGAGTGAGGCAGGCAGGATTAACCTCACAACACATGTCCCATTGTATACAAAAGGTGTGGAAACCAGCAGTTGGATCTTCCTAGCAGGCGGCCCAGAGCACTGAGGCTATGAGATCCAGGCCGGCATGAACTCACAACAGAGGGCCCTCATTGTGATTCTGTAAGCAACCCAGCCGTTGTGACCTCAGAGCAGAAGGCCCACATCCCCATGGGGAAGGGAAACAAGCAGGAGTGTCATCGCAAGAGTGGGCACACATGAAAAAATGTGGGGAGCCCAGCAATTAGTGCCTGATGCCAGAGGGCCCTCATCACCGAGGGGCGGTGGCTCCCAGCCAGCTCCGACTGCTACCAGAGGGGCGACGTCGCCAATGCGGAGTGCGACAACCAGGCAGGAGTGACCTCAGAGCACAGGGTCAACCTCACAGAAGTGTGAAGAACCAAAGAGGATCAGATTCTCACCAGAAGGCCCACATCACCAAGGGAATGGGAACCAGGCAGGAGTGTCCTCACACTAGTGGGGCCACATCACTGAAAAGTGAGGGACCCAGCACACGTGGCCTCAAACCAGAGGACACACATCACAAGGGAGCTGGGATTGAGGCAGGCAGGAGGAGCCTCAAAACAGAGGGACCATAGAATTAAAGAGGTGAAGAATCCCGCAGTTGGAACCTCCCAGGAGGCGGCCAGGAGCAGCGAGACTATGGGATCCAGGCCGGAGTGATCTCACACCAGAGGGCCGTCATCATGAAACTGTGAGCAACCTAGGCGTTGGGATCTCAGAGCAGAAGGCCCACATTCCCATGGGGTTGGGAACCTGTCAGAAGTGTACTCGCACCACAGGGCACACATCAGAGAATTTAGGGAACCCAGGACTTAGGGCCTGACGCCAGAGGGCCCTCATTACCAAGGGGAGGAGACTCCAATCAGGCACCAACACCCAACTGAGGTCCCACGTCGCCAGGTGACGTGTGACAGCCAGGTAGGAGTGACCTCACCGCAGAGGGCCTACCTCACAGAAGGGTGAGGAACACAGCAAGGATAAGACTCTCGCCAGAGGGCCCACATCACCAAGGTGATCAGAATCAGGCAGGAGAGTCTTCACACCAGTGTGGCCACATCATAGAAAGGTGAGGAACCCAGCACATGTGGCCTAAACCAGAAGACCCACATCTCCAAGGGGCTCGGAATGAGGCAGGCAGGAGTAGCCTCACAACACAGGGCCCATAGAATAAAAAAGCTGAGGAATCCAGCAATGGGAACCTCCCAGCAGGCGGCCAAGAGCACCAAGTCTATACGATTCAGGCCGCAGTAAACTCACAGCAGAGGGTCCACATCATGAAACTGCGAGCAACCCAGCCATTTGGACCTCAGAGCAGAAGGTCCACATCCCCAAGGTGTTGGGAGCATGGCAGGAGTGTCCTCGCACCACTTAGCACATATCAGATAATGTGGGTACCCAGCAGTTAGGGCCTGACGCCAGAGGGCCCTCATCACTGAGGGGAGGAGGCTCCCAGCATGTTCCAACTACCACAAGAGGGCCCACGTCGCCAAGGCGGGGTGTGCCAGCCAGGCAGGAGTGACCTCACAGCAGACGGCCCACCTCAAAGAAGTGTGAGGAACCCAACCAGGATCAGACTCTCACCAGAGGGCCCATATCACCAAGGGGACGGGAACCAGGCACGAGTGTCCTCACACCAGTGGGGCCACATCACTAAAAGATGAGGAAACTGGCACATGTGGCCACAAACCAGAGGACCTACATCACCAAGGGGCTGGGAGTGACACAGGCAGGAGGAGCCTCCCAACACAGGGCCCAAAGAATAAAAAAGGTGAGGAACCCAGCAGTTGGAACTTCCCAGCAGGTGGCCCAGAGTACAGAGGCTATGGGATCTAGGAATGAGTGAACTAACACCAGAGAGCTAACATCAGGAAACTGTGAGCAACCCAGTCGTTGGAACCTCAGAGCAGAAGGCCCATATCGCCATGGGGATGGGAACATTTCACGAGTGTCCTGGCATCACTGGGCTCACATCAGAAAACCTGGGGAGCCCAGCAGTTAGAGCCTGACGCCAGAGGGACCTCATCACCGAGGACAGGAGTCTCCAAAAGGATCCAACTGCCACCAGAGGGCCGACGTCACCAAGGCAATGGGAGCAAGCCAGGCAGGAGTTACCTCAGAGCACAGGACCCACCTCACAGAACGGTAAGGAACCCAGCCAGGATCAGACTCTCACCAGAGGGGCCACATCAACAAGGGGCTGGGAAACAGGCACGAGTGTCCTCACACCATTGGGGCCACATCATCGAAAGGTGAGGGACCCAGCACACGTGGCCTCACACCAGAGGACACACATCACAACGGGGCTGGGATTGAGGCAGGCAGGAGGAGCCTCAAAACAGAGGGCCCATAGAATAAAAAAGGTGAGGAATCCCGCAGTTGGAACCTCCCAGCAGGCGCCCAGGAGCAGCAAGCCTATGGGATCTAGGCCGGAATGAACGCACATCAGAGGGCTCTCATCATGAAACTGTGAGCACCCCAGCCGTTGGGACCTCAGAGCAGAAGGCCCAAATTCCCATGGGGTTGGGAACCTGACAGGAGTGTACTCGCACCACAGGTCGCACATCTGCAAATTTTGGGAGCCCAGGAGTTAGGGTCTGACGCAAGAGGGCCCTCATTACCGAGGGACGGAGACTCGCAGCAGACACCAACTCCCAACTGAGGGCCCACGTCACCAAGGTGATGTGTGCCAGCCAGGCAGGAGTGACCTCACCGCAGAGGGCCTACCTCACAGAAGGGTGAGGAAACCAGCCAGGATAAGACTCTCACCAGAGGGCCCACATCACCAAGGGGATCGGAACCAGGCAGGAGGGTCCTCACACCAGTGTGGCCACATTATAGAAAGGTGAGGAACCCAGAACATGTGGCCTAAAACAGGGGACCCACATCTCCAAGGGGCTAGGAGTGAGGCAAGCAGGAGTATCCTCACAAAACAGAGCCCACAGAATAAAAGTTGTGAGGAATCCAGCAGTTGGAACCGGCCAGTAGGCCGCCCAGAGCACAGAGTCTATGGGATCCAGGCCACAGCAAACTCACAGCAGAGGTCCCACATCATGAAACTGTGAGCAACCCAGCGGATGGGACCTCAGAGCAGAAGGCCCACATCCCTATGGGGATGGGAACCTGACAGGAGTGTCCTCGGCCCACTTCCACGAATCAGAAAATGTGGGAACCCAGCAGTTAGGACCTGAGGCCAGAGGACCCTCATCACCGAGGGGAGGAGGCTCCCAGCAGGCTCCAACTGCCACCATAAGGCCGATGTCACCAAGGCGGGGTGTGCCAACCAGGCAGGAGTGACCTCAGAGCAGAAAGCCCACCTCACAGAAGTGTGAGGAACCCAACAAGGATCAGACTGTCACCAGAGGGCCAACATCACCAAGGGAATGGGAACCAGGCAGGAGTGTCCTCACACCAGTGGGGCTACATCACCATAATTTGAGGGACCCAGCACACGTGGCCTCAAACCTGAGGACACACATCACCAAGGGGCTGGGAGTGAGGCAGGCCAGAGGATCCTCAAAACAGAGGGACCATAGAATAAAAAAGGTGAGGAATCCCACAGTTGGAACCTCCGGCAGGCAGCCAGGAGCAGCGAGGCTATGGGATCTAGGCAGGAGTGAACTCACACCAGAGGGCCCTCATCATGAAACTGTGAGCAACACAGCCGTTGGGACCTCAGAGCAGAAGGCTCACATCCCCATGGGGATGGGAACCTGGCAGGAGTGTCCTTGCACCACTTAGCACGAATCAGAAAATGTGGGAACCCAGCAGTTAGGGCCTGAGGCCAGAGGGCCCTCATCACCGAGGGGAGGAGGCTCCCAGCAGGCTCCAACTGCCACCATATGGCCGACGTTGCCAAGGCGGGGTGTGCCAGCCAGGCAGGAGTGACCTCAGAGCAGAGGGCCCACCTCACAGAAGGGTGAGGAACCTAACCAGCATCAGACTCTCACCAGAGGGCCAATATCACCAAGGTGATGGGAACCAGGCAAGACTCTCCTAACAGCAGTGGGGCCAATATCACCAAGGGAATGGGAACCAGGCAAGAGTGTCCTCACACCAGTGTGGCCACATTATAGAAAGGTGAGGAACACAGCACATGTGGCCTCAAACAAGGAGACACACATCACGAAGGGGCTGGGAGTGAGGCATGCAGGAGGAGACGCATAACCGAGGGCCCATAGAATAAAAAAGGTGAGGAATCGAGAAGTTGGAAACTCCAAGCTGGAGGCCCAGAGCACTGACACTATGGGATACAGGCCAGAGTGAACACACAGCAAAGGGCCCACATCATGAAACTGTGAGCAACCCAGCAGTTGGGACCACAGAACAGAAGTCCCACATGCCCATGGGGATGGGAACCTGGCAGGAGTGACTCGCACCACTGGGCACACATCAGAAAATGTGTGGAGCCCAGCACTTAGGGCCTGACACCAGAAGGCCCTCATCACTGACGGGAGGAGGCCCCAGCACGCTCCAACTGCCACCAGAGGGTCCACGTCGCCAAGGCGACGTGCGCCAGCCAGGCAGGATTGACCTCACAGCAGAGGGCCCACATCATGAAAGTGTGAGCAACCCAGCCGTTAGGACCTCAGAACAGAAGGCCCACACGCTCATGAGGATGGGAACCTGGCAGGAGTGCCCTCGTACCACTTAGCACGTATCAGAAAATGTGGGAACCCCGCCATTAGGGTCTGACGCCAGAGGGCCTCATCACCACGGGAAGGAGGCTCCCAGCAGGCTCCAACTGCCACCAGGGTGCCGAAGTCAACAAGGCGGGTTGTGCCAGCCTGGCAGGAGTGACCTCAGAGAAGAGGGCTCACCTCACGGATGTGTGAGGAACCCAACCAGGATCACAGTCTCACCAGAGGGCCCACATCACCAAGGGGATGGGAACCAGCAGGAGTGTCCACACACCAGTGGGGCCACATCATCAAAAGATGAGGAACCCATCACATATGGCCTCAAACCTGAGGACATACATCACCATGTGGCTGGGAGTGAGGCAGGTATCTGGAGGGGCACATTTAACTCTAATTTCCCACCAGGAAGAGGAATTAACCAAAGGCTCAGAGTGCCGTGCCGGACCCTGATTACGGCCTGAAGCAAACCTGCAGTTTTGTGGCCAGCTTACAAGGAAGCGAGTTAAGAAAGGAGCTCAGGGGCACTGTAATTCACAAACCTGCAGAGATAAATGACAGCTATTGGCAAAAATATATCGAAGTAAGTCTGCAAAGAGGACTTGAAAACGAGGCAGAATTGCAGGAATCATATTTCAAGAGGTAGATTGGAATTGCATTTAAAGCATATGAAAAGCGACAGATCTTTGACAGTGATGCACATGGACAAAAAGTGCGTATACATTTTTCTTGAATATATTCAGGAAAAAACGCATATGAACATTTTGGCCAACCAAGCACTCCAGCAATGGAAATCCACACTACAATGAAGTCACATTTCCCATTCGTCAAAAAGGCCATCTGAATAAAGTGTAAAAACCAGAAACACAGGACAGGCCATGGAGAACAGGGAGCCGTGTTATGCTGATGGGCGGGATGTAAATTGCCAACAGACACTCTGGAGATGTTCATGGTGTATCCTGAAACATCTAAAAAACAAAGCTACAGAGCCTAGGGCACTTCCACTTTTGGCCCTATAGCTTAGGAAAATTAAAATCAACAAGACACAGCCAACACAAAATTTAGGGCTGCTGTGTTTACAAGAACCTCGAGTCCAGTACAAATTAAATATCCCAGAAAGAAAAAAATGGATAAAGAAGTTGTGCTACTTACGTACAACGGAATATCACTCAGCAGTGAAATCAATGTCATCAGGCCTGTAGCAGCAAATTGAGTGGATTTAATTATGATGATTCTAAGAGAAATATGTCACACAAAGAAAGATAATTATCATAAGATATCACTAATAGAGGGAGTGTAAACTTGGCTACACATAAACTGAATTACAAAACCGAACAGAGTCTCACATTTAGATAAAAACCTTATGCTTGCTTAAGGGGAAAGTTCAGTTGGGCTGCTGTATAAAAACAGATTGAAATTAGCACACATACCATTCCATAAGCCAAATACGTAATAAACAAGACCTACTCTTTGCTCAACGAAATAGACTCATCCATGGTGTATCACCTCACACCTATTAGAATGGGCATCATCAGAAAATCTACAAACAACAAATGCTGGAAACGGTGTGGAGATAAGGAATCCTCTTCCACTATTGTTGGGAACGTAAATTGATACAGTCACTGTGGAGAACATTATGGAGTTTCTTATAAAACTAAGAATAGAATTACCATATGATACAGCAATCCCTCTACTGGGCATATACCCAGACAAAACCATAAATCAAAAAGAGACATTCACCACAATGTTCATTGCATCACTATTTACACTATCCAGGAAATGGAAGCAACCTAAATGCCCACAGACAGACGAATGCATAAAGATGTGGTACATATATAAAATGGAATATTACTAAGCCATAAAAAGGAATGAAATTGGGACATTTGTAGAGACGTTGATGGATCTAGAGACTGTCATACAGAGTGAAGTAAGTCAGAAAGAGAAAAACAAATCTTGTATATTAATGCATATATGTGGAACCTAGAAAAATTGTACAGATGAACCGTTTTGCAAGGCAGAAATAGAGCAATACATGTATACAACAAACGTATGGACAACAAGGGGGGAAAGCTGTTGGGGTTGGTGGTGGGAGGAGTTGAGATATTGGGATTGGTATGTATACATTTATATGTATAAAGTAGATAACCAAAAACAACCTGCTGTATAAAAATATAAAATTAAATTCAAAATAAAAAAATAAAATTAAAAAAAGTAAAACAGAAAAAATATTCTTCCCTTCACATACATGTATTTATATGAATAAATTATTTCCATGCTTATATCTGTAAATACACAAAAGAGGAATAAAATCTACCTTGAACCAAAAACGAAAAAAAGATAAAAAAGAACAGAACCCACCAGTTACACAGAGGAAAACCGTTTCAGGGCACTTGCTCCAATTGCAAACAATTCTGAAGTTGGTCAGTGGTGGGGAATCATCTCCCATTCAGCCAGCATGCTCCTCGCAACAAGCGTCCTCACTGCAAAGCTGGTGGACCGTGCCGAGGTATCTGTGAGTAAACGTGGGCCGAGCCCCAGGCCAGCTGCTGCTGAAATGTTCCCACCCTTCCAAGGCTAAACACCTGAATATGTACAAGGACTTGAAAACCTAGAGGAAGGGCCATGGAGCCACATGAGGGACAGCATGCCAGCCGACTTGGTGCCTGCAGGCCAGCCAGGATGGTCCTGGCCCTGGGTGCTCTTCTGGAAGCTCTCCATTTCCCTGCCTGAGATACCCCTGCTGTCCTGGCCCCCACTGCTTTCTTCCTTCCTCACCTGTGCCCAGGGAGAAATTCCAGCGGCAGGTGTGGTTGACACATCCTCTTCTTTAGCAGGTAGCATCTTGGCAACTGCTGCAGAAAGTCCAGCAGAGCCCCACTCACACTGGGACACCCACAAAGCCGTGGCCTCTCACTCCCTCCCACCAGCCCAGCCCCGAGACGGCTGACAGGGCAGAGAAAATATTGATCTCAACCCAGACACACCTGGGGAGGGCTGGCCGGCGCGGTCAGGCTTCCCAAGCCAGCCAATAATCACCCCTCAGGGGCTCACAGTTGCTGAAAATGGAACTTGCTGAATTGGCCAGGTCCAAGGAACAGGTGTGGGCTCCTGAGAGTCAGGATAGACAAGGGGCTGCAGCTCTGGCTTGTTTTCTAATTATATTATATGGCCCATGAGTGGGAGACAACTTCAAGAAAACCCTCTCCTAATGAGAGGAACCCAGGAGTCAGAGAGAGGAGGGGTGGGTGGTGGTTGGAGACAGAGGCCTGGTGCCCCGTGTGCAGTGGAAGTCTCTGGAAGACCAGGTGGAGGAGGCCGCACAGAGTGATGCCCAGGGTCACAGACCTGTCAGAGCTGCTGTTTGTTAGTTCAAGTCCTGCTCTGAGGTGCTCTGTGTCAGATCTGAGCGACAGGTGAGCTGGGAGTGCTCTGCAATGAGAGCTATGTGCACGGTTCCTGTGTGCCCAGCCCTGCCAAGGTACCTGCAAGGGTAGCTCTGTATCCTGGGAGGGGCCTGACCACGGGAGCCCCATGGACTGCAGAGGACCTGCCCAGGGAATCCCATATCCTGGGAGGGGTCTGAACACGAGAGCCCCGTGGGCTGGGGTGGGGGTAGGGTACCTGCCCAGGTGAGCTCCATATCCTGGGATTGGCCTGACCTCGAGAGCCCCATGGGCTGCTGGAGTCCTGGTAAAGGATGTCAGGACAGTCAGTGAAGCCACTGAGGATATACCTCCAGTAGTTCCTAAATCCTACACCCTGCTGGTCATTCTACCAACCACCAGGACTTGGTATTCTGTATTAGTCTTCACTGATGCCTTCTTTTGTATTCCATTAGTCCCAGAGTCACAAGAAATTTTGGCTTGTGAGTGACAGGACTCAACATACAACTAAAACAATACTTCCAGGCTGTCTTGCCCCAAGGGTTCAAAAATTCCCACACCATCTTTGGGGAAAGCTCAGCTAAAGACCTAAAAGTTCTACCTCTGGAAAAGGAAACACTCCTTCAATATTCAGACGACATTCTGATCGCCAGCCCTACTAAGGAGGCCTCAGAACTACCAAGCCAATAAAGGATAGAAGTTGTCCACGAAAAAGCTCAAGTATCACAGACTACGGTGACCTGCCTGGGCTTCATTCTCACAGAAGGTCGGAGAAGCCCATCCCAGGAAAGGGAAGAAACAATTTACAGCCTTACCCCTTTCTGAAACTAGAAGACAGCTTAGGGGTTCCTGGGGAAGCCAGGGTTTCCTGCCTCTGGATCCCTAACTACAGTCTACTAGCTGGGCCTCTATATGAAACACTGAAAGGAAAAGATGATGATCCTTTTGAATAGAATCCAGAAGTGGCCTTTCAAGAATGGAAAGAGCAGTCAATTCAGACCCTTGCCCTGGAACTCCCTAATTTAGCTAAACCCTTTGACCTTTACATTCCTGGTGAAAGGTGAATCGCCATTGGAGTATTAGTGCAAAAACTGGGACCACTTGAAATGGAACAATGCAAGAATGCCATCCAGGTAGGATAAACTATGGTCACCAAGGGGCTTGGCCCACCGCCACATCTGGCCAAGATACTGGTGGTATCTGAAAACCTGGAAATCAGCAGCCCAAAAGGCCACCTCCCTTCTAAGGGAAACGGACCCCACGTGGTTATCCTAACCCCCAACCATGCCCTGAAGTTGCAGGGTTTGCTCCGTGGGCACACTGACCTCGATTGAGGAGGCCCTCCAACTCCAACCTCCAGAGAGATAACCGGGGGCAACGGGGCACCATGACGACCCGTGTGACCATCACTTGACCTGGAGTTTCTCTCATAAAACAACAAGAGTGTGTCCCAAAAGAGTAGACTACTGCTTGCAGTACTTACTGTACCCAGAGGGGAGCTAATAATCTTGGCGGGGGAACCGTATATCATGCTGTCACCATAGAAAAGCCTACAGACACCCTGATGATGGTGGCCAATAAGACCGGCTGGACTCCTGTTTACTTCCAAAGGCTCTTGACTCAGTGACCATCATGATCCTTCATCACCACTGACCCTGGACTGTCTGGGAGCTGAGCGGGCAGGATCCTGACACCTGGTGCTGTTTTTACGTTAATTCAGGGGCCTAATGGAAGAAAGCGCAGACTGTTGGTCAGAGCATCTAGGCTGGCAGAAACGGTCAGTCAGAGCATCTAGGCTGGCAGAAACGGTCAGCCTAAGGTGGCCGAACAAATGTGGGGCGGAGTGAAACTGGACCTCACAGCGCCACTGCACATCTCCTTTCTGGACCCTTAAAGGTCATTAGAATCTATAACACTTCCAATACTGGTGCTCAGGTGGACGAGCAGGGAGGCAGGAGGCCTGGGGACAATCAACGTCACCTGGAGGCTGCTGGGGAGAAGTTCTGACCCTCGCCCACGGGTATGAAGCCTCCTAACTCAGCACTCAGCAGTTACAGAAGAAGGGTCTGCACCCGCAGCACTCCAAGAATGAGGAAAGGGACAAAAGGCAGAAGAGAAGTTTGTCCCAGGCAAAGGCCCTTAAAAATGCCTGGGAGATAAAAATTGAATCTGGGCAATAAAATAAAGTCTAACCATTTTTATCCTTTGTGCTTTGTCTAATTTCAGGTGCTCCTAGTGTCCCGCATACAGAGGTTCCACACCCGGCACTTCAGACCAGATTTCCTAGAGCAGAATGGCTCGATGACACTTCAGCTCCTGGGGCCCAGTTCAGACTCCGTGACATAGAGCCTGAGCTGCAGCCAACCAGGTCCTCGAGAGCTCAGCCCCCTCCCTCCCAGTGACTCTGACAGGATCTCTACACAGCAGCCCAGCCCACAGCCCACAGGGTAGCACCTCTCCATTCTCTGATCAAAATATAAAGTTTCCTTTGCTTTTGAACCAAACTCAGTCTCGATCTATTGGCTCCAATGACACTGGGCAGGGGGACACTTGTTGGCGTCCACTCTGGAGGATCAGTAACAGAAATTGAGAACATTGTAACTTCAATGAACAGATGTGTGAGCCAAACTGTAATTAACATAGAACAGTGTATAAGGCTCGGGTAAAATAAGATGTTTCTAACACTTCCATTTGATATTTCCATCACTTTCTTATAAGCAAGTTCAGTGAAAAGGTTTGTCTTCTTTGTCAGGTCAATATTAGAGAAACAAAGTGATTTCTTTCCAAGGATGTACATCTAATAATCTTGGTTAAAGCTTCAATCTTGTTTTAAATGCTTTTGCATTGAAAATGATAACTCTCTTTCAGCTCCCCCATTTCTGAGAAGCATAAAATCTTATAATTTATTATTACCAAAGGGAAATGGTAGGAGGAGGGATAAATTAACAGTTTGGGATTAACACATACACACTGCTATGTATGAAATCATCAGCAAGGAACTACTGTATAGCACAGGGAACTACACTCAATATTTTGTAATAACCTATAAGGGGAAATGATCTGAAAAAGAATAGATATTTTTATTGACATCATCCATCAATGACAGTAAAAATGGAATCTAAGGGAAGACAGTGGTGAGTGCTTCTGATCCTGAAGACTTCAATCATCTAAAGTTTGGACTCTGCCTACTTCCCAAGGCCCTTAATGAACATATGTGTAGCCGTAGCTTAAAAAATTCCCCAGTTTGGGTTGCGGAGAGACACTGATATTGAAAATCCCCTGGTGTTCTCCTCACATGAATGGGACCCTTCCTACACCTAAAACATGCCTGTCACACCCAGAGGATGGTATACCGTCTGATCGGGAAAAGTTTGGAAAAGGCATCTCATCTCCTCATCTCTTGGTGCTAGGGTTCACCACTCCAGCGTCTTTACTAACAGTCTCCACACTTGGAGATGTCAGCACTGTCAACATCCTGTTGCATACAGTTTGGAATTTGTCCAGAGGATGAAGCAGAAGGAGGAGGAACAATGAGAGACAAGTCCTAGGTGTTCGGACAGGCACATGCCACTCTAATTTCCAATCAGGAAGACGAATTGCCCAAAGACTAGGGTTGTCCATGGAAACAGGATAGGGCTTGAGGAATCCTGATGCTTTGTGGCCAGTTCCCATAAACACAAGTTGGAAAATGGAACTCAGGGGCACTAAAATTCACGAAACTGCAGAATTGAAAATATCTATCACTGAAAAATGTCTTGAGGAAAGTCAGAGAAAAGGACTTGTAAGCAACGGAGAATGGCAGGAAAGGGATTGGAAGAGGTAGAAAGGACTCGCCATTAAGCACAAGAAAAGGGGCTGAACATTGCCAACATTGCAGTTGGCCAAAAAGGGTGTATGCGTCTTTTTCTGTATATATTCAAGAAAAGGGCATACACTTTTTTAGCCAACCAAACAGGTGGGCACTGGAAATCAATACTACAAAACATATCACTTTGCATCAGTCAGAAGAGCCGTCCTCATAAAGTGTAAACACCAGAAATGCAGGACAGGGCAAGGAGAAAAGGGAGCCCTGTGAGTCTTATAGTGGAAATGTATATTGCCAACGGTCACTCTGGATAAGTCTATTGTGTTTACTAAAGCATCTAAAAAATGAGCTACCGAGCACAGGGCACTTGCACTCATGGACGTATATCTTGGGAAAAACAAAAATCGAGAGGACACAGGCACCCCAATGTTTACCACCTCTCTGTTTAAAAGATCCTCGACTAGGATATAACTTAAAGTATCTGCAGAGAAAAAACGGACAGAGATGTGGTGCTTATGTAGAGTGGAATATTACTCAGCCTGGAAATCAATGAAATACGGCCAGTTATAACAACTCCAGAGGAGTTACGTGTGATCATTCGAAGTCACATAATTCAAAAAGAAAAAGACATAAGATATCACAAATACATGGAATGTTAACATGGCTACACATGAACTGAATTACAAAAGAGAAGAGGGTCTCAAATTTAGAAAACCAACTAGTGTTTGCTTATGGGGAAAGGTGCCTTGGGGTGCTGCATAAAACCAGAGACTGAAATTAGCACAGATAACTTTCCATAAGCCAAATATGTAATAGACAAGACCTACTCCTTGCTCAACGAAATGGACCAAACACCACATATTCAACGCCTAGGAATATACCTGACTAGGAAGAATCTTAAAACCCATTGATATATATGTCTCCGTAAGAGAATCAAGCGTGTGTACAGTGGCCGAAACGCAGCAGTGAAAATCCGATAAATCCCATTATCAAAATAAATTTCGAAAACAAAACACAAAGACAGTGAAATAGGGAGCAATTCTTAAATAATTCACTCAGGGCAGGTGATGCAACCGGGATTGACCACATCTACACCCAGATCTGGTTGAGACATAAGGCTGGACACTTCAGGCTGATAGCATTGGTGAGTTTCGGTGAGCAAATGCAGACCATTTGAAGTCATACTCCATGGTACCCATTCCATGGGTCCCAACTCTCCAGGTTCAAGGGATTCTTCCTCCAGCTAAAACATGCATGGGAAACCCAGAGTATCGTCCACCGTGTGATTGGGCAACGATTTAAAATGCATCTCAGTTTTCGTATCCTGGTCCTCGGGTTCACCATTCCAGATGCTTTACTAACACTCTCCCCGCTTGGAGAGTCAGGGCCTTTAACCTCCTCTTTGGCACAGCTTGCAATTTCTGTGCAAGATGAACAGGAATAGGGAGAACCAATGAGAGACTAGCTGTAGGTGTCTGCACGGGCAAATGAAATGCTCATTGCCCACCAGGAAGAAGAATTAAACAAAGGCTCAGCGTGCCCTGCTGAAAACAGATTGGGGCCTGAAGCAATCCTGCGGTTTTGTGCCCAGCTCACAAGAAAGCGAGTTGATGAAAGGAGCTCAGGGGCACTGTAATTCACAAACCTGCAGAGTTATAAATGACAGCTATCCTCCAAAAATATATTGAAGTAAGCCTGCGAAGGGGACTTGAAAGCGGGGCAGAATTTCAGGAAAACGATTGCAGGGGGTAGACTGGAATTGCCCTGAAAGCATAGGAAAAGAGGCAGAACGTCGACAATGATGCACTTGGCCAAAAAGGGCGTATGCGTTTTTTCCTGAATATATTCAGGAAAAAACGCATACGCACTTTTTGGCCAACCAAGCAAGCCTGTAAAGGAAATCTGCACTACAATGAAGTCTCACTGCCCCCCGGGCAAAAGGGCCATCTGAAAAAAGTGTAAAATCCAGAAAGGTAGGACAGGATATGGAGAACAGGGAGCCTTGTTATGCTGATTGGCAGGATGTAAATTGCCAGCAGCCACCCTGGAGAAGTGTATGGTGTTTCCTGAAACACGTAAGAAACAAAGCAACACAGCCTATGGCACTTCCACATATGGTCCTATAGCTTACGGAAATTAAAATCAAAAACAGAAAGCCACCCCAATATTTGGGACGGCTGTGTTCACAAGAAGCTCGTCTACAGTATCAGGTAAATATCCCAGAAAGCAAAAAATGGATAAAGAAGTTGTGGCACGTACGTACAATGCAATATCACTCAGCAATGAAATCTGTGTCATCGGGCACGTAGCGGCATAGTGAGTGGATGCAGGTACGGTGATTCTACGTGAACTACGTCACACAGAAAAAGAAACATCATAAGATATCACTAATACACGGAATGTAAACTTGACTACACATGAACTGAATTACAAAACAGAACAGGGTCTCAAATTTAGAAAACCAACTAGTGCTTGCTTATGGGGAAAGGTGCGTTGGGGTGCTGCATAAAACCAGAGACTGAAATTAGCACAGATAACTTTCCATAAGCCAAATATGTAATAGACAAGACCCACTCCTTGCTCAATGAAATGGACCCAACACCACATATTCAACGCCTAGGAATATACCTGACTAGGAAGAATCTTAAAACCCATGGATATATATGTCTCCGTAAGAGAATCAAGCGTGTGTACAGCGGCCGAAATGCAGCAGTGAAAATCCGATAAATCCCATTATCAAAATAAATTTCGAAAACAAAACACAAAGACAGTGAAATAGAGAGCAATTTTTAAATAATTCACTCAGGGCATGTGATGCAACCGGGATTGACCACATCTGCACCAAGAGCTGGTTGAGACATAAGGCTTGACACTTCAGGCTGATAGCATTAGTGAGTTTCGGTGAGCAAATACAGACCCTTTGAAGTCATACTGCATGGTACCTATTCCATGGGTCCCAACTCTTCAGGTTCAAGGGATTCTTCCTCCAGCTAAAACATTCATGGGAATCACAGAGTATGGTACACTGTGAGATTGGGAAACGATTTAAAATGGATCTCAGTTTTCGTATCCTGGCCCTTGGGTTCACCATTCCAGATGCTTTACTAACACTCTCCCCGCTTGGAGAGTCAGTGCCTTTAACCTCCTGTTTGGCACAATTTGCAATTTCTGTGCAAGATGAACAGGAATAGGGAGAACCAATGAGAGACTAGCTGTAGGTGTCTGCACGGCCAAACGTAACACTCATTGCCCACCAGGAAGAGTAATTAAACAAAGGCTCAGTGTGCCCTGGTGGAAACAGATTAGGGCCTGAAGCAATCCTGCGGTTTTGTGCCCAGCTCACAAGAAAGCGAGTTGAAGAAAGGAGCTCAGGGGCACTGTAATTCACAAACCTGCAGAGTTATAATTGAAAGCTATCCTCCAAAAATATATTGAAGTAAGCCTGCGAAGGGGACTTGAATGCGGGGCAGAATTTCAGGAAAACGATTGCAGGGGGTAGACTGGAATTGCCCTGAAAGCATATGAAAAGAGGCAGAACGTCGACAATGATGCACTTGGCCAAAAAGGGCGTATGCGTTTTTTCCTGAATATATTCAGGAAAAAACGCATACGCCCTTTTTGGCCAACCAAGCAAGCCTGTAAAGGAAATCTGCACTACAATGAAATCTCACTGCCCCCCCGGGCAAAAGGGCCATCTGAAAAAATTGTAAAATCCAGAAAGGTAGGACAGGATATGGAGAACAGGGAGCCTTGTTATGCTGATTGGCAGGATGTAAATTGTGAACAGCCACCCTGGAGAAGTGTATGGTGTTTCCTGAAACACATAAGAAATAAAGCAACACAGCCTATGGCAATTGCACTTATGGTCCTATTGCTTAGGGAAATTAAAATCAAAAACAGAGAGCCACCGCAAAGTTTGGGACGGCTGTGTTCCCAAGAAGCTCCTCTACAGTACCAGGTAAATATCCCAGAAAGCAAAAAATGGATAAAGAAGTTGTGGCACGTACGTGCAATGCAATATCACTCAGCAATGAAATCTGTGTCATCAGGCCCGTAGCGGCATAGTGAGTGGATGCAGGTACGGTGATTCTACGTGAACTACGTCACACAGAAAAAGAAACATCAAAAGATATCACTAATACACGGAATGTAAACTTGACTACACATGAACTGAATTACAAAACAGAACAGGGTCTCAAATTTAGAAAACCAACTAGTGCTTGCTTATGGGGAAAGGTGCGTTGGGGTGCTGCATAAAACCAGAGACTGAAATTAGCACAGATAACTTTCCATAAGCCAAATATGTAATAGACAAGACCTACTCCTTGCTCAACGAAATGGACTCAACACCACATATTCAACGTCTAGGAATATACCTGACTAGGAAGTATCTTAAAACCCATGGATATATATGTCTCCGTAAGAGAATCAAGCGTGTGTACAGCGGCCGAAACGCAGCAGTGAAAATCCGATAAATCCCATTATCAAAATAAATTTCGAAAACAAAACACAAAGACAGTGAAATAGAGAGCAATTCTTAAATAATTCACTCAGGGCATGTGATGCAACCGGGATTGACCACATCTACACCCAGAGCTGGTTGAGACATAAGGCTGGACACTTCAGGCTGATAGCATTGGGGAGTTTCGGTGAGCAAATGCAGACCCTTTGAAGTCATACTGCATGGTACCCATTCCATGGGTCCCAACTCTCCAGGTTCAAGAGATTCTTCCTCCAGCTAAGACATGCATGGGAAACCCAGAGTATCGTCCACCGTGTGATTGGGAAACGATTTAAAATGCATCTCAGTTTTCGTATCCTGGTCCTCGGTTTCACCATTCCAGAATCTTTACTAACACTCTCCCCGCTTGGAGAGTCAGTGCCTTTAACCTCCTGTTTGGCACAGCTTGCAATTTCTGTGCAAGATGAACAGGAACAGGGGGAACCAATGAGAGACTAGCTGTAGGTGTCTGCACGGGCAAATGTAACGCTCATTGCCCACCAGGAAGACGAATTAAACAAAGGCTCAGTGTGCCCTGCTGGAAACAGATTAGGGCCTGAAGCAATCCTGCGGTTTTGTTCCCAGCTCACAAGAAAGCGAGTTGAAGAAAGGAGCTCAGGGGCACTGTAATTCACAAACATGCAGAGTTATAAATGACAGCTATCCTCCAAAAATATATTGAAGTAAGCCTGCGAAGGGGACTCGAAAGCGGGGCAGAATTTCAGGAAAACGATTGCAGGGGTAGACTGGAATTGCCCTGAAAGCATAGGAAAAGAGGCAGAACGTCGACAATGATGCACTTGGCCAAAAAGTGCGTATGCGTTTTTTCCTGAATGTATTCAGGTAAAAACATATACGCCCTTTTTGGCCAACCAAGCAAGCCTGTAAAGGAAATCTGCATTACAATGAAGTCTCACTGCCTCCCGGGCAAAAGGGCCATCTGAAAAAAGTGTAAAATCCAGAAAGGTAGGACAGGATATGGAGAACAGGGAGCCTTGTTATGCTGATTGGCAGGATGTAAATTGCCAGCAGCCACCCTGGAGAAGTGTATGGTGTTTCCTGAAACACGTAAGAAACAAAGCAACACAGCCTATGGCACTTCCACTTATGGTCCTATAGCTTACGGAAATTAAAATCAAAAACAGACAGCCACCCCAATATTTGGGACGGCTGTGTTCACAAGAAGCTCGTCTACAGTATCAGGTAAATATCCCAGAAAGCAAAAAATGGATAAAGAAGTTGTGGCACGTACGTGCAATGCAGTATCACTCAGCAATGAAATCTGTGTCATCAGGCCCGTAGTGGCATAGTGAGTGGATGCAGGTACGGTGATTCTACGTGAACTACGTCACACAGAAAAAGAAACATCAAAAGATATCACTAATACACGGAATGTAAACTTGACTACACATGAACTGAATTACAAAACAGAACAGGGTCTCAAATTTAGAAAACCAACTAGTGCTTGCTTATGGGGAAAGGTGCCTTGGGGTGCTGCATAAAACCAGAGACTGAAATTAGCACAGATAACATTCCATAAGCCAAATATGTAATAGACAAGACCTACTCCTTGCTCAACGAAGTGGACTCAAAACCACATATTCAACGCCTAGGAATATACCTGACTAGGAAGAATCTTAAAACCCATGGATATATATGTCTCCATAAGAGAATCAAGCGTGTGTACAGCGGCCGAAACGCAGAAGTGAAAATCCGATAAATCCCATTATCAAAATAATTTTCGAAAACAAAACACAAAGACAGTGAAATAGAGAGCAATTTTTAAATAATTCACTCAGGGCATGTGATGCAACCGTGATTGACCACATCTACACCCAGAGCTGGTTGAGACATAAGGCTGGACACTTCAGGCTAATAGCATTGGTGAATTTCGGTGAGCAAATGCAGACCCTTTGAAGTCATACTGCATGGTACCTATTCCATGGGTCCCAACTCTCCAGGTTCAAGGGATTCTTCCTCCAGCTAAAACAGGCATGGGAATCACAGAGTATGGTACACTGTGAGATTGGGAAACGATTTAAAATGGATCTCAGTTTTCGTATCCTGGTCCTCGGGTTCACCATTCCAGATGCTTTACTAACACTCTCCCCGCTTGGAGAGTCAGTGCCTTTAACCTCCTGTTTGGCACAATTTGCAATTTCTGTGCAAGATGAACAGGAATAGGGAGAACCAATGAGAGACTAGCTGTAGGTGTCTGCACGGCCAAAAGTAACACTCATTGCCCACCAGGAAGAGGAATTAAACAAAGGCTCAGTGTGCCCTGCTGGAAACAGATTAGGGCCTGAAGCAATCCTGCGGTTTTGTGCCCAGCTCACAAGAAAGCGAGTTGAAGAAAGGAGCTCAGGGGCACTGTAATTCACAAACCTGCAGAGTTATAATTGAAAGCTATCCTCCAAAAATATATTGAAGTAAGCCTGCGAAGGGGACTTGAAAGTGGGGCAGAATTTCAGGAAAACGATTGCAGGGGGTAGACTGGAATTGCCCTGAAAGCATAGGAAAAGAGGCACAACGTCGACAATGATGCACTTGGGCAAAAAGGGCGTATGCGTTTTTTCCTGAATATATTCAGGAAAAAACGCATACGCCCTTTTTGGACAAACAAGCAAGCCTGTAAAGGAAATCTGCACTACAATGAAATCTCACTGCCCCCCCGGGCAAAAGGGCCATCTGAAAAAAGTGTAAAATCCAGAAAGGTAGGACAGGATATGGAGAACAGGGAGCATTGTTATGCTGATTGGCAGGATGTAAATTGCCAACAGCCACCCTGGAGAAGTGTATGGTGTTTCCTGAAACACATAAGAAATAAAGCAACATAGCCTATGGCAATTGCACTTATGGTCCTATTGCTTAGGGAAATTAAAATCAAAAACAGAGAGCCACCCCAAAGTTTGGGACGGCTGTGTTCCCAAGAAGCTCCTCTACAGTACCAGGTAAATATCCCAGAAAGCAAAAAATGGATAAAGAAGTTGTGGCACGTACGTGCAATGCAATATCACTCAGCAATGAAATCTGTGTCATCAGGCCCGAAGCGGCATAGTGAGTGGATGCAGGTACGGTGATTCTACGTGAACTACGTCACACAGAAAAAGAAACATCAAAAGATATCACTAATACACGGAATGTAAACTTGACTACACATGAACTGAATTACAAAACAGAACAGGGTCTCAAATTTAGAAAACCAACTAGTGCTTGCTTATGGGGAAAGGTGCGTTGGGGTGCTGCATAAAACCAGAGACTGAAATTAGCACAGATAACTTTCCATAAGCCAAATATGTAATAGACAAGACCTACTCCTTGCTCAACGAAATGGACCCAACACCACATATTCAACGCCTAGGAATATACCTGACTAGGAAGAATCTTAAAACCCATGGATATATATGTCTCCGTAAGACAATCAAGCGTGTGTACAGCGGCCGAAACGCAGCAGTGAAAATCCGATAACTCCCATTATCAAAATAAATTTCGAAAACAAAACACAAAGACAGTCAAATAGAGAGCAATTCTTAAATAATTCACTCAGGGCATGTGATGCAACCGGGATTGACCACATCTCCACCCAGAGCTGGTTGAGACATAAGTCTGGACACTTCAGGCTGATAGCATTGGTGAGTTTCGGTGAGCAAATGCAGACCCTTTGAAGTCATACTGCATGGTACTCATTCCATGGGTCCCAACTCTCCAGTTTCAAGGGATTCTTCCTCCAGCTAAAACATGCATGGGAAACCCAGGGTATCATCCACCGTGTGATTGGGAAACGATTTAAAATGCATCTCAGTTTTCGTATCCTGGTCCTCGGGTTCACCATTCCAGATGCTTTACTAACACTCTCCCCGCTTGGAGAGTCAGTGCCTTTAACCTCCTCTTTGGCACAGCTTGCAATTTCTGTGCAAGATGAACAGGAATAGGGAGAACCAATGAGAGACTAGCTGTAGGTGTCTGCACGGGCAAATGTAACGCTCATTGCCCACCAGGAAGAGGAATTAAACAAAGGCTCAGTGTGCCCTGCTGGAAACAGATTAGGGCCTGAAGCAATCCTGCGGTTTTCTGCCCAGCTCACAGGAAAGCGAGTTGAAGAAAGGAGCTCAGGGGCACTGTAATTCACAAACATGCAGAGTTATAAATGACAGCTATCCTCCAAAAATATATTGAAGTAAGCCTGCGAAGGGGACTTGAAAGCGGGGCAGAATTTCAGGAAAACGATTGCAGGGGGTAGACTGGAATTGCCCTGAAAGCATAGGAAAAGAGGCGGAACCTCGACAATGATGCACTTGGCCAAAAAGGGCGTATGCGTTTTTTCCTGAATATATTCAGGAAAAAACGCATACGCCCTTTTTGGCCAACCAAGCAAGCCTGTAAAGGAAATCTGCACTACAATGAAGTCTCACTGCCCCCCGGGCAAAAGGGCCATCTGAAAAAAGTGTAAAATCCAGAAAGGTAGGACAGGATATGGAGAACAGGGAGCCTTGTTATGCTGATTGGCAGGATGTAAATTGCCAGCAGCCACCCTGGAGAAGTGTATGGTGTTTCCTGAAACACGTAAGAAACAAAGCATCACAGCCTATGGCACTTCCACTTATGGTCCTATAGCTTACGGAAATTAAAATCAAAAACAGACAGCCACCCCAATATTTGGGACGGCTGTGTTCACAAGAAGCTCGTCTACAGTATCAGGTAAATATCCCAGAAAGCAAAAAATGGATAAAGAACTTGTGGCACGTACGTACAATGCAATATCACTCAGCAATGAAATCTGTGTCATCAGGCCCGTAGCGGCATAGTGAGTGGATGCAGGTACGGTGATTCTACGTGAACTACGTCACACAGAAAAAGAAACATCATAAGATATCACTGATACACGGAATGTAAACTTGAATACACATGAACTGAATTACAAAACAGAACAGGGTCTCAAATTTAGAAAACCAACTAGTGCTTGCTTATGGGGAAAGGTGCGTTGGGATGCTGCATAAAACCAGAGACTGAAATTAGCACAGATAACTTTCCATAAGCCAAATATGTAATAGACAAGACCTACTCCTTGCTCAACGAAATGGACCCAACACCACATATTCAACGCCTAGGAATATACCTGACTAGGAAGAATCTTAAACCCATGGATATATATGTCTCCGTAAGAGAATCAAGCGTGTGTACAGCGGCCGCAACGCAGCAGTGAAAATCCGATAAATCCCATTATCAAAATAAATTTCGAAAACAAATCACAAAGACAGTGAAATAGAGAGCAATTCTTAAATAATTCACTCAGGGCATGTGATGCAACCGGGATTTAACACATCTACACCCAGAGCTGGTTGAGACATAAGGGTGGACACTTCAGGCTGATAGCCTTGGTGAGTTTCGGTGAGCAAATGCAGACCCTTTGAAGTCATACTGCATGGTACCCATTCCAAGGGTCCCAACTCTCCAGGTTCAAGGGATTCTTCCTCCAGGTAAAACATGCATGGGAAACCCACAGTATGGTCCACCGTGTGATTGGGAAACTATTTAAAATGCATCTCAGTTTTCGTATCCTGGTCCTCGGGTTCACCATTCCAGATGCTTTACTAACACTCTCCCCGCTTGGAGAGTCAGTGCCTTTAACCTCCTCTTTGGCACAGCTTGCAATTTCTGTGCAAGATGAACAGGAATAGGGAGAACCAATGAGAGACTAGCTGTAGGTGTCTGCACGGGCAAATGTAACGCTCATTTCCCACCAGGAAGAGGAATTAACCAAAGGCTCTGCATGCCCTGCTGGAAACAGATTAGGGCCTGAAGCAATCCTGCGGTTTTGTGCCCTGCTCACAAGAAAGCGAGTTGAAGAAAGGATCTCAGGGGCACTGTAATTCACAAACCTGCAGAGTTATAAATGACAGCTATCCTCCAAAAATATATTGAAGTAAGCCTGCGAAGGGGACTTGAAAGCGGGGCAGAATTTCAGGAAAACGATTGCAGGGGGTAGACTGGAATTGCCATGAAAGCATAGGAAAAGAGGCAGAATGTCGACAATAATGCACTTGGCCAAAAAGGGCGTATGCGTTTTTTCCTGAATATATTCAGGAAAAAACGCATACGCCCTTTTTGGCCAACCAAGCAAGCCTGTAAAGGAAATCTGCACTACAGTGAAATCTCACTGCCCCCCGGGCAAAAGGGCCATCTGAAAAATGTGTAAAATCCAGAAAGGTAGGACAGGATATGGAGAACAGGGAGCCTTGTTATGCTGATTGGCAGGATGTAAATTGCCAACAGCCACCCTGGAGAAGTGTATGGTGTTTCCTGAAACACGTAAGAAACAAAGCATCACAGCCTATGGCACTTCCACTTATGGTCCTATAGCTTACGGAAATTAAAATCAAAAACAGACAGCCACCCCAATATTTGGGACGGCTGTGTTCACAAGAAGCTCGTCTACAGTATCAGGTAAATATCCCAGAAAGCAAAAAATGGATAAAGAAATTGTGGCACGTACGTACAATGCAATATCACTCAGCAATGAAATCTGTGTCATCAGGCCCGTAGCGGCATAGTGAGTGGATGCAGGTACGGTGATTCTACGTGAACTACGTCACACAGAAAAAGAAACATCATAAGATATCACTAATACACGGAATGTAAACTTGACTACACTGAACTGAATTACAAAACAGAACAGGGTCTCAAATTTAGAAAACCAACTAGTGCTTGCTTATGGGGAAAGGTGCGTTGAGATGCTGCATAAAACCAGAGACTGAAATTAGCACAGATAACTTTCCATAAGCCAAATATGTAATAGACAAGACCTACTCCTTGCTCAACGAAATGGACCCAACACCACATATTCAACGCCTAGGAATATACCTGACTAGGAAGAATCTTAAACCCATGGATATATATGTCTCCGTAAGAGAATCAAGCGTGTGTACAGCGGCCGAAACGCAGCAGTGAAAATCCGATAAATCCCATTATCAAAATAAATTTCGAAAACAAATCACAAAGACAGTGAAATAGAGAGCAATTCTTAAATAATTCACTCAGGGCATGTGATGCAACCGGGATTTAACACATCTACACCCAGAGCTGGTTGAGACATAAGGGTGGACACTTCAGGCTGATAGCCTTGGTGAGTTTCGGTGAGCAAATGCAGACCCTTTGAAGTCATACTGCATGGTACCCATTCCAAGGGTCGCAACTCTCCAGGTTCAAGGGATTCTTCCTCCAGCTAAAACATGCATGGGAAACCCACAGTATGGTCCACCGTGTGATTGGGAAACGATTTAAAGTGCATCTCAGTTTTCGTATCCTGGTCCTCGGGTTCACCATTCCAGATGCTTTACTAACACTCTCCCCGCTTGGAGAGTCAGTGCCTTTAACCTCCTGTTTGGCACAGCTTGCAATTTCTGTGCAAGATGAACAGGAATAGGGAGAACCAATGAGAGACTAGCTGTAGGTGTCTGCACGGGCAAATGTAACGCTCATTTCCCACCAGGAAGAGGAATTAACCAAAGGCTCAGCATGCCCTTCTGGAAACAGATTAGGGCCTGAAGCAATCCTGCGGTTTTGTGCCCTGCTCACAAGAAAGCGAGTTGAAGAAAGGATCTCAGGGGCACTGTAAGTCACAAACCTGCAGAGTTATAAATGACAGCTATCCTCCAAAAATATATTGAAGTAAGCCTGCGAAGGGGACTTGAAAGCGGGGCAGAATTTCAGGAAAACGATTGCAGGGGGTAGACTGGAATTGCCCTGAAAGCATAGGAAAAGAGGCAGAATGTCGACAATAATGCACTTGGCCAAAAAGGGCGTATGCGTTTTTTCCTGAATATATTCAGGAAAAAACGCATATGCGCTTTTTGGCCAACCAAGCAAGCCTGTAAAGGAAATCTGCACTACAATGAAGTCTCACTGCCCCCCGGGCAAAAGGGCCATCTGAAAAATGTGTAAAATCCAGAAAGGTAGGACAGGATATGGAGAACAGGGAGCCTTGTTATGCTGATTGGCAGGATGTAAATTGCCAGCAGCCACCCTGGAGAAGTGTATGGTGTTTCCTGAAACACGTAAGAAACAAAGCAACACAGCCTATGCACTTCCACTTATGGTCCTATAGTTTAGGGAAATTAAAATCAAAACCAGACAGCCACCCCAATATTTGGGACGGCTGTGTTCACAAGAAGCTCGTCTACAGTATCAGGTAAATATCCCAGAAAGCAAAAAATGGATAAAGAAGTTGTGGCACGTACGTACAATGCAATATCACTCAGCAATGAAATCTGTGTCATCAGGCCCGTAGCGGCATAGTGAGTGGATGCAGGTACGGTGATTCTACGTGAACTACGTCACACAGAAAAAGAAACATCATAAGATATCACTAATACACGGAATGTAAACTTGACTACACATGAACTGAATTACAAAACAGAACAGGGTCTCAAATTTAGAAAACCAACTAGTGCTTGCTTATGGGGAAAGGTGCGTTGGGATGCTGCATAAAACCAGAGACTGAAATTAGCACAGATAACTTTCCATAAGCCAAATATGTAATAGACAAGACCTACTCCTTGCTCAACGAAATGGACCCAACACCACATATTCAACGCCTAGGAATATACCTGACTAGGAAGAATCTTAAAACCCATGGATATATATGTCTCCGTAAGAGAATCAAGCGTGTGTACAGCGGCCGAAACGCAGCAGTGAAAATCCGATAAATCCCATTATCAAAATAAATTTCGAAAACAAAACAAAAAGTGAAATAGAGAGCAATTCTTAAATAATTCACTCAGGGCATGTGATGCAACCGGGATTGACCACATCTACACCCAGAGCTGGTTGAGACATAAGGCTGGACACTTCAGGCTGATAGCATTGGTGAGTTTCAGTGAGCAAATGCAGACCCTTTGAAGTCATACTGCATGTTACCCATTCCATGGGTCCCAACTCTCCAGGTTCAAGGGATTTTTCCTCCAACTAAAACATGCATGGGAAACCCAGAGTATCGTCCACCGTGTGATTGGGAAACGATTTAAAATGCATCTCAGTTTTCGTATCCTGGTCCTCGGGTTCACCATTCCAGATGCTTTACTAACACTCTCCCCGCTTGGAGAGTCAGTGCCTTTAACCTCCTGTTTGGCACAGCTTGCAATATCTGTGCAAGATGAAAAGGAATAGGGAGAACCAATGAGAGACTAGCTGTACGTGTCTGCACGGGCAAATGTAACGCTCATTGCGCACCAGGAAGAGGAATTCACCAAAGGCTCAGTGTGCCATGCCGGAAACAGATTAGGGCCTGAAGCAATCCTGCGGTTTTGTGCCCAGCTCACAAGAAAGAGAGTTGAAGAAAGGAGCTCAGGGGCACTGTAATTCACAAACCTGCAGAGTTATAAATGACAGCTATCCTCCAAAAATATATTGAAGTAAGCCTGCGAAGGGGACTTGAAAGCGGGGCAGAATTTCAGGAAAATGATTGCAAGGGGTAGACTGGAATTGCCCTGAAAGCATAGGAAAAGAGGCACAACGTCGACAATGATGCACTTGGCAAATTAGGGCATATGCGTTTTTTCCTGAATATATTCAGGAAAAAACGCATACGCCCTTTTTGGCCAACCAAGCAAGCCTGTAAAGGAAATCTGCACTACAGTGAAGTCTCACAACCCCCCGGGCAAAAGGGCCATCTGAAAAAAGTGTAAAATCCAGAAAGGTAGGACAAGATATGGAGAACAGGGAGCCTTGTTATGCTGATTGGCAGGATGTAAATTGCCAGCAACCACCCTGGAGAAGTGTATGGTGTTTCCTGAAACACGTAAGAAACAAAGCAACACAGCCTATGACACTTCCACTTATGGTCCTATAGCTTACGGAAATTAAAATCAAAAACATACAGCCACCCCAATATTTGGGACGGCTGTGTTCACAAGAAGCTCGTCTACAGTATCAGGTAAATATCCCAGAAAGCAAAAAATGGATAAAGAAGTTGTGGCACGTACGTGCAATGCAATATCACTCAGCAATGAAATCTGTGTCATCAGTCCCGTAGCGGCATAGTGAGTGGATGCAGGTACGGTGATTCTACGTGAACTACGTCACACAGAAAAAGAAACATCATAAGATATCACTAATACACGGAATGTAAACTTGACTACACATGAACTGAATTACAAAACAGAACAGGGTCTCAAATTTAGAAAACCATCTAGTGCTTGCTTATGGGGAAAGGTGCCTTGGGGTGCTGCATAAAACCAGAGACTGAAATTAGCACAGATAACTTTCCATAAGCCAAATATGTAATAGACAAGACCTACTCCTTGCTCAACGAAATGGACCGAACACCACATATTCAACGCCTAGGAATATACCTGACTACGAAGAATCTTAAAACCCATGGATATATATGTTCCGTAAGAGAATCAAGCGTGTGTACAGCGGCCGAAACGCAGCAGTGAAAATCCGATAAATCCCATTATCAAAATAAATTACGAAAACAAAACACAAAGACAGTGAAATAGAGAGCAATTCTTAAATAATTCACTCAGGGCATGTCATGCAACCGGGATTGACCACATCTACACCCAGAGCTTGTTGAGACATAAGGCTGGACACTTCAGGCTGATAGCATTGGTGAGTTTCGGTGAGCAAATGCAGACCCTTTGAAGTCATACTGCATGGTACCCATTCCCTGGGTCCCAACTCTCCAAGTTCAAGGGATTCTTCCTCCAGCTAAAACATGCATGGGAAACCCAGAGTATCGTCCACCGTGTGATTGGGAAACGATTTAAAATGCATCTCAGTTTTCGTATCCTGGTCCTCGGGTTCACCATTCCAGATGCTTTACTAACACTCTCCCCGCTTGGAGAGTCAGTGCCTTTACCCTCCTGTTAGGCACAACTTGCAATTTCTGTGCAAGATGAACAGGAATAGGGAGAACCAATGAGAGACTAGCTGTAGGTGTCTGCACGGGCAAATGTAACGCTCATTGCCCACCAGGAAGAGGAATTAACCAAAGGCTCAGTGTGCCCTGCCAGAAACAGATTAGGGCCTGAAGCAATCCTGCGGTTTTGTGCCCAGCTCACAAGAAAGCGAGTTGAAGAAAGGAGCTCAGGGGCACTGTAATTCACAAACCTGCAGAGTTATAAATGACAGCTATCCTCCAAAAATATATTGAAGTAAGCCTGCGAAGGGGACTTGAACGCGGGGCAGAAATTCAGGAAAACGATTGAAGGGTTAAACTGGAATTGCACTTAAAGAATAGGAAAAGAGGCAGAACGTCGATAATGATGCACTTGTCCAAAAAGTGTGGATGCTTTTTTCCCTAAATATATTCAGGAAAAAACGCATACACCGTTTTTGGCCAACCAAGCAAGCTTGTAAATAAACCTGCACTACAATGAAGTCTCAGTGCCCCCCAGGGCAAAAGGGCCATTTAAAAAAATTGTAAAATCCAGAAACGGAGGACTGGCAATGGAAAACAGGGATCCTTATTATGCTGATGCATATGATGTAAATTGCCGACAGCCATTCTGGAGAAGTGTTATGTGTTTCCTGAAACACGTAAGAAACAAAGCAACACAGCCTATGGCACTTCCACTTATGGTCCTACAGCTTAGGGAAATTAAAATCAAAAACACCCAGCCACCTCAAAGTTTGGGACCTCTCTGTTCACAAGAACCTCGTTTACAGTACCAGGTAAATATCTCAGAGAGCAAACAATGGATAAAGAAGTTGTGGTACGTACGTACAATGGAATATCACTCAGCAATGAAATCTGTGTCATCAGGCCCGTAGCGGCATAGTGAGTGGATTCAGGTATGGTGATTCTACGTGAAATAAGTCACACATAAAAAGAAACATCATAAAATATCACTAATACACAGTATGTAAACTTGACTACACATGAACTGAATTACAAAACAGAACAGTCTCAAATTTAGAAAACCAACATGTGCTTGCTTATGGAGAAAGGTGCGTTGGAGTGCTGCATAAAACCAGAGACTGAAATTAGCACAGATACCGTTCCATAAGCCAAATATGTAATAGACAAGACCTACTCCTTGCTCAACGAAATGGACTCAACACCACATATTCAATGCCTAGCAATATACCTGACTAGGAAGAATCTTAAAACCCGTGGATATTTATGTCTCCGTAAGAGAATCAATAGTGTGTACAGTGGATAAACGCAGCAGTGAAAATCCGATAAATCCCAGTGTCAAAATAAAATTTCAAAAACAAAACACAATGACAGTGATATAGAGAGCAATTCTTAAATAACTCACACAGGGCATGTGATGCAACCTGGTTTACCACATCTACACACAGAGCTGGGTGAGAGATAAGGCTGGACCCTTTGGGCTGATAGCATTGGTGAGGTTCAGTGAGCAAATGCAGACCCTTTGATGTCATACTGCCTCGTACCCATTCCATGGTTCCCAACTCTCCAGGTTCAAGGGATTCTTCCTTCTGCTAAAATTTGCATGGTAAACCCAGAGTATGCTCCACCGTGTGACTGGGAAACCTTTTTACATGCATGTCTGTTTTCGTCCCCTGGTACTCAGGTTCACCATTCCAGACCCTTTTCTTACACTCTCCCCATTTGGAGAGTCAGTGCCTTTAACCTCCTGTTTGGCACTGTTTGCAATTTCTGCGCAAGATCAACAGGAATAGGGAGAACCAATGGGAGACTATTTGTAGGTGTGTGCACGGGCAAATATATTTTTTAACATCTTTATTGGGGTATAATTGCTTTACAATGGTGTGTTAGTTTTTGCTTTATAACAAAGTGAATCAGCTATACATATACATATGCTCCCTGTGTCTTCCCTCTTGTGTCTCCCTCCCTCCCTCTCTCCCCCTTCCACCCCTCCAGGCTGTCCCAACGCCCCGAGCTAATATCCCTGTGCCTTGTGGCTGCTTCCCCCTTGCTATCTACCTTACTACATTTGTTAGTGTGTATATGTCCATGACTCTCTCTCGCCCTGTCAAAACTCACCATTCCCCCTCCCCATATCCTCAATTCCGTTCTCCAGTAGGTCTGCGCCTCTATTCCTGTCTTATCCCTAGGTTCTTCATGACATTTTTTTCCTTTAAATTCCATATATATGTGTTAGCATACGCTATTTGTCTTTTTCTTTCTGACTTACTTCACTCTGTATGACAGACTCTAGGTCTATTCATCTCATTACAAATAACTCAGTTTCATTTCTTTTTAAGGCTGAGTAATATTCCATTGTGTATATGTGCCACATCTTCTTTATCCATTCGTCCGATGATGGGCGCTTAGGTTTTTTCCATCTCCGGGCTATTGTAAATAGAGCTGCAATGAACATTTTGGTACATGACTCTTTTTGAATTTTGGTTTTCTCAGGGTATATGCCCAGTATGCACGGGCAATTTTAACACTCATTTCCCAACAGGAAAAGGAATTAACCAAAGGCTCAGCATGCCGTGCTGGAACAAGATTAGGGCCTGAAGCAATCCTGCAGTTTTGTGGCCAGCTCACAAGAAAGCGGGTTGAGGAAAGGAGCTCAGGGGCACTGTCATTCACATACCTGCAGACTTATAAATGACAGAAATCATACAAAAATATATTGAATTAAGGCTGCGAAGAGGACTTGAAAGTGGGGCAGAATTGCTGGAATCCGATTTCAGGAGGTAGACGTGAATTGCTCTGAAAGCATAAGAGAAGTGGCAGAACCTCGTCAATGAAGCACTTGGCCAAAAAGGGCATATGCATTTTTTCCAGGGCCATCATTCACGGGAGTAGGAGGCTCCCAGCATGCTCCAGTGGCCAACAGAGGGCCCACGTCGCCAAGGCGATGTGAGCTAGCCAGGCAGGAGTGACCTGACATCAGAGGGCCCACCTCACAGAAAGGTAGGGAACCCAGCCAGGATCAGACTCTCCCCAGAGGGCCCACATCACCAAGGTGATGGGAACCAGGCAGGAGTGTCCTCACACCCGTGGGGCCACATCATCAAAAGTTGAGGTACCCAGCACATGTGGCCTCAAACCAGAGGACCCACATCACCATGGGTTTCGGAGTGAGGCAGGCAGGATTAACCTCACAACACATGTCCCATTGTATACAATAGGTGTGGAAACCAGCAGTTGGATCTTCCTAGCAGGTGGCCCAGAGCACTGAGGCTATGAGATCCAGGCCGGCATGAACTCACAACAGAGGGCCCTCATTGTGATTCTGTAAGCAACCCAGCCGTTGTGACCTCAGAGCAGAAGGCCCACATCCCCATGGGGAAGGGAAACAAGCAGGAGTGTCATCGCAAGAGTGGGCACACATGAAAAAATGTGGGGAGCCCAGCAATTAGTGCCTGATGCCAGAGGGCCCTCATCACCGAGGGGCGGTGGCTCCCAGCCAGCTCCGACTGCTACCAGAGGGGCGACGTCGCCAATGCGGAGTGCGACAACCAGGCAGGAGTGACCTCAGAGGAGAGGGTCAACCTCACAGAAGTGTGAAGAACCAAAGAGGATCAGATTCTCACCAGAGGGCCCACATCACCAAGGGAATGGGAGCCAGGCAGGAGTGTCCTCACACTAGTGGGGCCACATCACCGAAAAGTGAGGGACCCAGCACACGTGGCCTCACACCAGAGGACACACATCACAACGGAGCTGGGATTGAGGCAGGCAGGAGGAGCCTCAAAACAGAGGGCCCATAGAATAAAAAAGGTGAGGAATCCCGCAGTTGGAACCTCCCAGCAGGCGGCCAGGAGCAGCAAGCCTATGGGATCTAGGCCGGAATGAACGCACATCAGAGGGCTCTCATCATGAAACTGTGAGCACCCCAGCCGTTGGGACCTCAGAGCAGAAGGCCCAAATTCCCATGGGGTTGGGAACCTGACAGGAGTGTACTCGCACCACAGGTCGCACATCTGCAAATTTTGGGAGCCCAGGAGTTAGGGTCTGACGCAAGAGGGCCCTCATTACCGAGGGACGGAGACTCGCAGCAGACACCAACTCCCAACTGAGGGCCCACGTCACCAAGGTGATGTGTGCCAGCCAGGCAGGAGTGACCTCACCGCAGAGGGCCTACCTCACAGAAGGGTGAGGAAACCAGCCAGGATAAGACTCTCACCAGAGGGCCCACATCACCAAGGGGATCGGAACCAGGCAGGAGGGTCCTCACACCAGTGTGGCCACATTATAGAAAGGTGAGGAACCCAGAACATGTGGCCTAAAACAGGGGACCCACATCTCCAAGGGGCTAGGAGTGAGGCAAGCAGGAGTATCCTCACAAAACAGAGCCCACAGAATAAAAGTTGTGAGGAATCCAGCAGTTGGAACCGGCCAGTAGGCCGCCCAGAGCACAGAGTCTATGGGATCCAGGCCACAGCAAACTCACAGCAGAGGTCCCACATCATGAAACTGTGAGCAACCCAGCGGATGGGACCTCAGAGCAGAAGGCCCACATCCCTATGGGGATGGGAACCTGACAGGAGTGTCCTCGGCCCACTTCCACGAATCAGAAAATGTGGGAACCCAGCAGTTAGGACCTGAGGCCAGAGGACCCTCATCACCGAGGGGAGGAGGCTCCCAGCAGGCTCCAACTGCCACCATAAGGCCGATGTCACCAAGGCGGGGTGTGCCAACCAGGCAGGAGTGACCTCAGAGCAGAAAGCCCACCTCACAGAAGTGTGAGGAACCCAACAAGGATCAGACTGTCACCAGAGGGCCAACATCACCAAGGGAATGGGAACCAGGCAGGAGTGTCCTCACACCAGTGGGGCTACATCACCATAATTTGAGGGACCCAGCACACGTGGCCTCAAACCTGAGGACACACATCACCAAGGGGCTGGGAGTGAGGCAGGCCAGAGGATCCTCAAAACAGAGGGACCATAGAATAAAAAAGGTGAGGAATCCCACAGTTGGAACCTCCGGCAGGCAGCCAGGAGCAGCGAGGCTATGGGATCTAGGCAGGAGTGAACTCACACCAGAGGGCCCTCATCATGAAACTGTGAGCAACACAGCCGTTGGGACCTCAGAGCAGAAGGCTCACATCCCCATGGGGATGGGAACCTGGCAGGAGTGTCCTTGCACCACTTAGCACGAATCAGAAAATGTGGGAACCCAGCAGTTAGGGCCTGAGGCCAGAGGGCCCTCATCACCGAGGGGAGGAGGCTCCCAGCAGGCTCCAACTGCCACCATATGGCCGACGTTGCCAAGGCGGGGTGTGCCAGCCAGGCAGGAGTGACCTCAGAGCAGAGGGCCCACCTCACAGAAGGGTGAGGAACCTAACCAGGATCAGACTCTCACCAGAGGGCCAACATCACCAAGGTGATGGGAACCAGGCAAGACTGTCCTAACACCAGTGGGGCCAATATCACCAAGGGAATGGGAACCAGGCAAGAGTGTCCTCACACCAGTGTGGCCACATTATAGAAAGGTGAGGAACACAGCACATGTGGCCTCAAACAAGGGGACACACATCACGAAGGGGCTGGGAGTGAGGCATGCAGGAGGAGACGCACAACCGAGGGCCCATAGAATAAAAAAGGTGAGGAATCGAGAAGTTGGAAACTCCAAGCTGGAGGCCCAGAGCACTGACACTATGGGATACAGACCAGAGTGAACACACAGCAAAGGGCCCACATCATGAAACTGTGAGCAACCCAGCAGTTGGGACCACAGAACAGAAGTCCCACATGCCCATGGGGATGGGAACCTGGCAGGAGTGACTCGCACCACTGGGCACACATCAGAAAATGTGTGGAGCCCAGCACTTAGGGCCTGACACCAGAAGGCCCTCATCACTGAGGGGAGGAGGCCCCAGCACGCTCCAACTGCCACCAGAGGGTCCACGTCGCCAAGGCGACGTGCGCCAGCCAGGCAGGATTGACCTCACAGCAGAGGGCCCACATCATGAAAGTGTGAGCAACCCAGCCGTTAGGACCTCAGAACAGAAGGCCCATACGCTCATGAGGATGGGAACCTGGCAGGAGTGCCCTCGTACCACTTAGCACGTATCAGAAAATGTGGGAACCCCGCCATTAGGGTCTGACGCCAGAGGGCCTCATCACCGCGGGAAGGAGGCTCCCAGCAGGCTCCAACTGCCACCAGGGTACCGAAGTCAACAAGGCGGGTTGTGCCAGCCAGGCAGGAGTGACCTCAGAGAAGAGGGCTCACCTCACGGATGTGTGAGGAACCCAACCAGGATCAGAGTCTCACCAGAGGGCCCACATCACCAAGGGGATGGGAACCAGGCAGGAGTGTCCACACACCAGTGGGGCCACATCATCAAAAGATGAGGAACCCATCACATATGGCCTCAAACCTGAGGACATACATCACCATGTGGCTGGGAGTGAGGCAGGTATCTGGAGGGGCACATTTAACTCTAATTTCCCACCAGGAAGAGGAATTAACCAAAGGCTCAGAGTGCCGTGCCGGACCCTGATTACGGCCTGAAGCAAACCTGCAGTTTTGTGGCCAGCTTACAAGGAAGCGAGTTAAGAAAGGAGCTCAGGGGCACTGTAATTCACAAACCTGCAGAGATAAATGACAGCTATTGGCAAAAATATATCGAAGTAAGTCTGCAAAGAGGACTTGAAAACGAGGCAGAATTGCAGGAATCATATTTCAAGAGGTAGATTGGAATTGCATTTAAAGCATATGAAAAGCGGCAGATCTTTGACAGTGATGCACATGGGCAAAAAGTGCGTATACATTTTTCCTGAATATATTCAGGAAAAAACGCATATGAACATTTTGGCCAACCAAGCACTCCAGCAATGGAAATCCACACTACAATGAAGTCACATGTCCCATTCGTCAAAAAGGCCATCTGAATAAAGTGTAAAAACCAGAAACACAGGACAGGCCATGGAGAACAGGGAGCCGTGTTATGCTGATGGGCGGGATGTAAATTGCCAACAGACACTCTGGAGATGTTCATGGTGTATCCTGAAACATCTAAAAAACAAAGCTACAGAGCCTAGGGCACTTCCAATTTTGGCCCTATAGCTTAGGAAAATTAAAATCAACAAGACACAGCCAACACAAAATTTAGGGCTGCTGTGTTTACAAGAACCTCGAGTCCAGTACAAATTAAATATCCCAGAAAGAAAAAAATGGATAAAGAAGTTGTGCTACTTACGTACAACGGAATATCACTCAGCAGTGAAATCAATGTCATCAGGCCTGTAGCAGCAAATTGAGTGGATTTAATTATGATTCTAACAGAAATATGTCACACAAAGAAAGATAATTATCATAAGATATCACTAATAGAGGGAGTGTAAACTTGGCTACACATAAACTGAATTACAAAACCGAACAGAGTCTCACATTTAGATAAAAACCTTATGCTTGCTTAAGGGGAAAGTTCAGTTGGGCTGCTGTATAAAAACAGATTGAAATTAGCACACATACCATTCCATAAGCCAAATACGTAATAAACAAGACCTACTCTTTGCTCAACGAAATAGACTCATCCATGGTGTATCACCTCACACCTATTAGAATGGGCATCATCAGAAAATCTACAAACAACAAATGCTGGAAACGGTGTGGAGATAAGGAATCCTCTTCCACTATTGTTGGGAACGTAAATTGATACAGTCACTGTGGAGAACATTATGGAGTTTCTTATAAAACTAAGAATAGAATTACCATATGATACAGCAATCCCTCTACTGGGCATATACCCAGACAAAACCATAAATCAAAAAGAGACATTCACCACAATGTTCATTGCATCACTATTTACACTATCCAGGAAATGGAAGCAACCTAAATGCCCACAGACAGACGAATGCATAAAGATGTGGTACGTATATAAAATGGAATATTACTAAGCCATAAAAAGGAATGAAATTGGGACATTTGTAGAGACGTTGATGGATCTAGAGACTGTCATACAGAGTGAAGTAAGTCAGAAAGAGAAAAACAAATCTTGTATATTAATGCATATATGTGGAACCTAGAAAAATTGTACAGATGAACCATTTTGCAAGGCAGAAATAGAGCAATACATGTATACAACAAACGTATGGACAACAAGGGGGGAAAGCTGTTGGGGATGGTGGTGGGAGGAGTTGAGATATTGGGATTGGTATGTATACATTTATATGTATAAAGTAGATAACCAAAAACAACCTGCTGTATAAAAATATAAAATTAAATTCAAAATAAAAAAATAAAATTAAAAAAAGTAAAACAGAAAAAATATTCTTCCCTTCACATACATGTATTTATATGAATAAATTATTTCCATGCTTATATCTGTAAATACACAAAAGAGGAATAAAATCTACCTTGAACCAAAAACGAAAAAAAGATAAAAAAGAACAGAACCCACCAGTTACACAGAGGAAAACCGTTTCAGGGCACTTGCTCCAATTGCAAACAATTCTGAAGTTGGTCAGTGGTGGGGAATCATCTCCCATTCAGCCAGCATGCTCCTCGCAACAAGCGTCCTCACTGCAAAGCTGGGGGACCGTGCCGAGGTATCTGTGAGTAAACGTGGGCCCAGCCCCAGGCCAGCTGCTGCTGAAATGTTCCCACCCTTCCAAGGCTAAACACCTGAATATGTACAAGGACTTGAAAACCTAGAGGAAGGGCCATGGAGCCACATGAGGGACAGCATGCCAGCCGACTTGGTGCCTGCAGGCCAGCCAGGATGGTCCTGGCCCTGGGTGCTCTTCTGGAAGCTCTCCATTTCGCTGCCTGAGATACCCCTGCTGTCCTGGCCCTCACTGCTTTCTTCCTTCCTCACCTGTGCCCAGGGAGAAATTCCAGCGGCAGGTGTGGGTGACACATCCTCTTCTTTAGCAGGTAGCATCTTGGCAACTGCTGCAGAAAGTCCAGCAGAGCCCCACTCACACTGGGACACCCACAAAGCCGTGGCCTCTCACTCCCTCCCACCAGCCCAGCCCCGAGACTGCTGACAGGGCAGAGAAAATGGCGTCAGGCACAGCTGCAGGGGCTCTTGCTGCCTGGAGCGGTGTTTATATTGATCTCAACCCAGGCACACCTGGGGAGGGCTGGCCGGCACGGTCAGGCTTCCCAAGCCAGCCAATAATCACCCCTCAGGGGCTCACAGTTGTTGAAAATGGAACTTGCTGAATTGGCCAGGTCCAAGGAACAGGTGTGGGCTCCTGAGAGTCAGGATAGACAAGGGGCTGCAGCTCTGGCTTGTTTTCTAATTATATTATCTGGCCCATGAGTGGGAGACAACTTCAAGAAAACCCTCTCCTAATGAGAGGAACCCAGGAGTCAGGGAGAGGAGGGGTGGGTGGTGGTTGGAGACAGAGGCCTGGTGCCCCGGGTGCAGTGGAAGTCTCTGGAAGACCAGGTGGAGGAGGCCGCACAGAGTGATGCCCAGGGTCACAGACCTGTCAGAGCTGCTGTTTGTTAGTTCAAGTCCTGCTCTGAGGTGCTCTGTGTCAGATCTGAGTGACAGGTGAGCTGGGAGTGCTCTGCAATGAGGGCTATGTGCACGGTTCCTGTGTGTCCAGACCTGCCAAGGTACCTGCAAGGGTAGCTCTGTATCCTGGGAGGGGCCTGACCACGGGAGCCCCATGGACTGCAGAGGACCTGCCCAGGGAATCCCATATCCTGGGAGGGGCCTGAACACGAGAGCCCCGTGGGCTGGGGTGGGGGTAGGGTACCTGCCCAGGTGAGCTCCATATCCTGGGATTGGCCTGACCTCGAGAGCCCCATGGGCTGCTGGAGTCCTGGTAAAGGATGTCAGGACAGTCAGTGAAGCCACTGAGGATATACCTCCAGTAGTTCCTAAATCCTACACCCTGCTGGTCATTCTACCAACCACCAGGACTTGGTATTCTGTATTAGTCTTCACTGATGCCTTCTTTTGTATTCCATTAGTCCCAGAGTCACAAGAAATTTTGGCTTGTGAGTGACAGGACTCAACATACAACTAAAACAATACTTCCAGGCTGTCTTGCCCCAAGGGTTCAAAAATTCCCACACCATCTTTGGGGAAAGCTCAGCTAAAGACCTAAAAGTTCTACCTCCTGAAAAGGAAACACTCCTTCAATATTCAGACGACATTCTGATCGCCAGCCCTACTAAGGAGGCCTCAGAACTACCAAGCCAATAAAGGATAGAAGTTGTCCACGAAAAAGCTCAAGTATCACAGACTACGGTGACCTGCCTGGGCTTCATTCTCACAGAAGGTCGGAGAAGCCCATCCCAGGAAAGGGAAGAAACAATTTACAGCCTTACCCCTTTCTGAAACTAGAAGACAGCTTAGGGGTTCCTGGGGAAGCCAGGGTTTCCTGCCTCTTGATCCCTAACTACAGTCTACTAGCTGGGCCTCTTTATGAAACACTGAAAGGAAAAGTTGATGATCCTTTTCAATAGAATCCAGAAGTGGCCTTTCAAGAATGGAAAGAGCAGTCAATTCAGACCCTTGCCCTGGAACTCCCTAATTTAGCTAAACCCTTTGACCTTTACATTCCTGGTGAAAGGTGAATCGCCATTGGAGTATTAGTGCAAAAACTGGGACCACTTGAAATGGAACAATGCAAGAATGCCATCCAGGTAGGATAAACTATGGTCACCAAGGGGCTTGGCCCACCGCCACATCTGGCCAAGATACTGGTGGTATCTGAAAACCTGGAAATCAGCAGCCCAAAAGGCCACCTCCCTTCTAAGGAAAACGGACCCCACGTGGTGATCCTAACCCCCAACCATGCCCTGAAATTGCAGGGTTTGCTCCGTGGGCACACTGACCTCGATTGAGGAGGCCCTCCAACTCCAACCTCCAGAGAGATAACCGGGGGCAACGGGGCACCATGACGACCCGTGTGACCATCACTTGACCTGGAGTTTCTCTCATAAAACAACAAGAGTGTGTCCCAAAAGAGTAGACTACTGCTTGCAGTACTTACTGTACCCAGAGGGGAGCTAATAATCTTGGCGGGGGAACCGTATATCATGCTGTCACCATAGAAAAGCCTACAGACACCCTGATGATGGTGGCCAATAAGACCGGCTGGACTCCTGTTTACTTCCAAAGGCTCTTGACTCAGTGACCATCATGATCCTTCATCACCACTGACCCTGGACTGTCTGGGAGCTGAGCGGGCAGGATCCTGACACCTGGTGCTGTTTTTACGTTAATTCAGGGGCCTAATGGAAGAAAGCGCAGACTGTTGGTCAGAGCATCTAGGCTGGCAGAAACGGTCAGTCAGAGCATCTAGGCTGGCAGAAACGGTCAGCCTAAGGTGGCCGAACAAATGTGGGGCGGGGTGAAACTGGACCTCACAGCGCCACTGCACATCTCCTTTCTGGACCCTTAAAGGTCATTAGAATCTATAACACTTCCAATACTGGTGCTCAGGTGGACGAGCAGGGAGGCAGGAGGCCTGGGGACAATCAACGTCACCTGGAGGCTGCTGGGGAGAAGTTCTGACCCTCGCCCACGGGTATGAAGCCTCCTAACTCAGCACTCAGCAGTTACAGAAGAAGGGTCTGCACCCGCAGCACTCCAAGAATGAGGAAAGGGACAAAAGGCAGAAGAGAAGTTTGTCCCAGGCAAAGCCCCTTAAAAATGCCTGGGAGATAAAAATAGAATCTGGGCAATAAAATAAAGTCTAACCATTTTTATCCTTTGTGCTTTGTCTAATTTCAGGTGCTCCTAGTGTCCCGCATACAGAGGTTCCACACCCGGCACTTCAGACCAGATTTCCTAGAGCAGAATGGCTCGATGACACTTCAGCTCCTGGGGCCCAGTTCAGACTCCGTGACATAGAGCCTGAGCTGCAGCCAACCAGGTCCTCGAGAGCTCAGCCCCCTCCCTCCCAGTGACTCTGACAGGATCTCTACACAGCAGCCCAGCCCACAGCCCACAGGGTAGCACCTCTCCATTCTCTGATCAAAATATAAAGTTTCCTTTGCTTTTGAACCAAACTCAGTCTCGATCTATTGGCTCCAATGACACTGGGCAGGGGGACACTTGTTGGCGTCCACTCTGGAGGATCAGTAACAGAAATTGAGAACATTGTAACTTCAATGAACAGATGTGTGAGCCAAACTGTAATTAACATAGAACAGTGTATAAGGCTCGGGTAAAATAAGATGTTTCTAACACTTCCATTTGATATTTCCATCACTTTCTTATAAGCAAGTTCAGTGAAAAGGTTTGTCTTCTTTGTCAGGTCAATATTAGAGAAACAAAGTGATTTCTTTCCAAGGATGTACATCTAATAATCTTGGTTAAAGCTTCAATCTTGTTTTAAATGCTTTTGCATTGAAAATGATACCTCTCATTCAGCTCCCCCATTTCTGAGAAGCATAAAATCTTATAATTTATTATTACCAAAGGGAAATGGTAGGAGGAGGGATAAATTAACAGTTTGGGATTAACACATACACACTGCTATGTATGAAATCATCAGCAAGGAACTACTGTATAGCACAGGGAACTACACTCAATATTTTGCAATAACCTATAAGGGGAAATGATCTGAAAAAGAATAGATATTTTTATTGACATCATCCATCAATGACAGTAAAAATGGAATCTAAGGGAAGACAGTGGTGAGTGCTTCTGACCCTGAAGACTTCAATCATCTAAAGTTTGGACTCTGCCTACTTCCCAAGGCCCTTAATGAACATATGTGTAGCCGTAGCTTAAAAAATTCCCCAGTTTGGGTTGCGGAGAGACACTGATATTGAAAATCCCCTGGTGTTCTCCTCACATGAATGGGACCCTTCCTACACCTAAAACATGCCTGTCACACCCAGAGGATGGTATACCATCTGATAGGGGAAAAGTTTGGAAAAGGCATCTCATCTCCTCATCTCTTGGTGCTAGGGTTCACCACTCCAGCGTCTTTACTAACAGTCTCCCCACTTGGAGATGTCAGCACTGTCAACATCCTGTTGCATACAGTTTGGAATTTGTCCAGAGGATGAAGCAGAAGGAGGAGGAACAATGAGAGACAAGTCCTAGGTGTTCGGACAGGCACATGCCACTGTAATTTCCAATCAGGAAGACGAATTGACCAAAGGCTAGGGTTGCCCATGGAAACAGAATAGGGCTTGAGGAATCCTGATGCTTTGTGGCCAGTTCCCATAAACACAAGTTGGAAAATGGAACTCATGGGCACTAAAATTCATGAAACTGCAGAATTGAAAATATCTATCACTGAAAAATGTCTTGAGGAAAGTCAGAGAAAAGGACTTGTAAGCAACGGAGAATGGCAGGAAAGGGATTGGAAGAGGTAGAAAGGACTCGCCATTAAGCACAAGAAAAGGGGCTGAATATTGCCAACATTGCAGTTGGCCAAAAAGGGTGTATGCGTCTTTTTCTGTATATATTCAAGAAAAGGGCATACACTTTTTTAGCCAACCAAACAGGTGGGCACTGGAAATCAATACTACAAAACATATCACTTTGCATCAGTCAGAAGAGCCGTCCTCATAAAGTGTAAACACCAGAAATGCAGGACAGGGCAAGGAGAAAAGGGAGCCCTGTGAGTCTTATAGTGGAAATGTATATTGCCAACAGTCACTCTGGATAAGTCTATTGTGTTTACTAAAGCATCAAAAAAATGAGCTACCGAGCACAGGGCACTTGCACTCATGGACGTATATCTTGGGAAAAACAAAAATCGAGAGGACACAGGCACCCCAATGTTTACCACCTCTCTGTTTAAAAGATCCTCGACTAGGATATAACTTAAATGTATCTGCAGAGAAAAAACGGACAGAGATGTGGTGCTTATGTAGAGTGGAATATTACTCAGCCTGGAAATCAATGAAATACGGCCAGTTATAACAACTCCAGAGGAGTTACGTGTGATCATTCGAAGTCACATAATTCAAAAAGAAAAAGACATAAGATATCACTAATACATGGAATGTTAACATGGCTACACATGAACTGAATTACAAAAGAGAAGAGGGTTTCAAATTAAGAAAACCAACTTATGCTTCCTTAAGGGGAAAGATGAGTTGGGGTGCTGCATAAAACCAGAGATTGAAATTAGCACAGATACCATTCCATAAGCCAAATATGTAATAGTCAAGACCTGCTCCTTGCTCAACGAAATGGACTCCACACGCCATATTCAATGCCTAAGAATATACCGGATTAGTAAGAATCTTAAAACCTATGGACTTATATGTCTCCGTAAGAGAATCAAGCACGTGTACAGCGGCATAAACGAAGCAGTGAAAATCCGATAAATCCCATTATTAAAATAAATTTCAAAAACAAAACACAATGACAGTGAAATAGGTAGCAATTCTTAAATAATTCACTCAGGGCATGTGATGCAACCTGGAATTACCACATCTACACCCACAGCTCGTTAAGACATAAGGCTCGACACTTCAGGCTGATAGCATTGGTGAGTTTCGGTGAACAAATGCAGATCCTTTGAAGTCATACTGCATGGTACCCATTCCAAGGGTCCCAACTCTCCAGGTTCAAGGGATTCTTTCTTCAGCTAAAACATGCGTGGGAACCGGCGAGTATGGTCCACCGTGTGATTAGGAACCGATTTAAAATGCATGTCAGTTTTCGTATCCTGGTCCTCGGGTTCACCATTCCAGACGGTTTACTAACACTCTCCCCGCTTGGAGAGTCAGTGCCTTTAACCTCCTGTTTGGCACAGCTTGCAATTTCTGCGCAAGATAAACAGGAATAGGGAGAACCAATGAGAGACTAGCTATAGGTGTCTGCAGGGGCAAATGTAAGTCTCATTTCCCACCAGGAAGAGGAATTAACCAAAGGCTCAGCGTGCACTGCCGGAAACAGATTAGGGCCTGAAGCAATCCTGCGGTTTTGTGCCCAGCTCACAAGAAAGCGAGTTGAAGAAAGGAGCTCAGGGGCACTGTAATTCACAAACCTGCAGAGTTATAAATGACAGCTATCCTCCAAAAATATATTGAAGTAAGCCTGCGAAGGGGACTTGAAAGCGGGGCAGAGTTTCAGGAAAACCATTGCAGGGGGTAGACTGGAATTGCCCTGAAAGCATACGAAAAGAGGCAGAACGTCGACAATGATGCACTTGGCCAAAAAGGGCGTATGCGTTTTTTCCTGAATATATTCAGGAAAAAACGCATACGCCCTTTTGGCCAACCAAGCAAGCCTGTAAAGGAAATGTGCACTACAATGAAGTCTCACTGCCCCCGGGCGAAAGGGCCATCTGAAAAAAGTGTAAAATCCAGAAAGGTAGGACAGGATATGGAGAACAGGGAGCCTTGTTATGCTGATTGGCAGGATGTAAATTGCCAGCAACCACCCTGGAGAAGTGTATGGTGTTTCCTGAAACACTTAAGAAACAAAGCAACACAACCTATGGCACTTCCACTTATGGTCCTTTAGCTTACGGAAATTAAAATCAAAAACAGACAGCCACCCCAATATTTGGGACGGCTGTGTTCACAAGAAGCTCGTCTACAGTATCAGGTAAATATCCCAGAAAGCAAAAAATGGATAAAGAAGTTGTGGCACGTACGTACAATGCAATATCACTCAGCAATGAAATCTGTGTCATCAGGCCCGTAGCGGCATAGTGAGTGGATGCAGGTACGGTGATTCTACGTGAACTACGTCACACAGAAAAAGAAACATCATAAGATATCACTAATACACGGAATGTAAACTTGACTACACATGAACTGAATTACAAAACAGAACAGGGTCTCAAATTTAGAAAACCAACTAGTGCTTGCTTATGGGGAAAGGTGCCCTGGGGTGCTGCATAAAACCAGAGACTGAAATTAGCACAGATAACATTCCATAAGCCAAATATGTAATAGACAAGACCTACTCCTTGCTCAACGAAATGGACTCAACACCACATATTCAACGCCTAGGAATATACCTGACTAGGAAGAATCTTAAAACCCATGGATTTATATGACTCCGTAAGAGAATCAAACGTGTGTACAGCGGCATAAACGCAGCAGTGAAAATCCGATAAATCCCATTATCAAAATAAATTTCAAAAACAAAACACAAAGACAGTGAAATAGAGAGCAATTCTTAAATAATTCACTCAGGGCATGTGATGCAACCGGGATTGACCACATCTACACCCAGAGCTGGTTGAGACATAAGGCTGGACACTTCAGGCTGATAGCATTGGTGAGTTTCGGTGAGCAAATGCAGACCCTTTGAAGTCATACTGCATGGTACTCATTCCATAGGTCCCAACTCTCAAGGTTCAAGGGATTCTTCCTCCAGCTAAAACATGCATGGGAAACCCAGAGTATCGTCCACCGTGTGATTGGGAAACGATTTAAAATGCATCTCAGTTTTCGTATCCTGGTCCTCGGGTTCACCATTCCAGATGCTTTACTAACACTCTCCCCGCTTGGAGAGTCAGTGCCTTTAACCTCCTGTTTGGCACAGCTTGCAATTTCAGTGCAAGATGAACAGGAATAGGGACAACCAATGAGAGACTAGCTGTAGGTGTCTGCACGGGCAAATGTAACGCTCATTTCCCACCAGGAAGAGGAATTAACCAAAGGCTCAGCGTGCCCTGCCAGAAACAGATTAGGGCCTGAAGCAATCCTGCGGTTTTGTGCCCAGCTCACAAGAAAGCGAGTTGAAGAAAGGAGCTCAGGGGCACTGTAATTCACAAACCTGCAGAGTTATAAATGACAGCTATCCTGCAAAAATATATTGAAGTAAGCCTGCGAAGGGGACTTGAAAGCGGGACAGAGTTTCAGGAAAACGATTGCAGGGGGTAGACTGGAATTGCCCTGAAAGCATAGGAAAAGAGGCACAACGTCGACAATGATGCACTTGGCCAAATAGGGCGTATGCGTTTTTTCATGAATATATTCAGGAAAAAACGCATACGCCCTTTTTGGCCAACCAAGCAATCCTGTAAAGGAAATCTGCACTACAATGAAATCTCACTGCCCCACCCCGGGCAAAAGGGCCATCTGAAAAAAGTGTAAAATCCAGAAAGGTAGGACAGGATATGGAGAACAGGGAGCCTTGTTATGCTGATTGGCAGGATGTAAATTGCCAGCAACCACCCTGGAGAAGTGTATGGTGTTTCCTGAAACACTTAAGAAACAAAGCAACACAACCTATGGCACTTCGACTTATGGTCCTATAGCTTACGGAAATTAAAATCAAAAACAGAGAGCCACCCCAAAGTTTGGGACGGCTGTGTTCCCAAGAAGCTCGTCTACAGTACCAGTTAAATATCCCAGAAAGCAAAAAATGGATAAAGAAGTTGTGGCACGTACGTGCAATGCAATATCACTCAGCAATGAAATCTGTGTCATCAGGCCCGTAGCGGCATAGTGAGTGGATGCAGGTACGGTGATTCTACGTGAACTACGTCACACAGAAAAAGAAACATCATAAGATATCACTAATACACGGAATGTAAACTTGACTACACATGAACTGAATTACAAAACAGAACTGGGTCTCAAATTTAGAAAACCAACTAGTGCTTGCTTATGGAGAAAGGTGCCTTGGGGGGCTGCATAAAACCAGAGACTGAGATTAGCACCGATAACATTCCATAAGCCAAATATGTAATAGACAAGACCTACTCCTTGCTCAAGGAAATGGACTCAACACCACATATGCAACGCCTAGGAATATACCTGACTAGGAAGAATCTTAAAACCCATGGATTTATATGTCTCCATAAGAGAATCAAGCGTGTGTACAGCGGCATAAAGGCAGCAGTGAAAATCCGATAAATCCCATTATCAAAATAAATTTCAAAAACAAAACACAAAGACAGTGAAATAGAGAGCAATTCTTAAATAATTCACTCAGGGCATGTGATGCAACCGGGATTTAACACATCTACACCCAGAGCTGGTTGAGACATAAGGCTGGACACTTCAGGCTGATAGCATTGGTGAGTTTCGGTGAGCAAATGCAGACCCTTTGAAGTCATACTGCATGGTACTCATTCCATGGGTCCCAACTCTCCAGGTTCAAGGGATTCTTCCTCCCGCTAAAACATGCATGGGAAACCCAGAGTATCATCCACCGTGTGATTGGGAAACGATTTAAAATGCATCTCAGTTTTCGTTTCCTGGTCCTCGGGTTCACCATTCCAGATGCCTTACTAACACTCTCCCCGCTTGGAGAGTCAGTGCCTTTAACCTCCTGTTTGGCACAGCTTGCAATTTCTGTGCAAGATGAACAGGAATAGGGAGAACCAATGAGAGACTAGCTGTAGGTGTCTGCACGGGCAAATGTAACGCTCATTGCCCACCAGGAAGAGGAATTAAACAAAGGCTCAGTGTGCCCTGCCGGAAACAGATTAGGGCCTGAAGCAATCCTGCGGTTTTGTGCCCAGCTCACAAGAAAGCGAGTTGAAGAAAGGAGCTCCGGGTCACTGTAATTCACAAACCTGCAGAGTTATAAATGACAGCTATCCTCCAAAAATATATTGAAGTAAGCCTGCGAAGGGGACTTAAAAGCGGGGCAGAATTTCAGGAAAACGATTGCAGGGTGTAGACTGGAATTGCCCTGAAAGCATAGGAAAAGAGGCAGAACGTCGACAATGATGCACTTGGCCAAAAAGTGCATATGCGTTTTTTCCTGAATATATTCAGGAAAAAACGCATACGCACTCTTTGGCCAACCAAGCAAGACTGTAAAGGAAATCTTCACTACAATGAAGTCTCACTGCCCCCCGGGCAAAAGGGCCATCTGAAAAAAGTGTAAAATCCAGAAAGGTAGGACAGGATATGGAGAACAGGGAGCCTTGTTATGCTGATTGGCAGGATGTAAATTGCCAGCAGCCACCCTGGAGAAGTGTATGGTGTTTCCTGAAACACGTAAGAAACAAAGCAACACAGCCTATGGCAATTGCACTTATGGTCCTATTGCTTAGGGAAATTAAAATCAAAAACAGAGAGCCACCCCAAAATTTGGGACGGCTGTGTTCCCAAGAAGCTCGTCTACAGTACCAGGTAAATATCCCAGAAAGCAGAAAATGGATAAAGAAGTTGTGGCACGTACGTGCAATGCAATATCACTCAGCAATGAAATCTGTGTCATCAGGCCCGTAGCGGCATAGTGAGTGGATGCAGGTACGGTGATTCTACGTGACCTACGTCACACAGAAAAAGAAACATCATAAGATATCACTAATACACGGAATGTAAACTTGACTACACATGAACTGAATTACAAAACAGAACAGGGTCTCAAATTTAGAAAACCAACTAGTGCTTGCTTATGGGGAAAGGTGCCTTGGGGTGCTGCATAAAACCAGAGACTGAAATTAGCACAGATAACATTCCATAAGCCAAATATGTAATAGACAAAACCTACTCCTTGCTCAACGAAATGGACCCAACACCACATATTCAACGCCTAGGAATATACCTGACTAGGAAGAATCTTAAAACCCATGGATTTATATGTCTCCGTAAGAGAATCAAGCGTGTGTACAGGGGCATAAACGCAGCAGTGAAAATCCGATAAATCCCATTATCAAAATAAATTTCAAAAACAATACACAAAGACAGTGAAATAGAGAGCAATTTTTAAATAATTCACTCAGGGCATGTGATGCAACCGGGATTGACCACATCTACACCCAGAGCTGGTTGAGACATAAGGCTGGACACTTCAGGCTGATAGCATTGGTGAGTTTCGGTGAGCAAATGCAGACCCTTTGAAGTCATACTGCATGGTACCCATTCCATGGGTCCCAACTCTCCAGTTTCAAGGGATTCTTCCTTCAGCTACAACATGCATGGAAAGCACAGAGTATGGTACACCGTGAGATTGGGAAATCATTTAAAATGGATCTCAGTTTTCGTATCCTTGTCCTCGGGTTCACCATTCCAGATGCTTTACTAACACTCTCCCCGCTTGGAGAGTCAGTGCCTTTAACCTCCTGTTTGGCACAGTTTGCAATTTCTGTGCAAGATGAACAGGAATAGGGAGAACCAATGAGAGACTAGCTGTAGGTGTCTGCACGGGCAAATGTAACGTTCATTTCCCACCAGGAAGAGAAATTAAACAAAATCTCAGCGTGCCCTGCCAGAAACAGATTAGGGCCTGAAGCAATCCTGCGATTTTGTGCCCGCTCACAAGAAAGCGAGTTGAAGAAAGGAGCTCAGGGACACTGTAATTCACAAACCTGCAGTGTTATAAATGACAGCTATCCTCCAAAAATATATTGAAGTAAGCCTGCGAAGGGGACTTGAATGCGGGGCAGAATTTCAGGAAAACGATTGCAGGGGGTAGACTGGAATTGCCCTGAAACCATAGGAAAAGAGGCAGAACGTCGACAATGATACACTTGGCCAAAAAGGGCGTATGCGTTTTTTCCTGAATATATTCAGGAAAAAACGCATACGCTCTTTATGGCCAACCAAGCAAGCCTGTAAAGGAAATCTTCACTACAATGAAGTCTCACTGCCCCCCGTTCAAAAGGGCCATCTTGAAAAAGAGTAAAATCCAGAAAGGCAGGACAGGGCATGGAGAACAGAGAGCCTTGTTATGATGATGTGTGTGATGTAAATTGCCAACAGACAATCTGGAGAAATTTATGGTCTTTCCTGAATACCTAAAAAACAAAGCAACAGAGCCAATGCACTTCTACTTATTGTCCTATAGGTTAGGAAAATTAAGATCAAAAACACACATCCACCCCAAAGTTTCGGACGGCTCTGTTTCCAAGAACCTCGTCTACGCTACAAGTTATATATTCCAAAAGGCGAAAAATAGACAAAGAAATTGCGGTACATACGTACAATGGAATATCACCCAGCAAAGAAATCTATGTCATCAGGCCCGTCGCGGCATAATGACTGGATTCAGGTACGATGATAATACGTGAAAAAAGTCACACAGAAAGAGAAACATCATAAGATGTCACTAATACAGGGAATGTAAACTTGGCTATACATGAACTGAATTACAAAATAGAAGAGGGTCTCAAATTAAGAAGACCAAGTTATGCTTGCTTAATGGGAAAGGTGAGTTGGGGTTCTGCATAAAACCAGAGATTGAAATTAGCACAGATACCGTTCTAAAACCCAAATATGTAATAGAGTATACCTATTCCTTGCTCAACGAAATGGACTCAACACCCCATATTCAACGCCTAGGAATATACCTGACTAGGAAAATTCTTAAAACACATGGATTTATATGTCTCTGTTAGAGAATCAAGCGTGTGTACAGCGGCATAACCTCAGCAGTGAAAATCCGAAAAATCTCATTATCAAAATAAATTTCAAAAACAAACACAATGACAGTGCAGTAGAGAGCAATCCTTAAATAATTCACTCAGGGCTTCTAATGCAACCTGGATTTACCACATCTACACCCAGAGTTGGGTGAGACATAAGGCTGGACCCTTCGGGCTGAGAGCACTGGTGACGTTCAGTGCACAAATGCAGACCCTTTGTAGTCATACTGCATAGTACCCATTCCATGGGTCCCAACACTCCAGGTTCAAGGGATACTTCCTTCAGCTAAAACATGAATGAGAAAACCAGAGTATGGTCCACAGTATGACTGGGAAATGTTTTTAAACGCATCTCAGTTTTTATCCCCTGGTACTTGTGTTAACTATTCCAGATTCTTGACTAACACTCTCCCCACTTGGAGAGTCAGTGTCTTTAACCTCCTGTTTGGCAGAGTTCGAAATTTCTGTGCAAGATGAACAGTAATACGGAGAACCAATCAGAGACTAGCCGTAGGTGCCTGCTCGGGCAAATGTAATGCTCATTTCACACCAGGAAGAGGAATTAACCAAAGGCTCAACATGCCATGTCAGAGCCAGAGTAGCACCTGAAGCAATCCTCCAGATTTTCAGCCAGCTGCAAGAAAGCGAGTTGAAGAAAGGAGCTCGGGGGCACTGTAATTCACAAACCTGCAGAGTTATAAATCACAGTTATCGTCCAAAAATATACTGAAGTAAGTCTGTGAAGAGGACTTGAAAGCGGGGCAGAATTTCAGGAAAAGGATTTCAGGGCGTAGAGCACAATTTCATTTAAAGCACAGGAAAAGAGGCAGAACGTCGACAATGATGCACTTGGCCAAAAAGGGCGTATGCGTTTTTTCCTGAATATATTCAGGAAAAAACGCATACGCCCTCTTTGGCCAACCAAGCAAGCCTGTAAAGGAAATTTGCATTTCAATGAAGTCTCACTGCCCCCAGGTCAAAAGAGGCATCTGGAAAAAGTGTAATATCCAGAAAGGCAGGACAGGCCATTGAGAACAGGGAGCCTTGTTATGCTGATGGTCGGGATGTAAATTGCCAACAGCCACTCTGGAGAAGTGTATGGTGTTTCCTGAAACACGTAAGAAACGAAGCAACACAGCCTATGGCACTTACACTTATGGTCCTATAGCTTAGGGAAATTAAAATGAAAAACACACAGCCACCCCAAGGTTTGGGACGGCTCTTTCTACAAGAACCTTGTCTATGGTACAAGTTAAGTATCCCAGAAAGCGAAAAATGGATAAAGAAGTTGTGGTACGTACGTACAATGGAATATCACTCAGCAATGAAATCTATGTCATCAGGCCGTAGCGGCATACTGAGTGGATTCAGGTACGGTGATTCTACGTGAAATAAGTCACACAGAAAAAGAAACATCATAAGATATCACTAATACACGGGATATAAACCTGACTACACATGAACTGAATTGCAATAGAGAACAGGGTCTCAACTTTAGAAAACCAACTTCTGCTTGCTTATGGGGAAAGGTGAGTTGCGGTGCTGCATAAAGCCAGAGATTAAAATTAGCACAGATACCATCCGTAAGCCAAATATGTTATAGACAAGACCTAATCTTTGCTCAAGTAGATGGACTTAGCACCACATATTCAACGCTTAGGAATACACCTGACTGGGAAGAATCTTAAAACCCATGAATTTATATGTCTCCGTAAGAGAATCAAGTGTGTGTACAGCAGCATAAATGCAGCAGTGAAAATCCGATAAAACCCATTATCAAAATAAATTTCAATAACAAAACACAATGACAGTGAAATAGAGAGCAATTCTTAAATAATTCACTCAGGGCTTGTGATGCAACCTGGATTTACCACATGTACAACCAGAGTTGGGTGAGACATAAGGCTGGACACTTCGGGCTGCTAGCATTGGTGAGTTTCGGTGAGCAAATGCAGACCATTTGAAGTCATACTGCATGGTACCCATTCCAAGAGTCCCAACTCTCCAGGTTCAAGGGATTCTTCCTTCAGGTAAAACATGCATGGTAAACACAGAGTATGGTCCACCGTGTGATTGGGAAACGTTTTTAAATGCATCTCAGTTTTCGTCCCCTGGTATTCGTGTTCACCATTCCAGACGCTTTACTAACACTCTCCCCACTTGGAGAGTCAGTGCCTTTAACCTCCTGTTTGGCACAGCTTGCAATTTCTGCACAAGATGAACAGGAATAGGGAGAACCAATTATAGACTAGCTGTACGTTTCTGCACGGGTAAATGTAACGCTCATTTCCCACCAGGAAGAGGAATTAACCAAAGGCTCAGCGTGCCCTGCCGGAACCAGATTAGGTCTTGAAGAAATTCTGTGGTATTGTGCCCAGCTCACAAGATAGTGAGTTGAAGAAAGTAGTTCAAGGGCTCTGTAATTCACAAACCTGCAGAGTTATAAATGACAGCTATCGTCCAAAATTATATTGAAGTAAGCCTGCGAAGAGGACTTGAAATCGGGGCAGAATTTCAGGAAAACAATTTCAGAGGATAGACTGGAATTGCACTTAAAGCATAGGATAAGAGGCAGAACGTCGACAATGATGTACTTGACCAAAAAGGACATATGCGTTTTATCCAGAGCCCTCATTAACGAGGGTAGGATGCTCCCAGCATGCTCCAGGGGCCAACAGAGTCCCCACATCGCCAAGGCGACATGAGGCAGTCAGGCAGGTTTGACCTCACATAAGAGGGCACACCTCACAGAAGTTTAAGGTACCCAGCCAGGATCAGACTCTCACCAGAGGGCCCACATCACCAAGGGGATGGGAACCAGGTAGGAGTGTCCTCACACCCATGAGGCCACAAAATCGAAGTTGAGGTACCCAGAATATGTGGCCTCAAACCAGAGGACCCACATCACCATGGGTCTCGATGTGAGGCAGGCAGGTTTAACCTTAAAACACATGGCCCATTGTATAAAAAAGGTGAGGAATACAGCAGTTGGAGCTTCCCAGCAGGCAGCCCAGATCACCATGGCTATGGGATCCAGGCCACAGTGAACTCACAGCAGAGGGCCCTCATCATGAAACTGTGAGCAACCCAGGCATTGGGAACTCAGAGCAGAAGGCCCACATTCCCATGGGGTTGGGAACCTTGCAGGAGTGTACTCGCACCACAGGGCGCACATCAAAAAATTTTGGGAGCCCAGGAGTTAAGGCCTGACGCCAGAGAGCCCTCATTACCGAGGGGAGGAGACTCCCAGCAGTCACCAACACCCAGCTGAGGTACAACGTCCCCAAGGTGACGAGTGCCAGTCAGGCAGGAGTGACCTCACAGCAGAGGGCCTACCTCACAGAAGGGTGAGGAGCCTAGCCAGAATAAGACTCTCACCAGAGTGCCCACATGACCAAGAGGATACGATCCAGGCAGGAGTGTCCTCACACCAGTGTGGCAACATCATAGAAAGGTGAGGAACCCAGCACATGTGGCCTAAACCAGAGAACGCACATCTCAAATGGGCTCAGAGTGAGGCAGGCAGGAGTAGCCTCACAACTCAGAGCCCATAGAATAAAAAAGTTGAGGAATCCAGGTGGGAACCTCCCAGCAGGCGGCCCAGAGCACCCAATCTATGTGATCCAGGCCTCAGTAAACTCACAGCAGAGGACCCACAACATGAAACTGTGAGCAACCCAGCCTTTGGGACTTCACAGTAGAAGGCCCAAACCCCATGGGGATGGGAACCTGGCAGGAGTGTCATCGCACCAGTGGGCACACATCAGAAAATGTGGGGAGCCCAGTACTTAGGGCCTGACGCCAGAGGACCCTCATCACCGAGGGGAGGAGGCTCCCAGCATGTTCCAACTGCAACCGAGGGCCCATGTGGCCAAGGCAACGTGAGGCCAGGCAGGAGTGACCTCACAGCAGAGGGCCTTCCTCCCAGAAGTGTGATGAATCCAGCCAGGATCTGACTCTCAGCAGAGGGTCCACATCACCTAGGGGATGGGAACCAGGCAGGAGTGTCCTCACACCCATGCGGCCACATCATCGAAAGTTGAGGTACTCAGAACATGTGGCCTCAAACCAGAGGACCCACATCACCATGGGTCTCGGAGTGAGGCAGGCAGGATTAACCTCACAACACATGACCCATTGTATATAAAAGGTGAGGAATCCAGCAGTTGGAACTTCCCAGGAGGCGGCCCAGAGGACCGAGGCTATCGGATCCAGGCCACAGTGAACTCACAGCAGAGGGCCCTCATCGTGATACTGTAAGCAACCCAGCCGTTGTGACCTCAGAGTACAAGGCCCACATCCCCATGGGGAAGGGAACCAAGCAGGAGTGTCATCGCACCAGTGGGCACACATCAAAAAATATGGGGAGCCCAGCAGTTAGAGCCGGATGCCAGAGGACCCTCATCACTGAGGAGAGGAGGCTCCCAGCAGGCTCCAAATGCCACCAGAGGGCCGACGTCACAAAGGCAATGGGAGCAAGCTAGAGAGGAGTTACCTCACAGCACAGGGCCCACCTCACAGAAGGGTGAAGAACCCATCCAGGATAAGAATCTCACCAGAGAGCCCACATCACCAAGGGGATCGGAACAACGCAGGAGTACCCTCACACCATTGTGGCCACATTATCAAAAGGTGAGGGACCCAGAACATGTGGCTAAACCAGAGGACCCACAATTCAAAGGGGCTCAGAGTGAGGCAGTCAGGAGAAGCCTCACAACACAAGGCCCATAGAATAAAAAAGCTGAGTAATCCAGCAGTTTGAACCTCCCAACAGGTGGCCCAGAGCACCCAGTCTATGGGATCCAGGCTGCAGTGAACTCACAGCAGAGGGCCCACATCATGAAACTGTGAGCAACCCAGATAGTGGGACCTCAGAGCAGAAGGCCCACAACCCCATGGGGATGGGAACCTCGCAGGAGTGTCCTCGCACCACTTAGCATGTATCCGAAAATGTGGGAACCCAGCTGTTAGGGCCTGATGCCCCAAGGCCCTCATCACCGAGGGGAGGAGGCTACCAGCAGGCTGCAATTTCCACCAGATGGCCGATGTTGCCAAGGAGGTGTGTGCCAGCCAGGCAGGAATGACCACAGAGCAGACGGCCCACCTCACAGAAGTGTGAGGAACCCATACAGAATCAGACTCTCACCAGAGGGCACACATCACCAAGGGGATTGAAACCAGGCAGGAGTGTCCTCAAACCAGTGGGGCCACATCAGTGAAAGATGAGGAACACAACACATGTGGCCTCAAACAAGGGGACACACATCACGAAGGGGCTGGGAGTGAGGCATGCAGGAGGAGATTCACAACAGAGGGCCCATAGAATAAAAAAGGTGAGGAATCCAGGAGTTGGAAACTCCAGGCAGGTGGCCCAGAGCACCGACGCTATGGGATACAGAACAGAGTGAACACACAGCAAAGGGCCCACGTCATGAAACTGTGAACAACCCAGCCGTTGGGACCACAGAACAGAAGTCCCACATGCCCATGGGGATGGGAACCTGTGAGGAGTGTCCTCGCACCACTGGGCACACATCAGAAAATGTGTGGAGCCCAGCACTTAGGGTCTGACACCAGAGGGCCCTCATCACTGAGGGGAGGAGGCCCCAGCACGCTCCAACTGCCACCAGAGTGCCCATGCCGCCAAGGCGACGTGTGCCAGCCAGGCAGGATTGACCTCACAGCAGAGGGCGCACATCATGAAAGTGTGAGCAACCCAGCCGTTGGGAGCTCAGAATAGAAGGCCCACATCCCCATGGGGATGGGAACCTGGCAGGAGTGTCATCGCACCACTAGGCGCACATCTGAAAATGTGGGGAGCCCAGCAGTTAGGGCCTGATGCCACTGGGTCCTCATCACCGAGGGGAAGAGGCTCCCAGCACGCTCCATCTGCAACCAGTGGACCCATGTGGCCAAGGCAACGTGTGCCAGCCAGGCAGGAGTGACCTCACAGCAGAGGCCCCACCTCCCTGAAGTTTGAGGAGTTCAGCCAAGGTCAGACTCTCAGCAGAGGGCCCACATCACCAAGGGGATCGGAAAGAGGCAGGAGTGTCCTCACACCAGTGGGGCCACATCATCGAAAAGTGAGGGACCCAGCACATGTGGCCTCAAACCAGAGGACACACATCACCATGGGGCTCGGAGTGAGGAAGGCAGGAGGAGTCTCACAACACAGGGCCCATAGAATAAAAAAGGTGAGGAATCCCGCAGTTGGAAACTCCAAGCAGGTGGCACAGAGCACCGAGGCTATGGGATCCATGCCGGAGTGAACTCACAGCAGAGGGCCCACATTCTGACACTGTGAGCAACCCAGCCGTTGGGACCTCAGAGCAGGAAGCCCACATCCCCATGGGGATGGGAACCTGGCAGGAGTGTTGTCGCACCACAGGGCGCACCTCAGAAAATTTGTGGATCCCAGGACTTAGGGCCTGACAGCAGAGGGCCCTCATCACTGAGGGGAGGAGGTTCCCAGCAGGCTCCAAATGCCACCAGAGACCTGACGTCACCAAGGCAACGCGAGCTAGCCAGGCAGGATTGACGTCACAGCAGAAGGCCCACCTCACAGAATGGTGAGGAACCCAGCCAGGATCAGACTCTCACTGGAGGGCCCACATCACCAAGGGGATGGGAACCAGGAAGGAGTGTCCTCACACCAGTGGGGCCACATTATCGAAAGGTGAGGGACCCAGCACACGAGAATTCAAACCAAAGGATACACATCACCAAGGGGCTGGGTGTGAGGCAGGAAGGAGGAGCCTCAAAACAGGTGTGCATTGAATAAAAAAGGTGAGGAATCCCACAGTTGGAACCTCCCATCAGGCACCAGGAGCAGCGAGTCTATGGGGTCCAGGCCAGAGTGAACTCACACCAGAGGGCCTTCAACATGAAACTGTGAGCAACCCAGCAGTTGGGACCTCAGAGCAGAAAGCCCACATCCCCATGGGGATGGGACACTGGCAGGAGTGTACTCGCACTACAGGGCGCACATCAGAAACTTCTGGAAGCCCATGAGTTAGGGCCTGATGCCAGAGGGTCCTCATTACCGAGGGGAGGAGACTTCTAACAGGCACCAACTCCCAACTGAGGGCCCACATCGCGAAGGTGACGTGTGCCAGCCAGGCAAGAGTGACCTCACAGCAGCGGGCCCACCTCCCAGAAGTGTGAGGAATGCAGCCAGGATCAGACTCTCAACAGAGGGCCCACATCACCAAGGGGATGGGAACCAGGCAGGAGTGTCCTCACACCAGTGGGGCCACATCAATAAAGGTGAGGAAACTGGCACATGTGGCCTCAAACCAGAGGACCTACATCAAAAAGGGGCTGGGAGTGAGGCAGGCAGGAGGAGCCTGAAAACAGAGGGCCCAAAGAATAAAAAAGGTGGGAATCCAGCAGTTGGAACCTACCAGCAGGTGGCTCAGAGCACAGAGTCTATGGGATCTAGGCCTGAGTGAACTAACACCAGAGAGCCAACATCATTAAACTGTGAACAACACAGGCGTTGGGACCTTAGAGCAGAAGGCCCACATGCCCATGTGAATGGGAACCTGGCAGGAGTGCCCTCGCACCACTTAGCACATATCAGAAAATGTGGGAACCCAGCAGTTAGGTCCTGATGCCAGAGTGCCTCATCACAGAGGGGACGAGGCTCCCATCAGGCTCCAACTGCCACCAGAGGGCCGAAGTCACAAAAGCAGTGTGTGCCAGCCAGGCAGGAGTGACCTCAGAGAAGAGGGCCCACCTCACAGAAGTGTGAGGAAACCAACCAGGCTCAGACTCTCACCAGAGGGCCCACATCACCAAGGGGCTGGGAGTGAGGCAGATGTCTGGACGGGCACATTTAACTATAATTTCCCACCAGGAAGAGGAATAAACCAAAGGGTCAGAGTGCCGTGCCGGACCCTGATTATGGCCTGAAGGAAACCTGCGGTTTTGTGGCCAGCTTACAAGGAAGTGAGTTAAGAAAGGAAATCACGGGCACTGTAATTCACACACCTGCAGAGTTATAAATGACAGCTATTGGCAAAAATATATTGAAGTAAGTCTGCGAAGAGGACTTGTAAACGAGGCAGAATTGCAGGAATCATATTTCAGGAGGTAGATCGGATTTGCATTTAAAGCATATGAAATGCGGCAGATCTTTGACAGTGATGCACTTGGATAAAAAGTGCATATACATTTTTTCCTGATTATATTCAGGAAAAAAACGCATATGCCCTTTTTGGCCAACCAAGCACTCGAGCAATGGAAATCTGCACTAAAATGAAGTCTCATTTCCCATTCGTCAAAAGGGCCATCTGAAAAACGTGTAAAATCCAGAAAGGCAGGACAGGCCATGGAGAACAGGGAGCCTTGTTATGCTGATGGGCGGGATGTAAATTGCCAACAGACACTCTGGAGATGTTTATGGTGTATCCTGAAACATCTAAAAAACAAAGCTACAGAGCCTAGGGCACTTCCATTTATGGCCCTATAGCTTAGGAATATTAAATTCAACAAGACACAGCCAACACAAAATTTAAGGCTGCTGTGTTTACAAGAATCTCGAGTCCACTACAAATTAAATATCCCCGAAAGAAATAAATGGATAAAGAATTTGTGCTACTTACATACATCGGAATATCACTCAGCAACGAAATCAATGTCATCAGGCCTGTAGCAGCAAATTGAGTGGATTTAAGTATGATGATTCTAAGAGATATATGTTGCATAGAGAAAGATAATTATCATAAGATATCACTAATAGAGGGCGTGTAAACTTGGCAACACATAAACTGAATTACAAAACCGAACAGTCTCACATTTAGATAAACACTTATGCTTGCTTAAGGGGAAAGTTGAGTTGGGGTGCTGTATAAAACCAGAGATTGAAATTAGCACACATACCGTTCCATAAGCCAAATATGTAATAGACAAGACCTACTCTTTGCTCAACGAAATGGACCCATCCATGGTGTATCATCTCACACCTGTTAGAATGGGCATCATCAGAAAATCTACAAACAACAAATGCTGGAGAGGGTGTGGACATAAGGAACCCTCTTCCACTATTGTTGGGAATGTAAATTGATACAGTCACTGTGGAGAGCATTATGGAGTTTCTTATAAAACTAACGATAGAATTACCATACGATACAGCAATCCCACTACTGGGCATATACCCAGACAAAACCATAAATCAAAAAGAGACATTCACCGCAATGTTCATTGCATCACTATTTACAATATCCAGGTAATGGAAGCAACCTAAATGCCCACAGACAGACGAATGCATAAAGATGTGGTACATATATAAAATGGAATGTTACTAAGCCATAAAAAGGAATGAAATTGGGTCATTTGTAGAGACGTTGATGGACCTAGAGACTGTCATACAGAGTGAAGTAAGTCAGAAAGAGAAAAACAAAACAAATCTTGTATATTAATGCATATATGTGGAACGTAAAATAATTGTACAGATGAACCGTTTTGCAAGGCAGAAATAGAGCAACAGATGTAGACAACAAACGCATGGACACCAAGGGAGGAAAGCTGTTGCGGGGGTGGTGGTGGGAGGAGTTGAGAGATTGGGATTGGCATGTATACATTTATATGTATAAAATAGATAACCAATAAGAACCTGCTCTACAAAAAATAAAATTAAATTAAAAAAAATAAAATTAAAAAAAGTAAAACAGAAAAAATATTCTGCCCTTCACATACATGTATTTATATGAATAAATTATTTCCATGCATATATCTGTAAATACAGAAAAGAGGAATAAAATCTACCTTGAACCAAAAATGATAAAAAGAAAAACGAAAACAGAACCCACCAGTTACACAGAGGAAAATCATATCAGGGCACTTGCTCCAGTTGTAAACAATTCTGAAGTTGGTCAGTGGTGGGGAATCATCTCCCATTCAGCCAGCAGGCCCCACGCAACAAGCGTCCTCATCCAAAGCTAAGGGACCATGCCGAGGCATCTGTGAGTAAACATGGGCCGAGCCCCAGGCCAGCTGCTGCTGCAATGTTCCCACCCTTCCCAGGTAAAACACCTGAATATGTACAAGGACTTGAAAGCCTAGAGGAAGGGCCATGGAACCACATGAGCGACAGCATGCCAGCCGACTTGGTGCCTGCAGGTCAGCCAGGATGGTCCTGGCCCTGGGTGCTCTTCTGGAAGCTCTCCATTTCCCTGCCTGAGATACCCCTGCTGTCCCGGCCCCCACTGCATTCTTCCTCACCTCTGCCCAGGGAGAAATTCCAGCGGCAGCTACGGGTGACACATCCTCTTTTTTAGCAGGTGGCATCTTGGCAACTGCTGCAGAAAGTCCAGCAGAGCCCCACTCACACTGGCACACCCACAAAGCCATGGCCTCTCACTCCCTCCCACCAGCCCAGCCCCGAGACTGCTGACAGGGCAGAGAAAATGGCGTCAGGCACAGCTGCAGGGGCTCTTGCTGCCTGGGGCGGTATTTATATTGATCTGAACCCAGGCATACCTGGGGAGGGTTGGCCGGCATGGTCAGGCTTCCCAGGCCAGCCAATAATCACCCCTCAGGGGCTCACAGTTGCAGAAAATGGAACTTGCTGAATCGGCCAGCTCCAAGGAACAGGTGTGGGCTCCTGAGAGTCAGGATAGACAAGGGGCTGCAGCTCTGGCTTGTTTTCTAATCATATTATCTGGCCCATGAGTGGGAGACAACTTTAAGAAAACCCTCTCCTAATGAGAGGAACCCAGGTGTCAGGGAGAGGATGGGTGGGTGGTTTGTGGAGACAGAGGCCTGGTGCCCCGGGTGCAGTGGAAGTCTCTGGAAGACCAGGTGGAGGGAGGCCGCACAGAGTGATGCCCAGGGTCACAGACTTGTTGGAGCTGCTGTTTGTTAGTTCAAGTCCTGTTCTGAGGTGATCTGTGTCAGATCTGAGCGACAGGTGAGCTGGGAGTGCTCTGCAATGAGGGCTATGTGCACGGTTCCTGTGTGCCAAGCCCTGCCACGGTACCTGCAAGGGTAGCTCTGTATCCTGGGAGGGGCCTGACCACGAGAGCCCCATGGGCTGCAGGGGACTTGCCCAGGGAACCCCATGTTCTGGGAGGGGCCTGACCACGAGAGCCCCGTGGGCTGCGGTGGGGGTGGGGTACCTGCTCAGGTGAGCTCCATATCCTGCGATTGGCTTGACCTCGATAGCCCCATGGGCTGCTGGAGTCCTGGTTAAAGATGTAAGGACAGTCAGTGAAGCCACCGAGGATATACCTCCAGTAGTTCCTAAATCCTACAGCCTGCTGGTCATTTTACCAACCACCAGGACTTGGTATTCTGTATTAGTCTTCAATGATGCCTTCTTCTGTATTCCATTAGTCCCAGAGTCACAAGACATTTTGGCTTGTGAGTGACAGGACTCAACATACAACTAAAACAATACTTCCGGGCCATCTTGCACCAAGGGTTCAAAAATTCCCACACCATCTTTGGGGAAAGCTCAGCTAAAGACCTAAAAGTTCTACCTCTGGAAAAGGAAACACTCCTTCAATATGCAGACGACATTCTGATCATCAGCCCTACTAAGGAGGCCTCTGAACTACCAAGCCAATAAAGGATAGAAGTTGTCCAAGAAGAAGCTCAGATAACACAGACTACAGTGACCTGCCTGGGCTTCATTCTCACAGAAGGTTGGAGAAGCCCATCCCAGGAAAGGGAAGAAACAATTTACAGCCTTACCCCTTTCTAAAACTAGAAGAGAGCTTAGGGGTTCCTGGGGAGGCCAGGGTTTGCTGCTTCTGGATCCCTAACTACAGTCTACTAGCTGGGCCTCTATATGAAACACTGAAAGGAAAAGATGATGATCCTTTTGAATAGAATCCAGAAGTGGCATTTCAAGAATGGAAAGAGCAGTCAATTCAGACCCTTGCCCTGGAACTCCCTAATTTAGCTAAACCCTTTGACCTTTACATTCCTGGTGAAAGGTGAATCGCCATTGGAGTATTAGTGTAAAAACTGGGACCACTTGAAATGGAACAATGCAAGAATGCCATCCAGGTAGGATAAACTACGGTCACCAAGGGACTTGGCCCACCGCCACATCTGGCCAAGATACTGGCAGTATCTAAAAACCTGGAAATCAGCAGCCCAAAAGGCCACCTCCCTCCTAAGGGTAAAGGAGCCAACGTGGTTATCCTAACCCCCAACCATGCCCTGAAGTTGCAGGGTTTGCTCCGTAGGCACACTGACCTCGAGTGTGGAGGCCCTCCACATCCAACCTCCAGAGAGATAACCGGGAGCAACGGGGCACCATGACAACTCGTGTGATCATCATTTGACCTGGAGTTTCTCTCATAAAACAACAAGAGTGTGTCTCAAAAGAGTAGACTACTGCTTGCAGGACTTACTGCACCCGGAGGGGAGCTAATAATCTTGGCGGGGGAACCGTATATCACGCTGTCACCATAGAAAAGCTTAGAGACACTGTGATGATGGTGGCCAATAAGACCGGCTGGACTCCTGTTTACTTCAAAAGGCTGTTGACTCAGTGGCCATCATTGTCCTTCATCGCCACTGACCCTGGACTGTCTGGGAGTTGAGCGGGCAGGGTCCTGACACCTGGTGCTGTTTTTACGTTAATTCAGGGGCCTAATTGAAGAAAGTGCAGACTACTGGTCAGAGCATCTAGGCTGGCAGAAACGGTCAGCCTAAGGTGGCCCAACAAATGTGGGGCGGGGTGAAACTGGACCTCACAGCGTCACTGCACATCTCCTTCCTGGACCCTTAAAGGTCATTAGAATCTATAACACTTCCAATACTGGTGCTCAGGCGGACGAGCACGGAGGCAGGAGACCTGGGGACAATCAACGTCACCTGGAGACTGCTGGGAAGAAGTTCTGACCCTCGCCCACAAGTGTGAGGGCTCCTAACTCAGCACTGAGCAGTTACAGAAGAAAGGTCTGCACCCTCAGCACTCCAAGAATGAGGAAGGGGACAAAAGGCAGAAGAGAGGTTTGTCCCAGGCAAAGACCCTTAAAAATCCCTGGGAGATAAAAATAGAATCTGGGCAATAAAATAAAGTCTAACCTTTTTTATCCTTTGTGCTTTGTCTAATTTCACGTGCTCCTAGGGTCCCGCATACAGAGGTTCCACACCCGGCACTTCAGACCAGATTTCCTAGTGCAGAATGGCTGGGTCGACACATCAGCTCCTGGGGCCCAGTGCAGACTCTGCGATATAGAGCCTGAGCTGTAGCCAACAGGGCCCTCGAGTGTTCCACCGCTTCCCTCCCACTGACTCTGACAGGATCTCTACACAGCAGCCCAGCCCACAGCCCACAGGGTAGCACATGCTCTCACCTCTCCATTCTCTGATCAAAATATAAAGTTTCCTTTGCTTCTGAACCAAACTCAGTCTCAATCTGTTGGCTCCAGTGACACTGGGCAGGGGGACACTTGTTGGGGTCCACTCGGGAGGATCAGTGACAGAAATTGAGAACATTGTAACTTTAATGAACAGATGTGTGAGCCATACTGTAATTAACAGAGAACAGTATATAAGATGTTATACACTGTTAGAAATAAGATGTTTCTAACACTTCCATTTGATATTTCCATCACTTTCTTATAAGCAAGTTCAGTGAAAATGTTTGTCTTATGTGTCAGGTCAATATTAGAGAAACGAAGTGATTTCTTTCCAAGCATGTACATCTAATAATCTTGCTTAAAGCTTCAATCTTGTTTTAAATGCTTTTCCATTGAAAATGATACCTCTCTTTCAGCTCCCCCATTTCTGAGAAGTATAAAATCTTATAATTTATTATTACCAAAGGGGAAAGGGTGGGAGGAGGGATAAATTAACAGTTTGGGATTAACACATACACAATGCTATGTATAAAATCGATCATCAACAAGGAACTACTGTATAACACAGGGAACTACACTCAATATTTTGCAATAACCTATAAGGGGAAATGATCTGAAAAAGAATAGATATTTTTATTGACATCATCTATCACTGACAGTTAAAATCGAACCTAAGGGAAGCCGGTGGTGAGTGTTTCTGACCCTGAAGACTTCAATCATCTAAAGTTTGGACTCTGCCTACTTCCCAAGGCCCTTAATGAACATATGTGTAGCCGTAGCTTAAAAAATCCCCCAGTTTGGGTTGCGGAGAGACACTGATTTTGAAAAAGCCCTGGTGTTCTCCTCACATGAATGGGACCCTTCCTACAGCTAAAACATGCCTGTCACACACAGAGGATGGTATACCGTCTGATCGGGAAGAGTTTGGAAAAGGAATCTCATGTCCTCATCACCTGGTGCTCGGGTTCACCCCTCCAGAGTCTTTACTAACAGTCTCCCCACTTGGAGATGTCAGCACTGTCAACATCCTGTTGTGCACAGTTTGGAATTTGTCCAGAGGATGAATCGGAAGGAGGAGGAACAATGAGAGACAAGTCCTAGGTGTTCAGACAGGCACATGTCACTCTAATTTCCAATCAGGAAGACGAATTAACCAAAGGCTAGGGTTGCCCATGGAAACAGAACAGGGCTTGAGGAAATCCCGCTGCTTTGTGGCCAGTTCCCATAAACACAAGTGGAAAAATGGAATTCAGGGGCACAAAATTCACGAAACTGCAGAGCTCAAAATATCTATCACTGAAAAATGTCTTGAGGAAGGTCAGAAAAAAGGACTTGTAAGCAACAGAGAATGGCAGGAAAGGGATTGGAAGAGGTAGAAAGGACTCGCCATTAAGCACAAGAAAAGGGGCTGAACATTGCCAACATTGCAGTTGGCCAAAAAGGGTGTATGCATCTTTTTCTGTATAAATTCAAGAAAAGGGCATACACATTTTTAGCCAACCAAACAGGTGGGCACTGGAAATCAATACTACAAAACACATCACTTTGCATCAGTCAGAAGAGCCGTCCTCATAAAGTGTAAACACCAGAAATGCAGGACAGGGCAAGGAGAAAAGGGAGCACTGTGAGGCTTATAGTGGAAATGTATGTTGCCAACGTTCACTCTGGAGAAGTGTATTGTGTTTACTAAAGCATCTAAAAAATGAGCTACAGAGCACAGAGCACTTGCACTCATGGACGTATATCTTGGGAAAAACAAAAATGGGGAGGACACAGCCACACCAAAGTTTACCGCCTCTCTGTTTAAAAGATCCTCGACTAGGATATAACATAAATGTCTCTGGAGGGAAAAAATGGATAGAGATGAGGTACTTAGAGTGGAATATTACTCAGCCCTGAAAATAATGAAATATTGCCACTTGTAACAACTCCAGAGGACTTAAGTATGATCATAAAAAGTCACAAAATACTAAAAGAAAAACACATATGATATCACTAATACATGGAATATAAACTTGGCTACACATGCACTGAATTAAAAAACAGAACAGGGTCTCAAATTAAGAAAACCAACTTATGCTTTCTTATGGAGAAAGGTGAGTTGGGGTGCTGCATAAAACCAGAGATTGAAATTAGCACAGATACCGTTCCAAAAGCCAAATATGTAATAGACAAGACCTACTCCTTGCTCAACGAAGTGGACTCAACACCACATATTCAACACTTAGGAATATACCTGACTGGTAACAACCTTAAAACCCATGGATTTATATGTCTCCATAAGAGAATCAAGCATGTGTACAGCGGCAAAAACGCAGCAGTGAAAATCCGATAAATCCCATTACCAAAATAAATTTTAAACACAAAACAAAATGACAGTGAAATAGACAAGAATTCTTAAATAATTCACTCACGGCTTGTGATGCAACATGGATTTACCACATCGACACCCAGAGCTGGTGAGACATAGGGCTGGACACTTCGGGCTGATAGCATTTGTGAGGATTGGTGAGCAAATGGAGACCGTTTGAAGTCATACTGCATGATACCCATTCCATGGGTCCCAACTCTCCAGGTTTAAGCGAATCTTCCTTCAGCTAAAACATACATGGGAAACACAGAGTATGGTCCACCATGTGATTGAGAAAAGTTTTTAAATGCATCTCAGTTTTCGTATCCTGGTCCTCGGTTTCACCATTCCAGACGCTTTACTAACACTCTCCCCACTTGGAGAGTCAGTGCCTTTAACCTCCTCTTTGGCACAGTTTGCGATTTCTGTGCAAGATGAACAGGAATAGGGAGAACCAAAGAGAGACTAGCTGTAGGTGTCTGCACAGGCAAATGTAATGCTCATTTCCCACAAGGAAGAAGAATTAGCCAAAGGCTCAGCGTGCCTGCCGGAACCAGATTAGGGCCTGAAGCAATCCTGTGGTTTTGCGGCCAGCTCACAAGAAAGCTAGCTGAAGAAAGGAGCTCAGGGGCACTGTAAATCACAAACCTACAGAGTTGTAAATGACAGCTCTCTTCCAGAAATATATTGAAGTAAGCCTGAAAAGAGGACTTGAAAGCGGGGCAGAATTTAAGGAAAGCTATTTCAGGGGATAGACTGGTATTGCACTTAAAGCATAGGAAAAGAGGCAGATCATCGACAATGATGCACTCGGCCAAAAAGTGCATATATTCAGGAAAAAACGCACACGCACTTTTTGGCCAAACAAGCAAGCCTATGAAGGAAATCTGCACTACAATGAAGTCTCACTGCCCCCCGGTCAAAAGGGCCATCTGAAAAAAGTGTAAAATCCAGAAAGGCAGGACAGGCCATGGAGAACAGGGAGCCTTGTAATGCTGATGGACAGGATGTAAATTGCCAACAGCCGCTCTGGAGACGTGTATGGTGTTTCCTGAAACACGTAAGAAACGAAGCAACACAGCCTATGGCACTTACACTTATGGTCCTATAGCTTAGGGAAATTAAAATCAAAAACACACAGCCACCCCAAGGTTTGGGACGGCTCTGTTTACAAGAACCTCGTCTACGGTACAAGTTAAATATCTCAGAAAGCGAAAAATGGATAAAGAAGTTGTGGTATGTACATAAAATGGAATATCACTGAGCAATGAAATCTATGTCATCAGGCCCATAGCGGCATAGTGGGTGGATTCGGGTACGGTGATTCTACGTGAAATAAGTCACACAGAAAGAGAAACATCATTAGATATGACTAATACACGGGATGTAAACTTGACTACACATGAACTGAATTACAATAGAGAACAGGGTCTCAAATTCAGAAATACAACTTGTGCTTGCTTATGGGGAAAGGTGAGTTGGGGTGCCGGATGAAACTAGAGATTTAAATTAGCACAGATACCGTTCCATAAGCCAAACTTCTAATAGACAAGACCTACCCCTTGCTTAAAGAAATGGACTCAACACCACATATTCAACGCCTAGGAATATATCTGACTAGGAAGAAACTTAAAACCCATGGATTTATATGTCTCAGTAAGTGAATCAAATGTGTGTACAGACGGATAAACGCAGCAGTGAAAATCCGATAAATCCCAGTATCAAAATAAATTTCGAAAACAAAACACAATGACAGTGAAATAGAGAGCAATTCTTAAATAATTCACTCAGGGCTTGTGATGCAACCTGGATTTACCACATCTACACCCAGAGCTGGGTGAAACATAAAGATGGATACTTCGGGATGATAGAATTGATGAGGTACAGTGAGCAAAGGCAGACCTTTTGGTCATACTGCATGGTACCCATTCCATGGGTCCCAACTCTCCAGGTACAAGGGATTCTTCCTTCAGCTAAAACATGCATGGGAAACCCAGAGCATGGTCCACCGTGTGATTCGGAAACGTTTCTTAATGCATCTCAGTTTTCGTCCCCTGGTATTCGGGTTCACCATTCCAGACGCTTTACTAACTCTCTCCCCACTTGGAGAGTCAGTGCCTTTAACCTCCTGTTTGGCACAGCTTGCAATTTCTGCGCAAGATGAACAGCAATAGGGAGAACCAATAAGAGACTAGCTGTAGGTGTCTGCACTGGTAAATGTAATGCTCATTTCCCACCAGGAAGAGGAATTAACCAAAGGCTCAGCGTGCCCTGCCATAAACACATTAGGCTTTGAAGCAATAATGGGATTTGTTGCCCAGCTCACAAGAAAACGAGTTGAAGAAAGGAGCTCAGGGGCACTGTAAGTCACAAACCTGCAGAGTTATAAGTGACAGCTAACGTCCAAAAATATATTGAAGTAAGCCTGCGAAGAGGACTTGAAAGCGGGGCAGAATTTCAGGAAAACGATTTCAGGGGGTAGACTGGAATTGCACTTAAAGCATAGGAAAAGAGGCACAACGTCGACAATGATGCACTTGGCCAAAAAGGGCGTATGCGTTTTTTCCTGAATATATTCAGGAAAAAACGCATACGCCCTTTTTGGCCAACCAAGCAAGCCTGTAAAGGAAATCTGCACTACATTGAAGTCTCACTACCCCCCGGTCAAAACGGCCATCTGAAAAAAGTGTAAAATCTAGAAAGGCAGGACAGGCCATGGAGAAGAGGGAGCATTGTTTTGCTGATGGGCGGGATGTAAATTGCCAACAGCCACTCTGGAGAAGTGTATGGTGTTTCCTGAAACACGTAAGAAACGAAGCAACACAGCCTATGGCACTTACACTTATGGTCCTATAGCTTACGGAACTTAAAATCAAAAACACACAGCCACCCCAAAGTTTGGGACGGCTCTGTTTACAAGAATCTCGTCTACGGTACAAATTCAATATCCCAGAAAGCGAAAAATGGATAAAGAAGTTGTGGTACGTACGTACAATTGAATATCACTCAGCAATGAAATCTCTGACATCAGGCCCGAAGCGGCATACTGAGTGGCTTCAGGTACGGTGATACTACGTGAAATAAGTCACAGAGAAAAAGAAACATCATAAGATATGACTAATACACGAGATGTAAACTTGACTACACATGAACTGAATTACAATAGAGAACAGGGTTTCAAATTTAGAAAAACAACTTTCGCTTGCTTATGGGGAAAGGTGAGTTAGGGTGCCGCATAAAACCAGAGATTGAAATTAGCACAGACTCCGGCCCATATGCCAAATATATAATAGAAAAGACATACACTAACCTTTACCCGAAGCCTTAACCTAACCCGTTCCATAATCCTAACCCATACGCTAACTCTAAACCGTACCCTAACACGTACGCTCACCCTAAACCGTTGTCGTACGGTAACCTGTCCCCTAAATCGTCCTCATCCCCTAACTCTAACCCTAACCATAACCCGTACCCTAAAACCTACACTCACCCTAAACCGTTGCTGTACCCTAAACTGTCACCTAAATCGTCCTCGTCCCCTAACCCTAACCCTAACCATAACACTAAACCTAACCCTTACCCGAAGTCTTATGCTAAACCGTCACCTAATCCTAAACCGTACGCTAACACTAACCTGTACCCTAACACGTACGCTCAACCTACACGGTTGTCGTATCCTAATCTGTATCCTAAACCGTCTCCGTCCCCTAAACCTAACCCTAAACCTAACCCTTACCCGAAGCCTTCCACTAACACATCCCCAATCCTAACACGTACGCTAACACTATACCGAACCCTAACACGTACGCTCAACCTAAACCGTTCTCCTACACTAACCTGTCCGCTAAACCGTCCCCGTCCCCTAACCCTAACCCTAACCCTAACCCTAACCCTAAAACTAACCCTTACCTGAAGCCTTACACTTACCCGTCCCTTTATCCTAACCCGTAGGCTATCACTAACCCGTACTCTAACATGAACGCTCACCCTAAACCATGGTCGTACGCTAAACAATCCCCAAAAAGTCCCCGTCCCCTAAACCTAACCTTAATCCTAACACTAACACTAAAACTTACCCGAAGCCTTACCCTAACCCGTCCCCTAATCCTAACCCGTACGCTAAGACTAACCCATACCCTAACATGTACGCTCACACTAAACAATTGTCGTACCCTAACCTGTCCCCTAAACCGTCCCGTCCCCTAACCCTAACCTTAACCCTAACCCTAACCCTTACCTGAAGCCTTAAACTAACCCATCCCCTAATCCTAACCCGTACGCTAACACTAACACGTCCCCAAACACGTACGCTCACCCTAAACCGTTGTCGTACCCTAAACTGTCCCCTAAACGGTCCCCGTCCCATAACCCTAACCCTAGCCCTAAACCTAACACTAACCCTAACCCAAACACTTACCCGAAGCCTTAACCTAACCCAACCCATAATCCTAACCCATACGCTAACACTAACCCATATCCTAACATGTACGCTCACCCTAAACCGTTGTCGTACCCTAACCTGTCCCCTAAACCGTCCCCGTCACCTAAACCTAACCCTTATCCTAACCCTTACCCGAATGCTTAACCTAACCCGTCCCCTAATCCTAACCCGCACGCTAACAGTAACCCGTAACCTAACATGTACACTCACCCTAAACCGTTGTCGTACCCTAACCTGTCCCCTAAACCGTCCCCGTTCCCTAACCCTAACCCGAACCCTTACCCGAAGCCTTACCCTAACCCGTCCCCTAAACCTATCACGTACGCTAACACTAATGCATACCCTAAAACGTACAATCACCCTAAACCGTGGTCGTACCCTAACCTGTCCCCTAATCCGTCCCCGTCCACTAACCCTAACCCTAATCCTAACCCTACCCCTTACCCGAAGCCTTACCCTAACCCGTCCCATAATACTAACCCGTACGCTAACACTAATCGATACCCTAACATGTACGCTCACCCTAAACCATTGTCGTACACTAACCTGTCCCCTAAACCGTCCCCGTCCCCTAACACTAACCCTAACCCTAATCCTAACCCTAACCCTTACCCGAAGCCTTACCTTAACCCGTTCCCTAATCCTAACCCGTACGCTAACACTAACCCGTACCCTAACACGTACACTCACCCTAAATCATTGTCATACACTAACCTGTCCCCTAAACCATCCCCGTCCCCGTCCCCTAACCCTAAACCTAACACTTACCCGAAGCCTTACACTAACCCGTCCTCTAATCCTAACCCATACGCTAACACTAACCCGTACCCTAACACTTACGCTCACCCTAAACCGTTGTCGTACACTAACCTGTCCCCTAAACCGTCCCTGTCCCCTATCCCTAACCCTATCCCTAACCCTAACCCTAACCCTTACCCTAAGCCTTACCCTAAGCCGTACCCTAATCCTAACACGTACGCTAACACTAACCCGTACCCTAACAAGTACGCTCAACCTAAATCGTTGTCGTACCCTAAACTGTCCCCTAAACCGTCCACGTCCCCTAACCCTAACCGAAACCCTACCCCTAACCCTAACCCTAACACTTACCCGAAGCCTTACCCTAACCCGTCCCCTAATCCTAAACCGTACGCTAACACTAACCCATACCCTAACACGTACGCTCACCCTAAACCGTTGTCGTAACCTAACCTGTCCCCTAAACTGTCCCCGTCCCCTAACACTAACCCTAACCCTAAACCTAACCCATACCCGAAGCCTTCAACTAACACGTCCCCTAATCCTAAACCGTACGCTAACACTAACCCGTACCCTAACACGTACGCTCACCCTAAACTGTTGTCGTATACTTACCTGTCCCCTAAACCGTCCCTGTCCACTAACCCTAACCCTAAACCTAACCCTAACCCTTACCAGAAGACTTACCCTAACCCGTCCCCTAATCCTAACACGTACGCTAACACTAACTCGTACCCTAACACGTACGCTCACCCTAAACCGTTGTCATACACTAACCTGTCCCCTAAACCATCCCCGTCCACTAACACTAACGCTAACCGTAACCCTAACACTTACCCGAAGCCTTACCCTAACCCGTCCACTAATCCGAACACGTACGCTAACACAAACCGGTACCCTAACACGTAGGCTCACCCTAAACCGTTGTCGTACCCTAACCTGTCCCATAAACCGTCCCCGTCCCCTAACCCTAACCGTAACCCTAAACCTTACCCGAAGCCTTACACTAACCCGTCCCCTAATCCTAACCCGTACGCTAACACTAACCCATACCCTAACACTTACGCTCACCCTAAACCATTGTCGTACCCTAAACTGTCCTCTAAACCGTCCCCATCCCCTAACCCTAACCCTAAGCCTAATCCTAACCCTAACCCTAACAATTACCCGAAGCCTTACCCTAACCCGTCCCCTAATCCTAACTCGTACGTTAACACTAAACTGTACCCTAACACCTACGCTCACCCTAAACTGTTGTCGTACACTAACCTGTCCCCTAAACCGTCACCGTCCCCTAAACCTAACCCTAACCCTAAACCTAACCCTAACCCTAACCCTACCCTTACCCGAAGCCTTACCCTAACCCCTCCCCTAATCCTAACCCGTACGCTAACACTAACCCATACCCTAACACTTACAATCACGCTAAAACATTGTCGTACCCTAACCTGTCCGCTAAACCGTCCCCAAACCCTAACACTAACCCTAACCCTAACCCTAAAACTAACTCTTACCCGAAGTCTTACCCTAACCCGTCCCCTAATCCTAACCCGTACGCTAACAGTAACCCATACCCTAACACGTATCCTCACCCTAAACCGTTGTCGTACACTAAACTGTCCCCTAAACAGGCCCCGTCCCTTAACCTTAACCCTAACCCTAACCCTAACCCTTACCCGAAGCCTTACACTAACGGTTCCCTAATCATAACCCGTATGCTAACACTAACCCGTACCCTAACACGTACGCTCACCCTAAACCATAGTCGTAACCTAACCTGTCCCCTAAACCGTCCCTGACCCCTAAACCTAACACTAAAGTTAACCCTAACCCTAACCCTAACCCTAACCCTAACCTTAACCCTAACCCTAACCCTTACCCGAAGCCTTACCCTAACCCGTCCCCTAATCCTAACCCGTACGCTAAACTAACCCATACCCTAAAACGTACGCTCACCCTAAACTGCTGTCGTACCCTAACCTGTCCTCTAAACCGTCCCCGTCCCCTAACCCTAACCCTAAACCAACCCTAACCCTAAACCTAACACTTACCCGAAGCCTTAACCTAACCCGTCCCCTAATCCTAACCCGTACGCTAACACCAATCTGTACCCTAAGACGTACGCTCAACCTAAAGCGTTGTCATACTCTAACCTGTCCCCTAAACCGTCCCCGTCCCGTAACCGTAACGCTAACCTTAACCCTAACCATAAACCTTACCCGAAGCCTTACACTAACCCGTCCCCTAATCCAAACCTGTACGTTAACACTAACCCATACCCTAACATGTACGCTCACACTAAACCGTTGTCGTACCCGAACCTGTCCCCTAATCCGTCCCCGTCCCCTAACCCTAACACTAACCGTAACCCTAACCCTAACCCTAACCCTTACCCGAAGCCTTACACTAACCCGTCCCCTAATCCTAAACTGTACGCGAACACTAACCCGTACCCTAACACGTACGCTCACCCTAAACCGTTGTCGTACACTAACCTGTCCCCTAAACCGTCCCCGTCCCCTAACCCTAACGCTAACCCTAACCCTAACCCTTACCCGAAGCCTTATCATAACCCGTCCCTTAATCCTAAACTGTACGGTAACACTAACCCTTAACCTAACACGTACGCTCACCCTAAACCGTTGTCATACACTAACCTGTCCCCTAAACCATCACCGTCCCCTAACACTAACCCTAACCCTAACCCTAGCACTTAACCTAAGCCTTACGCTAACCCGTCCCCTAATCCTAACCCGTACGCTAACAGTAACCCGTACCCTAACACGTACGCTCACCCTAAACCGTTGTCATAAACTAACCTGTCCCTTAAACCGTTCCCGTCCCCTAACCCTAACCATAACCCTTACCCGAAGCCTTACCCTAACCCGTCCCCTAATCCTAACCTGTATGCTAACATTAACCCATACCCTAACACGTACGCTCACCCTAAAGCATTGTCGTAGCATAACCTGTTCCCTACACCGTCCCCGTCCCCTAACCCTAAACCGAAGCCTAACCCTAACCCTTACCCAAAGCCTTACCCTAACCCGTCCCCTAATCCTAACCCGTACGCTAACACTAACACGTACCCTAACACGTACACTCACCCTAAACCATTGTCGTACCATAACCTGTTCCCTAAACCGTCCCCGTCCCCTAACCCTAACCCTAACCCTAACCCTAACCCTAACACTTACCCGAAGCCTTACCCTAACCCATCCCCGAATCCTAACTCGTACACTAACACTAACCCGTACCCTAACATGTAGGCTCACCCTAAACCGTTGTCGTACACTAACCTGTCCTCTAAACCATCCCCATCCCCTAACCCTAACCGTAACCCTTACCCAAAGCCTTACCCTAACCCGTCCACTAACCCTAACGCGTACGCTAAAACTAACCCATACCCTAACACGTACGATCACCTTAAACTGTTATCGTACCCTAACCTGTCCCCTAAACCGTCCCCGTCCCCTAACCCTAACCCTAACCCTAACCCTAACCCTAACCCTAGCCCTTACCCTAAGCCTTACGCTTACCTGTCACCTAATCCTAACCGGTACGCTAACAGTAACCCATACCCTAACACGTACGCTCACCCTAAACCGTTGTCATAAACAAACCTGTCCCCTAAACCGTTCGCGTCGCCTAACCCTAACCCAAACCCTAACCCTAACCATAACCCTTACCCGAAGCCTTACCCTAACCCGTCCCCTAATCCTAACCTGTATGCTAACACTAACCCGTACCCTAAGACGTACGCTCACCCTAAAGCGTTGTCATACCCTAACCTGTCCCCTAAACCGTCCCCGTCCCGTAACCCTAACGCTAACCTTAACCCTAACCATAAACCTTACCCGAAGCCTTACACTAACCCGTCCCCTAATCCTAACCCGTACGCTAACACTAACACATACCCTAACACGTACGCTCACCCTAAACCGTTGTCGTACCCGAACTTGTCCCCTAATACGTCCCCATCCCTGTCCCCTAACCCTAACCGTAACCCTAACCCTAACTCTAAACCTAACCCTAACCCTAACCCTTACCCGAAGCCTTACCCTAACCCGTCCCCTAAACCTAACCCGTACGCTAAAACTAACCCATACCCTAACATGTACGCTCACCCTAAACCGTTGTCGTACCCTAACCTATCCTCTAAACCATACCCGTCCCCTAACCCTAACCCCAACCCTAACCCTAACCCTTACCCTCAGCCTTACACTAACACGTGCCCTAAACCTAACCTGTACACTAACACTAACCTGTACCCTAACACGTACGCTTAACCTAAACCCTTGTCGTACACTAACCTCTCCCCTAAACCGTCCCCATCCCCTAACCCTAACCCTAACCCTAACTCTAACCCTAACCCTTACCCGAAGCCTTATCCTAACCCGTCCCCTAATCCTAAACCGTACGCTAACACTAACCCGTAACCTAACACGTACACTCAGCCTAAACCTTTGTCTTACCCTAACGTGTCCCCTAAACCGTCCCCGTCCCCTAACACTAACCCTAACCCTACCCTTACCCGAAGCCTTACCCTAACCCCTCCCCTAATCCTAACCCGTACGCTAACACTAACCCATACCCTAACACTTACAATCACCCTAAAACATTGTCGTACCCTAACCTGTCCGCTAAACCGTCCCCAAACCCTAACACTAACCCTAACCCTAACCCTAAACCTAACTCTTACCCGAAGTCTTACCCTAACCCGTCCCCTAATCCTAACCCGTACACTAACAGTAACCCATACCCTAACACCTATCCTCACCCTAAACCGTTGTCGTACACTAAACTGTCCCCTAAACTGGCCCCGTCCCTTAACCTTAACCCTAACCCTAACCCTAACCCTTACCGGAAGCCTTACACTAACGGTTCCCTAATCATAACCCGTATGCTAACACTAACCCGTACCCTAACACGTACGCTCACCCTAAACCATAGTCGTAACCTAACCTGTCCCCTAAACCGTCCCTGACCCCTAAACCTAACACTAAAGTTAACCCTAACCCTAACCCTAACCCTAACCCTAACCCTAACCTTAACCCTAACCCTAACCCTTACCCGAAGCCTTACCCTAACCCGTCCCCTAATCCTAACCCGTACGCTAAACTAACCCATACCCTAACACGTACGCTCACCCTAAACTGCTGTCGTACCCTAACCTGTCCTCTAAACCGTCCCCGTCCCCTAACCCTAACCCTAACCCAACCCTAACCCTAAACCTAACACTTACCCGAAGCCTTAACCTAACCTGTCCCCTAATCCTAACCCGTACGCTAACACCAATCCGTACCCTAAGACGTACGCTCAACCTAAAGCGTTGTCATACTCTAACCTGTCCCCTAAACCGTCCCCGTCCCGTAACCGTAACGCTAACCTTAACCCTAACCATAAACCTTACCCGAAGCCTTACACTATCCCGTCCCCTAATCCAAACCCGTACGTTAACACTAACCCATACCCTAACACGTACGCTCACACTAAACCGTTGTCGTACCCGAACCTGTCCCCTAATCCGTCCCCGTCCCCTAACCCTAACCCTAACCCTAACCCTAACCCTTACCCGAAGCCTTACACTAACCCGTCCCATAATCCTAAACTGTACGCGAACACTAACCCGTACCCTAACACGTACGCTCACCCTAAACCGTTGTCGTACACTAACCTGTCCCCTAAACCGTCCCCGTCCCCTAACCCTAACGCTAACCCTAACCCTAACCCTTACCCGAAGCCTTATCATAACCCGTCCCTTAATCCTAAACTGTACGGTAACACTAACCCTTAACCTAACACGTACGCTCACCCTAAACCGTTGTCATACACTAACCTGTCCCCTAAACCATCCCCGTCCCCTAACACTAACCCTAACCCTAACCCTAGCACTTAACCTAAGCCTTACGCTAACCCGTCCCCTAATCCTAACCCGTACGCTAACAGTAACCCGTACCCTAACACGTACGCTCACCCTAAACCGTTGTCATAAACTAACCTGTCCCTTAAACCGTTCCCGTCCCCTAACCCTAACCATAACCCTTACCCGAAGCCTTACCCTAACCCGTCCCCTAATCCTAACCTGTATGCTAACATTAACCCATACCCTAACACGTACGCTCACCCTAAACCATTGTCGTACCATAACCTGTTCCCTAAACCATCCCCGTCCCCTAACCCTAACCCTAACCCTAACCCTAACCCTAACACTTACCCGAAGCCTTACCCTAACCCATCCCCTAATCCTAACTCGTACACTAACACTAACCCGTACCCTAACATGTAGGCTCACCCTAAACCGTTGTCGTACACTAACCTGTCCTCTAAACCATCCCCATCCCCTAACCCTAACCGTAACCCTTACCCGAAGCCTTACCCTAACCCGTCCCCTAATCCTAACCCGTACGCTAAACTAACCCATACCCTAAAACGTACGCTCACCCTAAACTGCTGTCGTACCCTAACCTGTCCTCTAAACCGTCCCCGTCCCCTAACCCTAACCCTAAACCAACCCTAACCCTAAACCTAACACTTACCCGAAGCCTTAACCTAACCCGTCCCCTAATCCTAACCCGTACGCTAACACCAATCTGTACCCTAAGACGTACGCTCAACCTAAAGCGTTGTCATACTCTAACCTGTCCCCTAAACCGTCCCCGTCCCGTAACCGTAACGCTAACCTTAACCCTAACCATAAACCTTACCCGAAGCCTTACACTAACCCGTCCCCTAATCCAAACCTGTACGTTAACACTAACCCATACCCTAACATGTACGCTCACACTAAACCGTTGTCGTACCCGAACCTGTCCCCTAATCCGTCCCCGTCCCCTAACCCTAACACTAACCGTAACCCTAACCCTAACCCTAACCCTTACCCGAAGCCTTACACTAACCCGTCCCCTAATCCTAAACTGTACGCGAACACTAACCCGTACCCTAACACGTACGCTCACCCTAAACCGTTGTCGTACACTAACCTGTCCCCTAAACCGTCCCCGTCCCCTAACCCTAACGCTAACCCTAACCCTAACCCTTACCCGAAGCCTTATCATAACCCGTCCCTTAATCCTAAACTGTACGGTAACACTAACCCTTAACCTAACACGTACGCTCACCCTAAACCGTTGTCATACACTAACCTGTCCCCTAAACCATCACCGTCCCCTAACACTAACCCTAACCCTAACCCTAGCACTTAACCTAAGCCTTACGCTAACCCGTCCCCTAATCCTAACCCGTACGCTAACAGTAACCCGTACCCTAACACGTACGCTCACCCTAAACCGTTGTCATAAACTAACCTGTCCCTTAAACCGTTCCCGTCCCCTAACCCTAACCATAACCCTTACCCGAAGCCTTACCCTAACCCGTCCCCTAATCCTAACCTGTATGCTAACATTAACCCATACCCTAACACGTACGCTCACCCTAAAGCATTGTCGTAGCATAACCTGTTCCCTACACCGTCCCCGTCCCCTAACCCTAAACCGAAGCCTAACCCTAACCCTTACCCAAAGCCTTACCCTAACCCGTCCCCTAATCCTAACCCGTACGCTAACACTAACACGTACCCTAACACGTACACTCACCCTAAACCATTGTCGTACCATAACCTGTTCCCTAAACCGTCCCCGTCCCCTAACCCTAACCCTAACCCTAACCCTAACCCTAACACTTACCCGAAGCCTTACCCTAACCCATCCCCGAATCCTAACTCGTACACTAACACTAACCCGTACCCTAACATGTAGGCTCACCCTAAACCGTTGTCGTACACTAACCTGTCCTCTAAACCATCCCCATCCCCTAACCCTAACCGTAACCCTTACCCAAAGCCTTACCCTAACCCGTCCACTAACCCTAACGCGTACGCTAAAACTAACCCATACCCTAACACGTACGATCACCTTAAACTGTTATCGTACCCTAACCTGTCCCCTAAACCGTCCCCGTCCCCTAACCCTAACCCTAACCCTAACCCTAACCCTAACCCTAGCCCTTACCCTAAGCCTTACGCTTACCTGTCACCTAATCCTAACCGGTACGCTAACAGTAACCCATACCCTAACACGTACGCTCACCCTAAACCGTTGTCATAAACAAACCTGTCCCCTAAACCGTTCGCGTCGCCTAACCCTAACCCAAACCCTAACCCTAACCATAACCCTTACCCGAAGCCTTACCCTAACCCGTCCCCTAATCCTAACCTGTATGCTAACACTAACCCGTACCCTAAGACGTACGCTCACCCTAAAGCGTTGTCATACCCTAACCTGTCCCCTAAACCGTCCCCGTCCCGTAACCCTAACGCTAACCTTAACCCTAACCATAAACCTTACCCGAAGCCTTACACTAACCCGTCCCCTAATCCTAACCCGTACGCTAACACTAACACATACCCTAACACGTACGCTCACCCTAAACCGTTGTCGTACCCGAACTTGTCCCCTAATACGTCCCCATCCCTGTCCCCTAACCCTAACCGTAACCCTAACCCTAACTCTAAACCTAACCCTAACCCTAACCCTTACCCGAAGCCTTACCCTAACCCGTCCCCTAAACCTAACCCGTACGCTAAAACTAACCCATACCCTAACATGTACGCTCACCCTAAACCGTTGTCGTACCCTAACCTATCCTCTAAACCATACCCGTCCCCTAACCCTAACCCCAACCCTAACCCTAACCCTTACCCTCAGCCTTACACTAACACGTGCCCTAAACCTAACCTGTACACTAACACTAACCTGTACCCTAACACGTACGCTTAACCTAAACCCTTGTCGTACACTAACCTCTCCCCTAAACCGTCCCCATCCCCTAACCCTAACCCTAACCCTAACTCTAACCCTAACCCTTACCCGAAGCCTTATCCTAACCCGTCCCCTAATCCTAAACCGTACGCTAACACTAACCCGTAACCTAACACGTACACTCAGCCTAAACCTTTGTCTTACCCTAACGTGTCCCCTAAACCGTCCCCGTCCCCTAACACTAACCCTAACCCTACCCTTACCCGAAGCCTTACCCTAACCCCTCCCCTAATCCTAACCCGTACGCTAACACTAACCCATACCCTAACACTTACAATCACCCTAAAACATTGTCGTACCCTAACCTGTCCGCTAAACCGTCCCCAAACCCTAACACTAACCCTAACCCTAACCCTAAACCTAACTCTTACCCGAAGTCTTACCCTAACCCGTCCCCTAATCCTAACCCGTACACTAACAGTAACCCATACCCTAACACCTATCCTCACCCTAAACCGTTGTCGTACACTAAACTGTCCCCTAAACTGGCCCCGTCCCTTAACCTTAACCCTAACCCTAACCCTAACCCTTACCGGAAGCCTTACACTAACGGTTCCCTAATCATAACCCGTATGCTAACACTAACCCGTACCCTAACACGTACGCTCACCCTAAACCATAGTCGTAACCTAACCTGTCCCCTAAACCGTCCCTGACCCCTAAACCTAACACTAAAGTTAACCCTAACCCTAACCCTAACCCTAACCCTAACCCTAACCTTAACCCTAACCCTAACCCTTACCCGAAGCCTTACCCTAACCCGTCCCCTAATCCTAACCCGTACGCTAAACTAACCCATACCCTAACACGTACGCTCACCCTAAACTGCTGTCGTACCCTAACCTGTCCTCTAAACCGTCCCCGTCCCCTAACCCTAACCCTAACCCAACCCTAACCCTAAACCTAACACTTACCCGAAGCCTTAACCTAACCTGTCCCCTAATCCTAACCCGTACGCTAACACCAATCCGTACCCTAAGACGTACGCTCAACCTAAAGCGTTGTCATACTCTAACCTGTCCCCTAAACCGTCCCCGTCCCGTAACCGTAACGCTAACCTTAACCCTAACCATAAACCTTACCCGAAGCCTTACACTATCCCGTCCCCTAATCCAAACCCGTACGTTAACACTAACCCATACCCTAACACGTACGCTCACACTAAACCGTTGTCGTACCCGAACCTGTCCCCTAATCCGTCCCCGTCCCCTAACCCTAACCCTAACCCTAACCCTAACCCTTACCCGAAGCCTTACACTAACCCGTCCCATAATCCTAAACTGTACGCGAACACTAACCCGTACCCTAACACGTACGCTCACCCTAAACCGTTGTCGTACACTAACCTGTCCCCTAAACCGTCCCCGTCCCCTAACCCTAACGCTAACCCTAACCCTAACCCTTACCCGAAGCCTTATCATAACCCGTCCCTTAATCCTAAACTGTACGGTAACACTAACCCTTAACCTAACACGTACGCTCACCCTAAACCGTTGTCATACACTAACCTGTCCCCTAAACCATCCCCGTCCCCTAACACTAACCCTAACCCTAACCCTAGCACTTAACCTAAGCCTTACGCTAACCCGTCCCCTAATCCTAACCCGTACGCTAACAGTAACCCGTACCCTAACACGTACGCTCACCCTAAACCGTTGTCATAAACTAACCTGTCCCTTAAACCGTTCCCGTCCCCTAACCCTAACCATAACCCTTACCCGAAGCCTTACCCTAACCCGTCCCCTAATCCTAACCTGTATGCTAACATTAACCCATACCCTAACACGTACGCTCACCCTAAACCATTGTCGTACCATAACCTGTTCCCTAAACCATCCCCGTCCCCTAACCCTAACCCTAACCCTAACCCTAACCCTAACACTTACCCGAAGCCTTACCCTAACCCATCCCCTAATCCTAACTCGTACACTAACACTAACCCGTACCCTAACATGTAGGCTCACCCTAAACCGTTGTCGTACACTAACCTGTCCTCTAAACCATCCCCATCCCCTAACCCTAACCGTAACCCTTACCCAAAGCCTTACCCTAACCCGTCCACTAATCCTAACGCGTACGCTAAAACTAACCCATACCCTAACACGTACGATCACCTTAAACTGTTATCGTACCCTAACCTGTCCCCTAAACCGTCCCCGTCCCCTAACCCTAACCCTAACCCTAACCCTAACCCTAGCCCTTACCCTAAGCCTTACGCTTACCTGTCACCTAATCCTAACCGGTACGCTAACAGTAACCCGTACCCTAACACGTACGCTCACCCTAAACCGTTGTCATAAACAAACCTGTCCCCTAAACCGTTCGCGTCGCCTAACCCTAACCCAAACCCTAACCCTAACCATAACCCTTACCCGAAGCCTTACCCTAACCCGTCCCCTAATCCTAACCTGTATGCTAACACTAACCCGTACCCTAAGACGTACGCTCACCCTAAAGCGTTGTCATACCCTAACCTGTCCCCTAAACCGTCCCCGTCCCGTAACCCTAACGCTAACCTTAACCCTAACCATAAACCTTACCCGAAGCCTTACACTAACCCGTCCCCTAATCCTAACCCGTACGCTAACACTAACACATACCCTAACACGTACGCTCACCCTAAACCGTTGTCGTACCCGAACTTGTCCCCTAATACGTCCCCATCCCTGTCCCCTAACCCTAACCGTAACCCTAACCCTAACTCTAAACCTAACCCTAACCCTAACCCTTACCCGAAGCCTTACCCTAACCCGTCCCCTAAACCTAACCCGTACGCTAAAACTAACCCATACCCTAACATGTACGCTCACCCTAAACCGTTGTCGTACCCTAACCTATCCTCTAAACCATACCCGTCCCCTAACCCTAACCCCAACCGTAACCCTAACCCTTACCCTCAGCCTTACACTAACACGTGCCCTAAACCTAACCTGTACACTAACACTAACCTGTACCCTAACACGTACGCTTAACCTAAACCCTTGTCGTACACTAACCTCTCCCCTAAACCGTCCCCATCCCCTAACCCTAACCCTAACCCTAACTCTAACCCTAACCCTTACCCGAAGCCTTATCCTAACCCGTCCCCTAATCCTAAACCGTACGCTAACACTAACCCGTAACCTAACACGTACGCTCAGCCTAAACCTTTGTCTTACCCTAACGTGTCCCCTAAACCGTCCCCGTCCCCTAACACTAACCCTAACCCTAACCCTACCCTTACCCGAAGCCTTACCCTAACCCCTCCCCTAATCCTAACCCGTACGCTAACACTAACCCATACCCTAACACTTACAATCACCCTAAAACATTGTCGTACCCTAACCTGTCCGCTAAACCGTCCCCAAACCCTAACACTAACCCTAACCCTAACCCTAACCCTAACTCTTACCCGAAGTCTTACCCTAACCCGTCCCCTAATCCTAACCCGTACGCTAACAGTAACCCATACCCTAACACGTATCCTCACCCTAAACCGTTGTCGTACACTAAACTGTCCCCTAAACTGGCCCCGTCCCTTAACCTTAACCCTAACCCTAACCCTAACCCTTACCCGAAGCCTTACACTAACGGTTCCCTAATCATAACCCGTATGCTAACACTAACCCGTACCCTAACACGTACGCTCACCCTAAACCATAGTCGTAACCTAACCTGTCCCCTAAACCGTCCCTGACCCCTAAACCTAACACTAAAGTTAACCCTAACCCTAACCCTAACCCTAACCCTAACCTTAACCCTAACCCTAACCCTTACCCGAAGCCTTACCCTAACCCGTCCCCTAATCCTAACCCGTACGCTAAACTAACCCATACCCTAACACGTACGCTCACCCTAAACTGCTGTCGTACCCTAACCTGTCCTCTAAACCGTCCCCGTCCCCTAACCCTAACCCTAACCCAACCCTAACCCTAAACCTAACACTTACCCGAAGCCTTAACCTAACCCGTCCCCTAATCCTAACCCGTACGCTAACACCAATCCGTACCCTAAGACGTACGCTCAACCTGAAGCGTTGTCATACTCTAACCTGTCCCCTAAACCGTCCCCGTCCCGTAACCGTAACGCTAACCTTAACCCTAACCATAAACCTTACCCGAAGCCTTACACTAACCCGTCCCCTAATCCAAACCCGTACGTTAACACTAACCCATACCCTAACACGTACGCTCACACTAAACCGTTGTCGTACCCGAACCTGTCCCCTAATCCGTCCCCGTCCCCTAACCCTAACCCTAACCGTAACCCTAACCCTAACCCTAACCCTTACCCGAAGCCTTACACTAACCCGTCCCATAATCCTAAACTGTACGCGAACACTAACCCGTACCCTAACACGTACGCTCACCCTAAACCGTTGTCGTACACTAACCTGTCCCCTAAACCGTCCCCGTCCCCTAACCCTAACGCTAACCCTAACCCTAACCCTTACCCGAAGCCTTATCATAACCCGTCCCTTAATCCTAAACTGTACGGTAACACTAACCCTTAACCTAACACGTACGCTCACCCTAAACCGTTGTCATACACTAACCTGTCCCCTAAACCATCCCCGTCCCCTAACACTAACCCTAACCCTAACCCTAGCACTTAACCTAAGCCTTACGCTAACCCGTCCCCTAATCCTAACCCGTACGCTAACAGTAACCCGTACCCTAACACGTACGCTCACCCTAAACCGTTGTCATAAACTAACCTGTCCCTTAAACCGTTCCCGTCCCCTAACCCTAACCATAACCCTTACCCGAAGCCTTACCCTAACCCGTCCCCTAATCCTAACCTATATGCTAACATTAACCCATACCCTAACACGTACGCTCACCCTAAACCATTGTCGTACCATAACCTGTTCCCTAAACCGTCCCCGTCCCCTAACCCTAACCCTAACCCTAACCCTAACCCTAACACTTACCCGAAGCCTTACCCTAACCCATCCCCTAATCCTAATTCGTACACTAACACTAACCCATACCCTAACATGTAGGCTCACCCTAAACCGTTGTCGTACACTAACCTGTCCTCTAAACCATCCCCATCCCCTAACCCTAACCGTAACCCTTACCCAAAGCCTTACCCTAACCCGTCCACTAATCCTAACGCGTACGCTAAAACTAACCCATACCCTAACACGTACGATCACCTTAAACTGTTATCGTACCCTAACCTGTCCCCTAAACCGTCCCCGTCCCCTAACCCTAACCCTAACCCTAACCCTAACCCTAACCCTAGCCCTTACCCTAAGCCTTACGCTTACCTGTCACCTAATCCTAACCGGTACGCTAACAGTAACCCGTACCCTAACACGTACGCTCACCCTAAACCGTTGTCATAAACAAACCTGTCCCCTAAACCGTTCGCGTCGCCTAACCCTAACCCAAACCCTAACCCTAACCATAACCCTTACCCGAAGCCTTACCCTAACCCGTCCCCTAATCCTAACCTGTATGCTAACACTAACCCGTACCCTAAGACGTACGCTCACCCTAAAGCGTTGTCATACCCTAACCTGTCCCCTAAACCGTCCCCGTCCCGTAACCCTAACGCTAACCTTAACCCTAACCATAAACCTTACCCGAAGCCTTACACTAACCCGTCCCCTAATCCTAACCCGTACGCTAACACTAACACATACCCTAACACGTACGCTCACCCTAAACCGTTGTCGTACCCGAACTTGTCCCCTAATATGTCCCCATCCCTGTCCCCTAACCCTAACCGTAACCCTAACCCTAACTCTAAACCTAACCCTAAACCTAACCCTTACCCGAAGCCTTACCCTAACCCGTCCCCTAAACCTAACCCATACGCTAAAAATAACCCATACCCTAACATGTACGCTCACCCTAAACCGTTGTCGTACCCTAACCTATCCTCTAAACCATACCCGTCCCCTAACCCTAACCCCAACCCTAACCCTAACCCTTACCCTCAGCCTTACACTAACACGTGCCCTAAACCTAACCTGTACACTAACACTAACCTGTACCCTAACACGTACGCTTAACCTAAACCCTTGTCGTACACTAACCTCTCCCCTAAACCGTCCCCATCCCCTAACCCTAACCCTAACCCTAACTCTAACCCTAACCCTTACCCGAAGCCTTATCCTAACCCGTCCCCTAATCCTAAACCGTACGCTAACACTAACCCGTAACCTAACACGTACGCTCAGCCTAAACCTTTGTCTTACCCTAACGTGTCCCCTAAACCGTCCCCGTCCCCTAACACTAACCCTAACCCTAACCCTAACACTTACCCGAAGCCTTACACTAACACATTCCCTAATCCTAAACCGTACGCTAACACTAACCCGTACCCTAACACGTATGCTCACCCTAAACCGTTGTCGTACCCTAACATGTCCCCTAAACCGTCTACGTTCCCTAACCCTAACCCTAACCCTAACCCTAACCCTTACCCGAAGCCTTACCCTAACTCGTCCCCTAATACTAACCCGTACGCTAAAACTAACCCATACCCTAACACGTACGCTCACCCTCAACCGTTGTCGTACCCTAACCTATCCTCTAAACCGTCCCTCTCCCCTAACCCTAACCCCAACCCTAACCCTAAACCTTACCCGCAGCCTTACCCTAACACGTGCCCTAAACCTAACCCGTACACTAACACTAACCAGTACCCTAACACGTACGCTTAACCTAAACACTTGTCATACACTAACCTGGCCCATAAACTGTCCGTGTCCTCTAACCCTAACCCTAATGCTAACCCTAACCCTAGCCCTTAACCTAAGCCTTACGCTAACCCATCCCCTAATCCTAAACCGTACGCTAACAGTAACCCGTACCCTAACACGTACGCTCACCCTAAACCGTTGTCATAAACTAACCTGTCCCCTAAACCGTTCCCGCCCCCTAACCCTAACCCTAACCCTAACCCTAACCCTTACCCGAAGCCTTACACTAACCCGTCCCCTAATCCTAACCCGTATGCTAACACTAACCCGTACCCTAACACGTACGCTCACCCTAAACCATTGTCGTAACATAACCTGTTCCCTAAACCGTCCCCGTCCCCTAACCCTAACGCTAACCCTAACCCTAACCCTAACCCTTACCCGAAGCCTTACACTAACCCATCCCCTAATCCTAACTCGTACGCTAACACTAACCCGTACCCTAAAACGTAGGCTCACCATAAACCGTTGTCGTACACTAACCTGTCCCCTAAACCATCCCCGTCCCCTAACCCTAACCCTAACCCTAACCCTAACCCTACCCTTACCCAAACCTAACCCGTCCACTAATCCTAAAGCGTACGTTAAAACTAACCCATACCCTAACACGTACGCTCATCTTAAACTGTTATCGTACCCTAAATTGTCCCCTCAACCGTCCCCATCCCCTAAACCTAACTCTAACCCTAACCCTAACCCTAACCCTAACCCTTACCCAAAGCCTTACCCTAACCCGTCCCCTAATCCTACTCCGTACGTTAACACTAACCCATACCCTAACACGTACGCTCACCCTAAACCATTGTTGTACCCTAAACTGTCCCCTAAACCGTCCCCGTCCCCTAACCCTTACCCTAACACTAAACCTAAACCTTACCCGAAGCCTTACCCTAACCCGTCCCCTAATCCTAACCCGTACGCTAACAATAACCCGTACCCTAACACGTACGCTCACCCAAAACCGTTGTCGTACACTAACCTGTCCCCTAAACCGTCCCCGTCCCCTAACCCTAACCCTAACCCTTACCCGAAGCCTTACACTAACCCGTCCCCTAATCCTTACGCGTACGCTAACACTAACCAGTACCCTAACACGTACGCTCACCCTAAACTGTTGTCGTACACTAACCTGTCCCCTAAAACGTCCCCATCCCCTAACCCTAGCCCTAAATCTAACACTAACCCTTACCGAAAGCCTTACCCTAACCCGTCCCCTAATCCTAACGTGTACGCTAACACTAACCAGTACACTAACACGTACGCTCACCCTAAACCGTTGTCGTACCCTTACCTGTCCCCTAAACCGTCCCCATCCCCTAACACTAACCCTAACCCTAAATCTAATCCTAACCCTTACCCGAAGCCTTACACTAACCCGTACCCTAATCCTAACACGTACGCTAACACTAACCCGTACCCTAACACGTACGCTCACCCTAAACCTTTGTCTTACCCTAACCTGTCCCCTAAACCGTCCCCGTCCCCGTCCCCATTCCCTAACCCTAACCCTAACCCTAACCCTGCCCCTAACACTTACCCAAAGCCTTACCCTAACCAGTCCCCTAATACTAACCCGTACGCTAACACTAAACCGTACCTTAACACGTACGCTCACCCTAAACCGTTGTCATAACCTAACGTGTCCCCTAAACCGTCCCTGTCCCCTAACACAAACCCTAATCCTAACCCTAACCCTTACCCGAAGCCTTACCCTAACACATTCCCTTATCCTAACCCGTACGCTAACACTAACCCGTACCCTAACACGTTCGCTCACCCTAAACCGTTGTCGTAACCTAACCTATCCTCTAAAGCGTCCCCGTCCCCTAACCCTAACACCAACCCTAACCCTAACCCTTACCCGCAGCCTTACCCTAACACGTTCCCTAAACCTAACCCGTACACTAACACTAACCAGTACTCTAACACGTACGCTTAACCTAAACCCTTGTCGTACACTAACCTGTCCCCTAAACTTTCCCCGTCCTCAAACTCTTACCCTAACCCTTACCCTAACCCTAGACTTTACCCTAAGCCTTACGCTAACCCGTCCCCTAATCCTAACCCGTACGCTAACAGTAACCCGAACCCTAACAAGTACGCTCACCCTAAACCGTTGTCATAACCTAGCCTGTCCCCTAAACCGTTCCGGTCCCATAACCCTAACCCTAACCCTAACCCTAACCCTAAACCTTACCCAAAGCCTTACCCTAACCCGTCCACTAATCCTAAAGCGTACGCTAAAACTAACCCATACCCTAACACGTACGCTCATCTTAAACTCTTATCGTACCCTAGCCTGTCCCCACAACCGTCCCCATCCCCTAAACCTAACTCTAACCCTAACCCTAACCCTTACACGAAGCCTTACCCTAACCCGTCCCCTAATCCTACTCCGTACGTTAACACTAACCCGTACCCTAACACGTACGCTCACCCTAAACCGCTGTTGAACCCTAAACTGTCCCCTAAACCGTCCCCGTCCCCTAACCCTAACCCTCACACTAAACCTAAACCTTACCCGAAGCCTTACCCTAACACGTCCCCTAATCCTAACCCGTACGCTAACACTATCCCGTACCCTAACACGTACGCTCGCACTAAACCGTTGTTGTACCCTAAACTGTCCCCTAAACCGTCCCCGTCCCCTAAACCTAACCCTAACACTCACCCTAAAACTTACCCGAAGCCTTACCCTAACCCGTCCCATAATCCTAACCCGTACGCTAACAATAACCCGTACCCTAACACATACGCTCACCCTAAACTGTTATCGTACCCTAACCTGTCCCCTAAACCGTCCCCGGCCCCGTCCCTATCCCCTAACCCTAACCCTAACCCTACCCCTAACACTTACCCAAAGCCTTACCCTAACCCGTCCCTTAATACTAACGCGTACGCTAAAACTAAACCGTACCTTAACACGTATGCTCACCCTAAACCGTTGTCGTACCCTAACCTGTCCCCTAAACCATCCCTGTCCCCTAACCCTAACCCTAACCCTTACCCGAAGCCTTACACTAACCCGTCACCTAAACCTAACGCGTACGCTAACACTAACCAGTACCCTAACACGTACGCTCACCCTAAACCATTGTCGTACCCTAACTTGTCCCCTAAACCGTCCCCATCCCCTAACCCTAACCCTAACCCTTACCCGAAGCCTTACACTAACCCGTCCCCTAATCCTAACGCGTACGCTAACACTAACCAGTACCCTAACACGTACGCTCAACCTAAACCGTTGTCGTACACTAACCTGTCCCCTAAAACGTCCCCATCCCCTAACCCTAACCCTAACCCTAACCCTAACCCTAACCTTAACCCTAACCCTAACCCTTACCCGAAGCCTTACCCTAACCCGTCCCCTAATCCTAACCCGTACGCTAAACTAACCCATACCCTAACACGTACGCTCACCCTAAACTGCTGTCGTACCCTAACCTGTCCTCTAAACCGTCCCCGTCCCCTAAGCCTAACCGTAACCCAACCCTAACCCTAAACCTAACACTTACCCGAAGCCTTAACCTAACCCGTCCCCTAATCCTAACCCGTACGCTAACACCAATCCGTACCCTAAGACGTACGCTCAACCTAAAGCGTTGTCATACTCTAACCTGTCCCCTAAACCGTCCCCGTCCCGTAACCGTAACGCTAACCTTAACCCTAACCATAAACCTTACCCGAAGCCTTACACTAACCCGTCCCCTAATCCAAACCTGTACGTTAACACTAACCCATACCCTAACACGTACGCTCACACTAAACCGTTGTCGTACCCGAATCTGTCCCCTAATCCGTCCCCGTCCCCTAACCCTAACCCTAACCGTAACCCTAACCCTAACCCTAACACTTACCCGAAGCCTTACACTAACCCGTCCCCTAATCCTAAACTGTACGCGAACACTAACCCATACCCTAACACGTACGCTCACCCTAAACCGTTGTCGTACACTAACCTGTCCCCTAAACCGTCCCCGTCCCCTAACCCTAACGCTAACCCTAACCCTAACCCTTACCCGAAGCCTTATCATAACCCGTCCCTTAATCCTAAACTGTACGGTAACACTAACCCTTAACCTAACACGTACGCTCACCCTAAACCGTTGTCATACACTAACCTGTCCCCTAAACCATCCCCGTCCCCTAACACTAACCCTAACCCTAACCCTAGCACTTAACCTAAGCCTTACGCTAACCCGTCCCCTAATCCTAACCCGTACGCTAACAGTAACCCGTACCCTAACACGTACGATCACCCTAAACCGTTGTCATAAACTAACCTGTCCCTTAAACCGTTCCCGTCCCCTAACCCTAACCATAACCCTTACCCGAAGCCTTACCCTAACCCGTCCCCTAATCCTAACCTGTATGCGAACATTAACCCATACCCTAACACGTACGCTCACCCTAAAGCATTGTCGTAGCATAACCTGTTCCCTACACCGTCCCCGTCACCTAACCCTAAACCGAAGCCTAACCCTAACCCTTACCCAAAGCCTTACCCTAACCCGTCCCCTAATCCTAACCCGTACGCTAACACTAACACGTACCCTAACACGTACGCTCACCCTAAACCATTGTCGTACCATAACCTGTTCCCTAAACCGTCCCCGTCCCCTAACCCTAACCCTAACCCTAACCCTAACCCTAACACTTACCCGAAGCCTTACCCTAACCCATCCCCTAATCCTAACTCGTACACTAACACTAACCCGTACCCTAACATGTAGGCTCACCCTAAACCGTTGTCGTACACTAACCTGTCCTCTAAACCATCCCCATCCCCTAACCCTAACCGTAACCCTTACCCAAAGCCTTACCCTAACCCGTCCACTAATCCTAACGCGTACGCTAAAACTAACCCATACCCTAACACGTACGATCACCTTAAACTGTTATCGTACCCTAACCTGTCCCCTAAACCGTCCCCGTCCCCTAACCCTAACCCTAACCCTAACCCTAACCCTAACCCTAGCCCTTACCCTAAGCCTTACGCTTACCTGTCACCTAATCCTAACCGGTACGCTAACAGTAACCCGTACCCTAACACGTACGCTCACCCTAAACCGTTGTCATAAACAAACCTGTCCCCTAAACCGTTCGCGTCGCCTAACCCTAACCCAAACCCTAACCCTAACCATAACCCTTACCCGAAGCCTTACCCTAACCCGTCCCCTAATCCTAACCTGTATGCTAACACTAACCCGTACCCTAAGACGTACGCTCACCCTAAAGCGTTGTCATACCCTAACCTGTCCCCTAAACCGTCCCCGTCCCGTAACCCTAACGCTAACCTTAACCCTAACCATAAACCTTACCCGAAGCCTTACACTAACCCGTCCCCTAATCCTAACCCGTACGCTAACACTAACACATACCCTAACACGTACGCTCACCCTAAACCGTTGTCGTACCCGAACTTGTCCCCTAATACGTCCCCATCCCTGTCCCCTAACCCTAACCGTAACCCTAACCCTAACTCTAAACCTAACCCTAACCCTAACCCTTACCCGAAGCCTTACCCTAACCCGTCCCCTAAACCTAACCCGTACGCTAAAACTAACCCATACCCTAACATGTACGCTCACCCTAAACCGTTGTCGTACCCTAACCTATCCTCTAAACCATACCCGTCCCCTAACCCTAACCCCAACCCTAACCCTAACCCTTACCCTCAGCCTTACACTAACACGTGCCCTAAACCTAACCTGTACACTAACACTAACCTGTACCCTAACACGTACGCTTAACCTAAACCCTTGTCGTACACTAACCTCTCCCCTAAACCGTCCCCATCCCCTAACCCTAACCCTAACCCTAACTCTAACCCTAACCCTTACCCGAAGCCTTATCCTAACCCGTCCCCTAATCCTAAACCGTACGCTAACACTAACCCGTAACCTAACACGTACGCTCAGCCTAAACCTTTGTCTTACCCTAACGTGTCCCCTAAACCGTCCCCGTCCCCTAACACTAACCCTAACCCTAACCCTACCCTTACCCGAAGCCTTACCCTAACCCCTCCCCTAATCCTAACCCGTACGCTAACACTAACCCATACCCTAACACTTACAATCACCCTAAAACATTGTCGTACCCTAACCTGTCCGCTAAACCGTCCCCAAACCCTAACACTAACCCTAACCCTAACCCTAACCCTAACTCTTACCCGAAGTCTTACCCTAACCCGTCCCCTAATCCTAACCCGTACGCTAACAGTAACCCATACCCTAACACGTATCCTCACCCTAAACCGTTGTCGTACACTAAACTGTCCCCTAAACTGGCCCCGTCCCTTAACCTTAACCCTAACCCTAACCCTAACCCTTACCCGAAGCCTTACACTAACGGTTCCCTAATCATAACCCGTATGCTAACACTAACCCGTACCCTAACACGTACGCTCACCCTAAACCATAGTCGTAACCTAACCTGTCCCCTAAACCGTCCCTGACCCCTAAACCTAACACTAAAGTTAACCCTAACCCTAACCCTAACCCTAACCCTAACCCTAACCTTAACCCTAACCCTAACCCTTACCCGAAGCCTTACCCTAACCCGTCCCCTAATCCTAACCCGTACGCTAAACTAACCCATACCCTAACACGTACGCTCACCCTAAACTGCTGTCGTACCCTAACCTGTCCTCTAAACCGTCCCCGTCCCCTAACCCTAACCCTAACCCAACCCTAACCCTAAACCTAACACTTACCCGAAGCCTTAACCTAACCTGTCCCCTAATCCTAACCCGTACGCTAACACCAATCCATACCCTAAGACGTACGCTCAACCTAAAGCGTTGTCATACTCTAACCTGTCCCCTAAACCGTCCCCGTCCCGTAACCGTAACGCTAACCTTAACCCTAACCATAAACCTTACCCGAAGCCTTACACTAACCCGTCCCCTAATCCAAACCCGTACATTAACACTAACCCATACCCTAACACGTACGCTCACACTAAACCGTTGTCGTACCCGAACCTGTCCCCTAATCCGTCCCCGTCCCCTAACCCTAACCCTAACCGTAACCCTAACCCTAACCCTAACCCTTACCCGAAGCCTTACACTAACCCGTCCCATAATCCTAAACTGTACGCGAACACTAACCCGTACCCTAACACGTACGCTCACCCTAAACCGTTGTCGTACACTAACCTGTCCCCTAAACCGTCCCCGTCCCCTAACCCTAACGCTAACCCTAACCCTAACCCTTACCCGAAGCCTTATCATAACCCGTCCCTTAATCCTAAACTGTACGGTAACACTAACCCTTAACCTAACACGTACGCTCACCCTAAACCGTTGTCATACACTAACCTGTCCCCTAAACCATCCCCGTCCCCTAACACTAACCCTAACCCTAACCCTAGCACTTAACCTAAGCCTTACCCTAACCCGTCCCCTAAACCTAACCCGTACACTAACACTAACCAGTACCCTAACACGTACGCTTAACCTAAACCCTTGTCATACACTAACCTGGCCCATAAACTGTCCGTGTCCTCTAACCCTAACTCTAACGCTAACCCTAACACTAGCCCTTAACCTAAGCCTTACGCTAACCCGTCCCCTAATCCTAAACCGTACGCTAACAGTAACCCGTACCCTAACACGTACGCTCACCCTAAACCGTTGTCATAAACTAACCTGTCCCCTAAACCGTTCCCGTCCCCTAACCCTAACCCTAACCCTAACCCTTACCCGAAGCCTTACACTAACCCGTCCCCTAATCCTAACCCGTATGCTAACACTAACCCGTACCCTAACACGTATGCTCACCCTAAACCATTGTCGTAACATAACCTGTTCCCTAAACCGTCCCCGTCCCCTAACCCTAACGCTAACCCTAAACCTAACCCTAACCCTTACCCGAAGCCTTACACTAACCCATCCCCTAATCCTAACTCGTACGCTAACACTAACCCGTACCCAAAAACGTAGGCTCACCATAAACCGTTGTCGTACACTAACCTGTCCCCTAAACCATCCCCGTCCCCTAACCCTAACCCTAACCCTAACCCTAACCCTACCCTTACCCAAAGCCTTACCGTAACGCGTCCACTAATCCTAAAGCGTACGTTAAAACTAACCCATACCCTAACACGTACGCTCATCTTAAACTGTTATCGTACCCTAAATTGTCCCCTCAACCGTCCCCGTCCCCTAAACCTAACTCTAACTCTAACCCTAACCCTAACCCTAACCCTTACCCAAAGCCTTACCCTAACCCGTCCCCTAATCCTACTCCGTACGTTAACACTAACCCATACCCTAACACGTACGCTCACCCTAAACCGTTGTTGTACCCTAAACTGTCCCCTAAACCGTCCCCGTCCCCTAACCCTTACCCTAACACTAAACCTAAACCTTACCCGAAGCCTTACCCTAACCCGTCCCCTAATCCTAACCCGTACGCTAACAATAACCCGTACCCTAACACGTACGCTCACCCAAAACCGTTGTCGTACACTAACCTGTCCCCTAAACCGTCCCCGTCCCCTAACCCTAACCCTAACCCTTACCCGAAGCCTTACACTAACCCGTCCCCTAATCCTTACGCGTACGCTAACACTAACCAGTACCCTAACACGTACGCTCACCCTAAACTGTTGTCGTACACTAACCTGTCCCCTAAAACGTCCCCATCCCCTAACCCTAGCCCTAAATCTAACACTAACCCTTACCGAAAGCCTTACCCTAACCCGTCCCCTAATCCTAACGTGTACGCTAACACTAACCAGTACACTAACACGTACGCGCACCCTAAACCGTTGTCGTACCCTTACCTGTCCCCTAAACCGTCCCCATCCCTTAACACTAACCCTAACCCTAAATCTAATCCTAACCCTTACCCGAAGCCTTACACTAACCCGTCCCTTAATCCTAACCCGTACGCTAACACTAACCCGTACCCTAACACGTACGCTCACCCTAAACCTTTGTCTTACCCTAACCTGTCCCCTAAACCGTCCCCGTCCCCGTCCCCATTCCCTAACCCTAACCCTAACACTGCCCCTAACACTTACCCAAAGCCTTACCCTAACCAGTCCCCTAATACTAACCCTTATGCTAACACTAAACCGTACCTTAACACGTACGCTCACCCTAAACCGTTGTCGTAACCTAACGTGTCCCCTAAACCGTCCCTGTCCCCTAACACAAACCCTAACCCTAACCCTAACCCTTACCCGAAGCCTTACCCTAACACGTTCCCTAAACCTACCCCGTACGCTAACACTAACCAGTACTCTAACACGTACGCTTAACCTAAACCCTTGTCGTACACTAACCTGTCCCCTAAACTTTCCCCGTCCTCTAACTCTTACCCTAACCCTTACCCTAACCCTAGACCTTACCCTAAGCCTTACACTAACCCGTCCCCTAATCCTAACCCGTACGCTAACAGTAACCCGAACCCTAACAAGTACGCTCACCCTAAACCGTTGTCATAACCTAGCCTGTCCCCTAAACCGTTCCGGTCCCCTAACCCTAACCCTAACCCTAACCCTAACCCTAAACCTTACCCAAAGCCTTACCCTAACCCGTCCACTAATCCTAAAGCGTACGCTAAAACTAAACCATACCCTAACACGTACGCTCATCTTAAACTGTTATCGTACCCTAACCTGTCCCAACAACCGTCCCCATCCCCTAAACCTAACTCTAACCCTAACCCTAACCCTTACACGAAGCCTTACCCTAACCCGTCCCCTAATCCTACTCCGTACGTTAACACTAACCCGTACCCTAACACGTACGCTCACCCTAAACCGCTGTTGAACCCTAAACTGTCCCCTAAACCGTCCCCGTCCCCTAACCCTAACCCTCACACTAAACCTAAACCTTACCCGAAGCCTTACCCTAACACGTCCCCTAATCCTAACCCGTACGCTAACACTATCCCGTACCCTAACACGTACGCTCGCACTAAACCGTTGTTGTACCCTAAACTGTCCCCTAAACCGTCCCCGTCCCCTAAACCTAACCCTAACACTCACCCTAAAACTTACCCGAAGCCTTACCCTAACCCGTCCCATAATCCTAACCCGTACGCTAACAATAACCCGTACCCTAACACATACGCTCACCCTAAACTGTTATCGTACCCTAACCTGTCCCCTAAACCGTCCCCGGCCCCGTCCCTATCCCCTAACCCTAACCCTAACCCTACCCCTAACACTTACCCAAAGCCTTACCCTAACCCGTCCCTTAATACTAACGCGTACGCTAAAACTAAACCGTACCTTAACACGTATGCTCACCCTAAACCGTTGTCGTACCCTAACCTGTCCCCTAAACCATCCCTGTCCCCTAACCCTAACCCTAACCCTTACCCGAAGCCTTACACTAACCCGTCACCTAAACCTAACGCGTACGCTAACACTAACCAGTACCCTAACACGTACGCTCACCCTAAACCATTGTCGTACCCTAACCTGTCCCCTAAACCGTCCCCGTCCCCTAACCCTAACCCTAACCCTTATCCGAAGCCTTACACTAACCCGTCCCGTAATCCTAACGCGTACGCTAACACTAACCAGTACCCTAACACGTACGCTCAACCTAAACCGTTGTCGTACACTAACCTGTCCCCTAAAACGTCCCCATCCCCTAACCCTAACCCTAGCCCTAACTCTAACACTAACCCTTACCCGAAGCCTTACCCTAACCCGTCCCCTAATCCTACTCCGTACCTTAACACTAACCTGTACCCTAACACGTACGCTCACCCTAAAACGTTGTTGTACCCTAAACTTATGCCCTTAACCGTCCCCGTCCCCTATCCCTAACCCTAACACTAACCCTAAACCTTACCCGAAGCCTTACCCTAAACCGTTCCCTAATACTAACCCGTACGCTAACACTAACCCGTACCTTAACACGTACGCTCACCCTAAACCTTTGTCGTACCCTAACCTGTCCCCTAAACCGTCCCCGTACCCGTACCCATTCCCTAACCCTAACCCTAACTCTAACCTTAAACCTTACCCAAAGCCTTACCCTAACCCGTCCCCTAATTCTAACCCGTACGCTAACACTAACACGTTCCTTAACACGTACACTCACCCTAAACCGTTGTCGTAACCTAACGTTTCCCCTAAACCGTCCCTGTCCCCTAACACTAACCCTAACCCTAACCCTAACCCTAACCCTTACCCGAAGCCTTACCCTAACACATTCCCTAATCCTAACCCGTACACTAACACTAACCCATACCCTAACACCTACGCTCACTCTAAACCGTTGTCGTACTCTAACATGTCCCCTAAACTGTCCCCGTCCCCTAACCCTAACCCTAACCCTAACCCTAACCCTTACCCAAAGCCTTACCCTAACCCGTCCCCTAATCCTAACCCATACGCTAATACTAACCTATACCCTAACACGTACGCTCACCCTAAACCGTTGTACACTAACCTATCGCTTAAACGGTCCCCGTCCCCTAAACTTAACCCCAACCCTAACCCTAACCCTTACGCGACGCCTTACCCTAACCCGTGCCCTAAACCTAACCCGTACACTAACAATAACCAGTACCCTAACACGTACGCTTAACCTAAACCCTTGTCGTATACTAACCTCTCCCCTAAAGTGTCCCCGTCACCTAACCCTAACCCTAACCCTAACCCTAACCCTAGCCCTTACCCTAAGCCTTACGCTTACCCGTCACCTAATCCTAACCCGTACGCTAACAGTAACCCATACCCTAACACGTACACTCACCCTACACCGTTGTCATAACCTAACCTGTCCCCTAAACAGTTCCCGTCCCCTAACCCTAAACCTAACCCTAAACCTAAACCTTACCCGAAGCCTTACACAAACCCGTCCCCTATTCCTAAACCGTACGCTAACACTAACCCGTACCCTAACACGTACGCTCACCCTAAACCATTGTCGTACCATAACCTGTTCCCTAAACCGTCCCCGTCCCTGTCCCCTAACCCTAACCCTAACCCTAAACCTAACCCTTGCCTGAAGCCTTACGCTAACCCATCCCCTAATCCTAATTCGTACGCTAACACTAACCCGTACCGTAACACGTAGACTCACCCTAAACCGTTCTCGTACACTAACCTGTCCCCTAAACCATCCCCATCCCCTAACCCTAACCCTAACCCTAACCCTAACCCTAACCCTTACCCTAAGCCTTACCCTAACCCGTCCATTAATCCTAATGCGTACGCTAAAACTAAACCATACCCTAACATGTATGCTCAACTTTAACTGTTATCGTACCCTAACCTGTCCCCTAAACCGTCCCCATCCCCTAACCCTAACCCTAACTCTAACCCTAACCCTAAACCTTACCCGAAGCCTTACCCTAAGCCGTCCCCTAATCCTACTCCGTATGTTAACATTAACCCATACCCTAACACGTATGCTCACCCTAAACCGTTGTTGTACCCTAAACTGTCCCCTAAACCGTCCCCGTCCCCTAACCCTAACCCTAACACTAACCCTAAACTTTATCCGAAGCCTTACCCTAACCCGTCCGCTAATCCAAACCCGTACTCTAACAATAACCCGTACCCTAACATGTACGCTCACACTAAACCATTGTCGTACCCTAACCTGTCTCCTAAACCGTCCCCGTCCCCTAAGCCTAACACTAACCCTAACCCTAACCCTTACCCGAAGCCTTACCCTAACCCGTCCCCTAATCCTAACGCGTACGTTAACACTAACCAGTACCCTAACACGTACGCTCAGCCTAAACCGTTGTCATACCTTAACCTGTCCCCTAAACCGTCCCCATCCCCTAACCCTAACCCTAACTCTAACCCTAACCCTTACCCGAAGCCTTACCCTAACCCGTCCCCTAATCCTAACCCGTACGCTAACACTAACCCATACCCTAACACGTACACTCACCCTAAACTTTTGTCTTCCCTAACCTGTCCCCTAAACCGTCACCATCCCCGTCCCCATCCCCTAACCCTAACCCTAACCCTACCCCTAACCCTTACCCAAAGCCTTACCCTAAACCGTCCCCTAATCCTAACCCGTACGCTAACACTAACCCGTACCTTAACACGTATGCTCACCCTAAACCGTTGTCGTAACCTAACGTGTCCCCTAAACCGTCCCCGTCCCCTAACACTAATCCTAACCCTAACCCTAAACCTAACTCTTACCCGAAGCCTTACCATAACCCGTCCCCTAATCCTAAACCGTACGCTAAAACTAACCCATACCCTAACACGTACGCTCACCCTAAAACGTTGTCGTACCCTAACCTATCCTCTAAACCATCCCCATCCCCTAAACCTAACACCAACCCTAACCCTAACCCTTACCCGCAGCCTTACCCTAACCCGTGCCCTAAACCTAACCCGTACACTAACACTAACCAGTACACTAACACGTACGCTTACCCTAAACCCTTGTCATACACTAATCTGTCCCCTAAACTGTCCCCGTCCTCTAACCCTAACCCTAACCCAAACCCTAACCCTAGCCCTTACCCTAAGCCTTACGCTAACCCATCCCCTAATCCTAACCCGTACTCTAACAGTAACCCGTACCCTATCACGTACGCTCACCCTAAACCGTTGTCGTAACCTAACCTTTCCCCTAAACCGTTCCCGTCCCCTAACCCTAACCCTAACACTAACACTAACCATAAACCTTACCCGAAGCCTTACCCTAACCCGTCCCCTAATCCTAACCTATATGCTAACACTAACCCGTACCCTAAACCGTACACTCACCCTAAACCATTGTTGTAACCTAACCTGTCCCCAAACCGTCTGCGTCCTCTAACCCTAACCCTAAACCTAACCCTAACCCTAACACTTACCCGAAGCCTTACACTAACCCGTCCCCTAATCCTAACCCGTACGCTAACACTAACCCGTACCCTAACACGTACGCTCACCCTAAACCATTGTCGTACCATAACCTGTTTCTTAAACCGTCCCCGTCCCCTAACCCTACCACTAACCCTAACCCTAACCCTAACACTTACCCGAAGCCTTACCCTAACCCATCCCCTAATCCTAACTCGTACGCTAACACTAACCCTTACCCTAAAATGTAGGCTCACCGTAAACCGTTGTCGTACACTAACCTGTCCCCTAAACCATCCCCGTCCCCTAACCCTAACCGTAACCCTAACCCTAACCCTTACCCAAAGCCTTACCATAACCTGTCCACTAATCCTAATGTGTACGCTAAAACTAAACCATACCCTAACACGTACGCTCACCTTAAACTGTTATCGTACCCTAACCTGTCCCATAAACCGTCCCCGTTCCCGTCCCCTAACCATAACCCTAACCCTAAGCCTTACCCGAAGCCTTACCATAACCCGTCCCCTAATCCTACTCCGTACGTTAACACTAACCAGTACCCTAACACGTACGCTCACACTAAACCATTGTCGTACCCTAAACTGTCCCCTAAACCGTCCCCATCCCCTAACCCTAACCCTAACCCTAACCCTTACCCGAAGCCTTACACTAACCCGTCCCATAATCCTAACGCGTACGCTAACACTAACCAACACCCTAACACGTACGCTCACCCTAAACCGTTGTCGTACCCTAACCTGTCCCCTAAAACGTCCCCATCCCCTAACCCTAACCCTAGCCCTAACTCTAAACCTAACCCTTACCCGAAGCCTTACCCTAGCCCGTCCCCTAATCCTAACGCGTATGCTAACACTAAACATTACCCTGACACTTACGCTCACCCAGAACCTTTGTCTTACACTAACCTGTCCCCTAAACCGTTCCCGTCCCCGTCCCCATCCCCTAACCCTAACCCTATCCCTACACCTAACCCTTACCCAAAGCCTTACCCTAACCCGTCCCTTAATCCTAACCCGTACGCTAACACAAACCCGTACCTTAACACGTACGCTCACCCTAAACTTTTGTCTTAACCTAACGTGTCCCCTAAACCGTCCCCGTCCCCTAACACTAACCCTAACCCTAACCCTAACCCTAACCCTTACCCGAAGCCTTACCCTAACACATTACCTAATCCTAACCCGTACGCTAACACTAACACGTACCCTAACACGTACGCTCACCCTAAACCGTTGTCGTACCCTAACATGTCCCCTAAACGGTCCCCATCACCTAACCCTAACCCTAACATTAACCCTAACCCTAACCCTTACCCGAAGCCTTACCCTGACCCGTGCCCTAAACCTAACCCGTACACTAACACTAACCAGTACCCTAACATGTATGCTTAACCTAAACCCTTGTCGTACACTAACCTGTCCCCTAAACTGTCCCCGTCCTCTAACACTAACCCTAACCCTAACCATAACCCTTACCCGAAGCCTTACCCTAACCCGTTCCCTAATCCTAACTTGTATGCTAACACTAACCCGTACCCTAACATGTACGCTCACCCTAAACCTTTGTCTTACCCTAACCTGTCCCCTAAACCGTCCCCGTCCCAGTCCCCATCCCCTAATCCTAACCCTAACCCTACCCTTAACCCTTACCCGAAGCCTTACCCTAACCCATCCCCTAATCCTAACTCGTACGCTAACACTAACCTGTACCCTAACACGTAGGCTCACCCTAAACCGTTGTTGTACACTAACCTGTCCCCTAAACCATCCCCGTCCCCTAACCCTAACCCTAACCCTAGCCCTAACCCTAACACTAACCCTAACCCAAACACTTACCGGAAGCCTTAACCTAACCCATCCCATAATCCTAACCCGTACGCTAACACTAACCCATATCCTAACACATTCGCTCACCCTAAACCGTTGTTGTACCCTAACCTGTCCCCAAAACCGTCCCCGTCTCCTAAACCTAACCCTTATCCTAACCCTTACCCGAAGGCTTAAACTAACCCGTCCCCTAATCCTAACCCGTACGCTAACAGTAACCCGTACCCTAACATGTACGCTCACCCTAAACCGTTGTCGTACCCTAACCTGTCCCCTAAACCGTCCCCGTCCACTAACCCTAACTCTAAACCTAAACCTAACCCTTACCCGAAGCCTTACACTAACCCGTCCCCTAATCCTACACCGTACGCTAACACTAACCCGTACCTTAACACGTACGCTCACTCTAAACCGTTGTCGTAACCTAACCTGTCCCCTAAACCGTCCCGGTCCCCTAACACTAACCCTAACCCTAACTCTAACCCTAACCCTTATCCGAAGCCTTACCCTAATACATTCCCTAATCCTAACCCGTACGCTAACACTAACCCATACCCTAACACGTACGCTCACCCTAAACCGTTGTCGTACCCTAACATGTCCCCTAAACCGTCCCAGTCCCTGTCCCCTAATCCTAACACTAACCCTAGCCCTAACCCTTACCCGAAGCCTTACCCTAACCCATCCCCTAATCCTAACCCGTACGCTAAAACTAACCCATACCCTAACACGTACGCTCAACCTAAACCGTTGTATACTAACCTATCCTCTAAACCGTCCCCGTCCCCTAACCTTAACCCCAACCCTAACCCTAACCCTTAACCGAAGCATTACCCTAACCCGTGACCTAAACCTAACCCGTACACTAACACTAACACTAACCAGTGCCCTAAAACATACGCTTAACCTAAACCCTTGTCATACACTAACTTCTCCCCTAAAGTGTCCCCGTCCCCTAACCCTAACCCTAACCCTAACCCTAACCCTAGCCCTTACCTTAAGCCTTACGCTTACCCGTCACCTAATCCTAACCTGTACGCTAACAGTAACCCGTACCCTACCACGTACGCTCACCCTAAACCGTTGTCATAACCTAACCTGTCCCCTAAACCATTCCCGTCCCCTAACCCTAACCCTAACCATAACCCTTACCCGAAGCCTTACACTAACCCGTCCCCTAATCCTAACCTGTATGCTAACACTAACCCGTACCCTAACACGTACGCTCACCCTTAACCATTGTCGTACCCTAACCTGTCCCCTAAACCGTGCGCGACCCTAACACTAACCCTAAACTTAACCCTAACCCTTACCCGAAGCCTTACACTATCCGGTCCCCTTATCCTAAAACGTACGCTAACACTAAATCGTACCCTAGCACGTACGCTCACCCTAAACTGTTGTCGTACCCTAACCTGTCCCCTAAACCATCACCGTCCCCTGACCCTAACCCTAACCCTAACCCTAACCAACCCTAACCCTAAACCTAACCCTTACCCGAAGCCTTACCCTAACCCGTCCCCTATTCCTAACCCGTACACTAAGTCTAACCCGTACCCTAAGACGTACGCTCACCCTAAAGCATTGTCATACCCTAACCTGTCCCCTAAACCGTCCCCGTCCCGTAACCCTAACGCTAACCTTAACCCTAACCATAAACCTTACCCGAAGCCTTACACTAACCCGTCCCCTAATCCTAACCCGTACGCTAACACTAACCCATACCCTAAAACGTACGCTCACCCTAAACCGTTGTCGTACCCGAACCTGTCCCCTAATCATTCCCCATCCCCTACCCCTCACCCTAACCGTAACTCTAACCCTAACTCTAACCCTTACCCGAATCTTACCCTAACCCGTCCTCTAATCCTAAACTGTACGCGTACACTAACCCGTACCCTAACACGTACGCTCACCCTAAACCATTGTCGTACCCTAACCTGTCCCCTAAACCGTCCACGTCCCCTAACACTAACCCTAACCCTAACCCTAACCCTTACCCGAAGCCTTACACTAACGGGTCCCCTTATCCTAACACGTACGCTAACACTAAATCGTACCCTAGCACGTACGCTCACCCTAAATTGTTGTCGTACCCTAACCTGTCCCCTAAACCATCACCATCCCCTGACCCTAATCCTAACCCTAACCCTAAACCTTACCCGAAGCCTTACCCTAACCCGTCCCCTAATCCTAAACCGTATGCTAACATTAACCCGTACCCTAACACGTACGCTCACACTAAACCGTTGTCATACCCTAACCTGTCCCCTAAACCGTCAACATCCCCTAACCCTAACCCTAATCCTAACCCTAACCCTTACCCGAAACCTTACACTAACCCGACCCTTAATCCTAACCCGTACGCTAACACTACCCCGTACCCTAACAAGTACGCTCACCCTAAATTGTTGTCGTACCCTAACCTGTCCCCTAAGCCGTCCCCGTCCCCTAACACTAACGCTAACCCTAACCCTAATCCTAACCCTTACCCTAAGCCTTACGCTAACCCGTCCCCCAATCCTAACCCGTATGCTAACAGTAACACGTACCCTAACACGTACGCTCACCCTAAACCGTTGTCATAACCTAACCTGTTCCCTAAACAGTTCCTGTCCCCTAACACTAACCCTAACCCTAACCCTAACCATAACACTTACCCGAAGCCTTACCCTAACCCGTACCCTAATACTAACCCGTACGTTAACACTAACCCGTACCCTAACACGTACGCTCACCCTAAACCATTGTCGTACCCTAACCTGTCCTTGAAACCCTCTGTGTCCCCTAACCCTAACCCTAAACCTAACCCTAACCCTAACCCTAACCCTTACCCAAAGACTTACCCTAACCCGTCCACTAATCCTAACACTTACGCTAAAACTAACCCATACCCTAACACATATGCTCACCTTAAACTGTTATCGTACCCTAACCTGTCCGCTAAACCGTCCACATCCCCTAACCCTAACCCTAACCCTTACCCGAAGCCTTACCCTAACCCGTCCCCTAATCCTACTCCGTACGTTAACACTAACCCATACCCTAACACGTACACTCACACTAAACAGTTGTTGTACCCTAAACTGTCCCCTAAACCGTCCCCGTCCCCTAACCCTAACACTAAACGTAAATCTTACCCGAAGCCTTACCCTAACCCGTCCCCTAATCCTAACCCATATGCTAACAATAACCCATACCCTAAAACGTACGCTCACACTAAACCATTGTCGTACCCTAACCTGTCCCCTAAACCGTCCCCGTCCCCGTCCCCTAACCCTAACCCTAACCCTTAACCGAAGCCTTACACCAACCCGTCTTCTAATCCTAAAGCGTACGCTAAAACTAACCAGTACCCTAACACTTACGCTCACCCTAAAGCGTTGTCGTACCCTAACCTGTCCCCTAAAACGTCCCCATCCCCTAACCCTAACCCTAGCCCTAACTCTAACCCTAACCCTTACCCGAAGCATTACCCTAACCCGTCCCCTAATCCTAACGCGTACGCTAACACTAACCAGTACCCTAACACGTACGCTCACCCTAAACCGTTTTCGTACCCTAAACTGTCCCCTAAACCGTCCCCGTCCCCGTCCCCATCCCCTAACCCTAACCCTAACCCTACCCCTAAGCCTTACCCAAATCCTTACACTAACCCGTCCCCTAATCCTAAAACGTACGCTAACACTAAACCGTACCCTAACACGTACGCTCACCCTAAACCGTTGTCGTACCCTAACATGTCCCCTAAACCGACCCCGTCCCCTAACCCTAACCCTAACCCTAACCCTGACCCTAACCCTTACCCGAAGCCTTACACTAACCCGTCCCCTAATCCTAACCCGTACGCTAAAACTAACCCATACCCTATCACGTACGCTCACCATAAAACGTTGTCGTACCCGAACCTATCCTCTAAACTGTCCCCGTCCACTAACGCTAACCCCAACCCTAACCCTAAACCTTACCCGCAGCATTACCCTAACCCGTGCCCTAAATCTAACCCGTACACTAACACTAACCAGTACCCTAACACATACGCTTAACCTAAACCCTTGTCTTACACTATCCTGTCCCCTAAACTGTCCCCGTCTTCTAACCCTAACCCTAACCCTAACCCTAGCCCTTACCCTAAGCATTACGCTAACCCGTCCCCTAATCCTAACCTGTACGCTAACACTAACCCGTACCCTAACACATACGCTCACCCTAAACCTTTGTCTTACCCTAACCTGTCCCATAAACCGACCCGTCCCCGTCCCCATCCCCTAACCCTAAACCTAACCCTACCACTAACCCTTACCCAAAGCCTTACCCTAACCCTTCCCCTAATCCTAACCCGTACGCTAACACTAACCCATACCTTAACACGTACGCTCACCCTAAACCGTTGTCGTAAACTAACGTGTCCCATAAACCATCCCCGTCCCCTAACACTAACCCTAAACCAAACCCTAACCCTAACCCTTACCCGAAGCCTTACCCTAACACATTCCCTAATCCTAACCCGTACGCTAACACTAACCCGTACCCTAACACGTACGCTCACCCTAAACCGTTGTCGTACCCTAACATGTCCCCGAAACCGTCCCCGTCCCCTAAACCTAACCCTAACCCTAACCCTAACCCAATCCTTACCCGAAGCCTTAACCTAACCCGTCCCTTAATCCTAACCCGTACGCTAAAAGTAACCCATACCCTAACACGTACGCTCACCCTAAACCGTTGTCGTACACGAACCTATATTCTAAACCGTCCCCATTCCCTAACCCTAACCCCAACCCTAACCCTAACCCTTACCCGCAGTCTTACCCTAACCCGTGCCCTAAACCTAACCCGTACACTAACACTAACCAGTACCCTAACACGTACGCTTAACCTAAACCCTTGTCGTACACTAACCTGTCCCCTAAACTGTCCCCATCCTCTAACCCTAACCCTAACCCTAACCCTAGCACTTACACTAAGCCTTACGCTAAACCGTCCCCTAATCCTAACACGTACGCTAACAGTAACCCGTACCCTAGTACGTACGCTCACCCTAAACCATTGTCATAACCTAACCTGTCCCCTAAACCGTTCCCGTCCCCTAACCCTAACCATAACCCTAACCATAACCCTTACCCGAAGCCTTACACTAACCCGTCCCCTAATCCTAACCTGTATGCTAACACTAACCCGTACCCTAACACGTACGCTCACCCTAAACCATTGTCGTACCATAACCTGTTCCCTAAACCGTGCCCGTCCCCGTCCCCTAACCCTAACCCTAAACCTAAACCTAACCCTTGCCTGAAGCCTTACGCTAACCCATCCCCTAATCCTAACTCGTACGCTAACACTAACCCGTACCATAACACGTAGGCTCACCCTAAACCGTTCTCGTACACTAACCTGTCCCCTAAACCATCCCCGTCCCCTAACCCTAACCCTAACCCTAACCCTAACCCTAACCCTTACCCTAAGCCTTACCCTAACCCGTCCACTAATCCTAACGCGTACGCTAAAACTAAACCATACCCTAACACGTACGCTCAACTTTAACTGTTATCGTACCCTAACCTGTCCCCTAAAGCGTCCCAGTCCCCTAACCCTAACCCTAACCCTAACCCTAACCCTAAACCTTACCCGAAGCCTTACCCTAAGCCGTCCCCTAATCCTACTCCGTATGTTAACATTAACCTGTAACCTAACACGTACGCTCACCCTAAACGGTTGTTGTACCCTAAACTGTCCCCTAAACCGTCCCCGTCCCCTAACCCTAACCCGAACACTAACCCTAAACTTTATCCGAAGCCTTACCCTAACCCGTCCGCTAATCCAAACCCGTACTCTAACAATAACCCGTACCCTAACATGTACGCTCACACTAAACCATTGTCGTACCCTAACCTGTCTCCTAAACCGTCCCCGTCCCCTAACCCTAACACTAAACCTAACCCTAACCCTTACCCGAAGCCTTACCCTAACGCGTCCCCTAATCTTAACGCGTACGCTAACACTAACCAGTACCCTAACACGTACGCTCAGCCTAAACCGTTGTCATACCCTAACCTGTCCCCTAAACCGTCCCCATCCCCTAACCCTAACCCTAACTCTAACCCTAACCCTTACCCGAAGCCTTACCCTAACCCGTCCCCTAATCCTAACCCGTACGCTAACACTAACCCATACCCTAACACGTACACTCACCCTAAACTTTTGTCTTCCCTAACCTGTCCCCTAAACCGTCCCCGTCCCCGTCCCCATCCCCTAACCCTAACCCTACCCCTAACCCTTACCCAAAGCCTTACCCTAAACCGTCCACTAATCCTAACCCGTACGCTAACACAAACCCGTACTTTAACACGTATGCTCACCCTAAACCGTTGTCGTAACCTAACGTGTCCCCTAAACCGTCCCCGTCCCCTAACACTAATCCTAACCCTAACCCTAAACCTAACTCTTACCCGAAGCCTTACCATAACCCGTCCCCTAATCCTAAACCGTACGCTAAAACTAACCCATACCCTAACACGTACGCTCACCCTAAACCGTTGTCGTACCCTAACCTATCCTCTAAACCGTCCCCATCCCCTAAACCTAACAACAACCCTAACCCTAACCCTTACCCGCAGCCTTACCCTAACCCGTGCCCTAAACCTAACCCGTACACTAACACTAACCAGTACACTAACACGTACGCTTAACCTAAACCCTTGTCATACACTAATCTGTCCCCTAAACTGTCCCCGTCCTCTAACACTAACCCTAACCCTAACCCTAGCCCTTACCCTAAGCCTTACGCTAACCCATCCCCTAATCCTAACCCGTACTCTAACAGTAACCCATACCCTATCACGTACGCTCACCCTAAACCGTTGTCGTAACCTAACCTGTCCGCTAAACCGTTCCCATCCCCTAACCCTAACCCTAAAACTAATACTAACCATAACCCTTACCCAAAGCCTTACATTAACCCGTCCCCTAATCCTAACCTATATGCTAACACTAACCCGTACCCTAAAACGTACGCTCACCCTAAACCATTGTTGTAACCTAACCTGTCCCCTAAACTGTCTGCATCCTCTAACCCTAACCCTAAACCTAACCCTAACCCTAACCCTTACCCAAAGCCTTACACTAACCCGTCCCCTAATCATAACCGGTACGCTAACACTAACCCGTACCCTAACACGTACGCTCACCCTAAACCATTGTCGTACCATAACCTGTTCCTTAAACAGTCCCCGTCCCCTAACCCTACCACTAACCCTAACCCTAACCCTAACCCTAACCCTAACCCTAACCCTTACCCAAAGCCTTACCATAACCCGTCCACTAATCCTAATGTGTACGCTAAAACTAAACCATACCCTAACACGTACGCTCACCTTAAACTGTTATCGTACCCTAACCTGTCGCATAAACCGTCCCCGTTCCCGTCCCCTAACCCTAACCCTAACCCTAAGCCTTACCCGAAGCCTTATCCTAACCCGTCCCCTAATCCTACTCCGTACGTTAACACTAACCCGTACCCTAACACGTACGCTCACTCTAAACCGTTGTTGTACCCTAAACTGTCCAATAAACCGTCTCCGTCCCCTAACCCTCACCCTAACACTAACCCTAAACCTTACCTGAAGACTTACCCTAAACCGTCCCCTAATCCTAACCCGTACGCTAACAATAACACGTACGCTCACACTAAACCATTGTCGTACAATAACCTGTCCCTTAAACCGACCCCGTCCCCTAACCCTAACCCTAACCCTAACCCTAACCCTTAACCGAAGCCTTACACTAACACATCACCTGATCCTAACGCGTACGCTAACACTAACCAGTACTCTAACACGTACGCTCACCCTAAACCGTTGTCGTACCCTAACCTGTCCCCTAAAACGTCCGCATTCCCTAACCGTAACCCTAGCCCTAACTCTAACCCTAACCCTTACCCGAAGCATTACCCTAACCCGTCCCCTAATCCTAACGCGTACGCTAACACTAACCAGTACCCTAAAACGTACGCTCACCCTAAACCGTTGTCGTACACTAACCTGTCCCCTAAACCGTCCGCATCCCCTAACCCTAACCCTAACTCTAACCCTAACCCTTACACGAAGCCTTACCCTAACCCATCCCCTAATCCTAACCCGTACGCTAACACTAACCCGTACCCTAACACGTACGCTCACCCTAAACCTTTGTCTTATCCTAACCATTCCCCTAAACCGTCCCTGTCCCCGTCCCCATCCCCTAACCCTAAACCTATCCCTACCCCTAACCCTTACCCAAAGCCTTACCCTAACCCGTCCCCTAATCCTAACCCGTACGCTAACACTAACCCGTACCTTAACACGTACGCTCACCCTAAACCATTGTCGTAACCTAACGTGTCCGCTAAACCGTCCCCGTCCCCTAACCCTAATCCTAACCCTAACCCTAACCCTTACCCGAAGCCTTACCCTAACCCGTGCCCTAAACCTAACCCGTGCACTAACACTAACCAGTACCCTAACACGTACACTTATCCTAAACCCTTGTCGTATACTAACCTGTCCCCTAAACTGTCCCCGTCCTCTAACCCTAACCCTAACCCTAACCCTAACCCTAGCCCTTACCCTAAGCCTTACGCTAACCCTTCCCCTAATCCGAACCCGTACGCTAACAGTAACCCATACCCTAACACGTACGCTCACCCTAAACCGTTGTCATAACCTAACCTGTCCCCTAAACAGTTCCCGTCCCTTAACCCTAAACCTAACCCTAAACCTAAAGCTAAACCGTACCCGAAGCCTTACACAAACCCGTCCCCTATTCCTAACCCGTACGCTAACACTAACCCGTACCCTAAAACGTACGCTCACCCTAAACCGTTGTTGTACCCTAAACTGTCCCCTAAACAGTCCCGGTCCCCTAACCCTAAACCTAACACTAACCCTAAACCTTACCTGAAGCCTTACCCTAACCCGTCACCTAATCCTAACCCGTACGCTAACAATAACACATACGCTCACACTAAACCATTGTCGTACAATAACCTGTCCCTTAAACGGACCCCATCCCCTAACCCTAACCCTAACCCTAACCCTAACCCTTACCCGAAGCCTTACACTAACACGTCCCCTGATCCTAACGCATACGCTAACACTAACCAGTACCCTAACACGTACGCTCACCCTAAACCATTGTCGTACCCTAACCTGTCCCCTAAAACGTCCCCAATCCCTAATCCTAACCCTACCCCTAACTCTAACCCTAACCCTTACCCGAAGCCTTACCCTAACCCGTACCCTAATCCTAACGCGTACGCTAACACTAACCAGTACCCTAAAACGTACGCTCACCCTAAACCGTTTTCGTACACTAACCTGTCCCCTAAACCGTCCGCATCCCCTAACCCTAACCCTAACTCTAACCCTAACCCTTACACGAAGCTTTACCCTAACCCGTCCCCTAATCCTAACCCGTACGCTAACACTAACCCGTACCCTAACATGTACGCTCACCCTAAACCTTTGTCTTATCCTAACGAGTCCCCTAAACCGTCCCCGTACCCGTCCCCATCGCCTAACCCTAAACCTATCCCTACCCCTAACCCTTACCCAAAGCCTTACCCTAACCCGTCCCCTAATCCTAACCCGTACGCTAACACTAACCCGTACCTTAACACGTACGCTCACCTTAAACCGTTGTCGTAACCTAACGTGTCCCCTAAACCGTCCCCATCCCTGAACACTAACCCTAACCCTAACCTTAACCCTAACCCTTACCCGAAGCCTTACCCTAACCCGTGCCCTAAACCTAACCCGTACACTAACACTAACCAGTACCCTAACACGTACGCTTATCCTAAACCCTTGGCGTACACTAACCTGTCCCCTAAACTGTCCCCGTCCTCTAACCCTAACCCTAACCCTAACCCTAACCCTAGCCCTTACCCTAAGCCTTACGCTAACCCGTCCCCTAATCCTAACCCGTATGCTAACAGTAACCCGTACCCTAACACGTACGCTCACCCTAAACCGTTGTCATAAACTAACCTGTCCCCTAAACAGTTCCCATCCCCTAACCCTAAACCTAACCCTAAACCTAAACCTAAACCTTACCCGATGCCTTACACAAACCCGTCCCTTATTCCTAACCCGTACGCTAACACTAACCCGTACCCTAACACGTACGCTCACCCTAAACCATTGTCGTACCATAACCTGTTCCCCAAACCGTCCCCGTCCCCGTCCCCTAACCCTAACCCTAACCCTAAACCTAACCCTTACCCGAAGCCTTACCCTAACCCATCCCCTAATCCTAACTCGTACGCTAACACTAACCCGTACCATAACACGTAGGCTCACCCTAAACCGTTTTCGTACACTAACCTGTCCCCTAAACCATCCCCGTCCCCTAACCCTAACCCTAACCCTAACACTTACCCTAAGCCTTACCCTAACCCGTCCACTAATCCTAACGCGTACGCTAAAACTAAACCATACCCTAACACGTACATTCCACTTTAACTGTTATCGTACCCTAATCTGTCCCCTAAACCGTCCCTGTCCCCTAACCCTAACCCTAACCCTAACACTAACCCTAAACCTTACCCGAAGCCTTACGCTAAGCCGTCCCCTAATCCTACTCCGTATGTTAACATTAACACGTACCATAACACGTATGCTCACCCTAAACCGTTGTTGTACCCTAAACTGTCCCCTAAACCATCCCCGTCCCCTAACCCTAACCCTAACACTAACCCTAAACCTTATCCGAAGCCTTACCCTAACCCGTCCACTAATCCAAACCCGTACTCTAATAACCCGTACCCTATCATGTACGCTCACACTGAACCATTCTCGTACCCTAACCTGTCCCCTAAACCGTCCCCGTCCCCTAACCCTAACACTAACCCTAACCCTAACCCTTACCCGAAGCCTTACCCTAACCCGTCCCCTAATCCTAACGCGTACGCTAACACTAACCAGTACCCTAACACGTACGCTCACACTAAACAGTTGTCATACCCTAACCTGTCCCCTAAACCGTCCCCATCCCCTAACCCTAACCCTAACTCTAACCCTAACCCTTACCCGAAGCCTTACCCTAACCTGTCCCCTAATCCTAACCCATACCCTAACACTAACCCATACCCTAACACGTACACTCACCCTAAACCTTTGTCTTCCCTAACCTGTCCCCTAAACCGTCCCCGTCCCCGTCCCCATCCCCTAAACCTACCCCTAAGCCTTACGGTAACCCGTCCCCTAATCCTAAGCCGTACGCTAACAGTAACACGTACCCTAACACGTACGCTCACCCTAAACCGTTGTCATAACCTAACCTGTCCCCTAAACCGTTCCCGTCCCCTAACACTAACCCTAACCATAACCATAACCATAACCCTTACCCGAAGCCTTACCCTAACCCGTCCCCTGATCCTAACCCGTATGCTAACACTAACCCGTACCCTAACACGTACGCTCACCCTAAACCATTGTCGTACCCTAACCTGTCCCCTAAACCGTCCCCGTCCCCGAACCCTAACGCTAAATGTAACCCTAAACCTAAACCTTACCCGAAGCCTTACCCTCACCCGTCGCCTAATCCTAACCCGTACGCTAAAACTAACCCATACCCTAACACGTACGCTCACCCTAAACCGTTGTCGTACACTAACCTATCCTCTAAACCGTCCCCGTCCTCTAACCCTAACCCTAACACTAACCCTAACCCTATCCCTTACCCTAAGCCTTACACTAACCCGTCCCCTAATCCTAACCCGTAGGCTAACAGTAACCCATACCCTAACATGTACGCTCACCCTAAACCGTTGTCATAACCTAACCTGTCCCCTAAACCTTTCCCGTCCCCTAACCCTAACCCTAACACTAACCCTAAAACTTACCCGAAGCCTTACATTAACCCGTCCCCTAATCCTAACCCGTACGCTAACAATAACCCGTACGCTAACACGTACGCTCACACTAAATCATTGTCGTACCCTAACCTGTCCCCTAAACCGTCCCCATCCCCTAACCCTAACCCTAACCCTAACCCTTACCCGAAGCCTTACACTAACCCGTCCCATAATCCTAACGCGTACGCTAACACTAAGCCGTACCCTAACACGTACGCTCACCCTAAACCATTGTCGTAACCTAACCTGTCCCCTAAAACGTCCCCATCCCCTAACGCCAACCCTAGCCCTAACTCTAACCCTAACCCTTACCCGAAGCCTTACCCTAACCCGTCCCCTAATCCTAACCCGTACGCTAACACTAACCCGTACCCTAACACGTACGCTCACCCTAAACATTTGTCATACCCTAACCTGTCCCCTAAACCGTCCCCGTCCCCGTCCCCATCCCCTAACCCTAACCCTAACCCTACCCCTAACCCTTACCCAAAGCCTTACTCTAACCCGTCCCCTAATCCTAACCTGTATGCTAACACTAACCCGTACCTTAACACGTACGCTCATTCTAAACCGTTGTCGTAAACTAACGTGTCCCCTAAACCGTCCCCGTCCCCTAACACTAACCCTAAACCTAACCCTAAACATAACCCTTACCCGAAGCCTTACCCTAACACATTCACTAATCCTAACACGTACGCTAACACTAACCCGTACCCTAACACGTACGCTCACGCTAAACCGTTGTCGTACCCTAACATGTCCCCTAAACCGTCCCCGTCCCCTAACCCTAACCCTAACCCTAAACCTAACCCTTACCCGAAGCCTTACCTAACCCGTCCCCTAATCCTAACCCGTACGCTAAAACTAACCCATACCCTAACACGTATGCTCACCCTAAACCGGTGTCGTACCCTAAGCTATCCTCTAAACCGTCCCCGTCCACTAACCCTAACCCCAACCCTAACCCTAACCCTTACCCGCAGCCTTACACTAACCCGTGCCCTAAACGTAACCCGTACACTAACACTAACCAGTAACCTAACACGTACACTTAACCTAAACCCTTGTCGTACACTAACCTGTCCCCTAAACTGTCCCCATCCTCTAAGCCTAACCCTAACCCTAACACTAACCGTAGCCCTTACCCTAAGCCTTACGCTAACCCGTCCCCTAATCCTAACCCGTAAGCTAACAGTAACCCGTACCCTAACACGTACGCTCACACTAAACCCTTGTTATAACCTAACCTGTCCCCTAAATCATTCCCGTCCCCTAACCCTAACCCTAACCCTAACCCTAACCATAACCCTTACCCGAAGCCTTACCCTAACCCGTCCCCTAATCCTAACCTGTATGCTAACACTAACCCGTACCCTAACATGTACGCTCACCCTAAAACATTGTCGTACCCTCACCTGTCCCCTAAACCGTCCGAATCCCCTAACCCTAACCCTAACCCTAAATCTAACCCTAACCCTTACCCGAAGCCTTACACTAACCCGTCCCCTAATCCTAACCCGTACACTAACACTAACCCGTACCCTAACACGTACCCTCAACCTAAACCATTGTCGTACCATAACCTATTCCCTAAACCGTCCCCGTCCCTGTCCCCTAAACCTAACCCTAACCCTAACCCTAACACTCACCCGAAGCCTTACCCTAACGCATCCCCTAATCCTAACGCGTACGCTAACACTAACCCATACCCTAACACGTAGGCTCACCCTAAACCGTTGTCGTACACTAACCTGTCCCTTAAACCATCCCCGTCCCCTAACCCTAACCCTAAGCCTAACCCTAACCCTAACCCTTACCCAAAGCCTTACCCTAACCCGTCCACTAATCCTAATGCGTACGCTAAAACTAACCCATACCCTAACACGTACGCTCACCTTAAACTGTTATCGTACCCTAACCTGTCCCATAAACCATTCCCGTCCCCTAACCCTAACCGTAACCCTAACCCTAACCCTTACCCGAAACCTTACCCTAACCCGTCCCCTAATCCTACTGCGTACATTAACACTAACCCGTACCCTAACACGTACGCTCACCCTAAACCGTTGTTGTACCATAAACTGTCCCCTCAACCATCCCCGTCCCCTAACCCTAACCCTAACACTAACCCTAAACCTTACCCGAAGCCTTACCCTAACCCGTCCCCTAATCCTAACCCGTACGCTAACAATAACCCGTACCCTAACACGTACGCTCACACTAAATCATTGTCGTACCCTAAACTGTCCCCTAAACCGTCCCCGTCCCCTAACCCTAACCCTAACCCTTACCCGAAGCCTTACACTAACCCGTCCCCTAATCCTAACGCGTACGCTAACACTAACCAGTACCCTAACACGTACACTCACCCTAAACCGTTGTCGTACCCTAACCTGTCCCCTAAAACGTCCCCATCCCCTAACCCAAACCCTAGCCCTAACTCTAACCCTAACCCTTACCTGAAGACTTACTATAACCCGTCCCCTAATCCTAACGCATACGCTAACACTAAACAGTACCCTAACATGTACGCTCACCATAAACCGTTGTCGTACCCTAACCTGTCCCCTAAACCGTCCCCGTCCCCATCCCCATCCCCTAACCCAAACCCTAGCCCTAACCCTAACCTTAACCCTTACCCGAAGACTTACACTAACCCGTCCCCTAATGCTAACCCGTACGCCCACACTAAACCGTACCCTAACACGTACGCTCACCCTAAACCATTGTCGTACCATAACCTGTTCCATAAACCGTCCCCGTCCCCTAACCCTAATCCTAACCCTAACCCTAACCCTAAGCCTTACCCGAAGCCTTACCCTAACCCATCCCCTAATACTAACTCGTACGCTAACACTAATCCGTACTCTAACACGTAGGCTCACCCTAAACCATTGTCGCACACTAACCTGTCCCCTAAACAATCCCCATCCCCTAAACCTAAGCCTAACACTAACCCTAACCCTAACCCTTACCCAAAGCCTTACCCTAACCCGTCCACTAATCCTAACGCGTACGCTAAAACTAACCCATACCCTAAAACTTACGCTCACCTTAAACTGTTATCGTACCCTAACCTGTCCACTAAACCGTACCTGTCCCCGTACCCTAAGCCTAACCCTAAACCTAACCCTAAACCTACCCCTTACCCGAAGCCTTACCCTAACCCGTCCCCTAATCCTACTCCGTACATTATCACTAACCGGTACCCTAACATGTACGCCCACCCTAAGACGTTGTTGTACCCTAAATTGTCCCCTAAACCATCCCCGTCCCCTAACCCTAACCCTAACACTAACCCTAAACCTTACCCGTAGCCTTACCCTAACCCGTCGCCTAATCCTAACCCGTACGCTAACAATAACCCATACCCTAACACGTACGCTCACACTAAACCATTGTCGTACCCTAACCTGTCCCCTAAACCGTCCCCGTCCCCGTCCCCATCCCCTAACCCTAACCCTAACCCTACCCCTAAGCCTTACGGTAACCCGTCCCCTAATCCTAAGCCGTACGCTAACAGTAACACGTACCCTAACACGTATGCTCACCCTAAACCGTTGTCATAACCTAACCTGTCCCCTAAACCGTTCCCGTCCCCTAACACTAACCCTAACCATAACCATAACCATAACCCTTACCTGAAGCCTTACCCTAACCCGTCCCCTGATCCTAACCCGTATGCTAACACTAACCCGTACCCTAACACGTACGCTCACCCTAAACCATTGTCGTACCCTAACCTGTCCCCTAAACCGTCCCCGTCCCCGAACCCTAACGCTAAATGTAACCCTAAACCTAAACCTTACCCGAAGCCTTACCCTCACCCGTCGCCTAATCCTAACCCGTACGCTAAAACTAACCCATACCCTAACACGTACGCTCACCCTAAACCGTTGTCGTACACTAACCTATCCTCTAAACCGTCCCCGTCCTCTAACCCTAACCCTAACACTAACCCTAACCCTATCCCTTACCCTAAGCCTTACACTAACCCGTCCCCTAATCCTAACCCGTAGGCTAACAGTAACCCATACCCTAACATGTACGCTCACCCTAAACCGTTGTCATAACCTAACCTGTCCCCTAAACCTTTCCCGTCCCCTAACCCTAACCCTAACACTAACCCTAAAACTTACCCGAAGCCTTACATTAACCCGTCCCCTAATCCTAACCCGTACGCTAACAATAACCCGTACGCTAACACGTACGCTCACACTAAATCATTGTCGTACCCTAACCTGTCCCCTAAACCGTCCCCATCCCCTAACCCTAACCCTAACCCTAACCCTTACCCGAAGCCTTACACTAACCCGTCCCATAATCCTAACGCGTACGCTAACACTAAGCCGTACCCTAACACGTACGCTCACCCTAAACCATTGTCGTAACCTAACCTGTCCCCTAAAACGTCCCCATCCCCTAACGCCAACCCTAGCCCTAACTCTAACCCTAACCCTTACCCGAAGCCTTACCCTAACCCGTCCCCTAATCCTAACCCGTACGCTAACACTAACCCGTACCCTAACACGTACGCTCACCCTAAACATTTGTCATACCCTAACCTGTCCCCTAAACCGTCCCCGTCCCCATCCCCATCCCCTAACCCTAACCCTAACCCTACCCCTAACCCTTACCCAAAGCCTTACTCTAACCCGTCCCCTAATCCTAACCTGTACGCTAACACTAACCCGTACCTTAACACGTACGCTCATTCTAAACCGTTGTCGTAAACTAACGTGTCCCCTAAACCGTCCCCATCCCCTAACACTAACCCTAAACCTAACCCTAAACATAACCCTTACCCGAAGCCTTACCCTAACACATTCACTAATCCTAACCCGTACGCTAACACTAACCCGTACCCTAACACGTACGCTCACCCTAAACATTTGTCATACCCTAACCTGTCCGCTAAACCGTCCCCGTCCCCGTCCCCATCCCCTAACCCTAACCCTACCCCTAACCCTTACCCAAAGCCTTACTCTAACCCGTCCCCTAATCCTAACCTGTACGCTAACACTAACCCGTACCTTAACACGTACGCTCATTCTAAACTGTTGTCGTAAACTAACGTGTCCCCTAAACCGTCCCTGTCCCCTAACACTAACCCTAAACCTAACCCTAAACATAACCCTTACCCGAAGCCTTACCCTAACACATTCACTAATCCTAACCCGTACGCTAACACTAACCCGTACCCTAACACGTACGCTCACGCTAAACCGTTGTCGTACCCTAACATGTCCCCTAAACCGTCCCCGTCCCCTAACCCTAACCCTAACCCTAAACCTAACCCTTACCCGAAGCCTTACCTAACCCGTCCCCTAATCCTAACCCGTACGCTAAAACTAACCCATACCCTAACACGTATGCTCACCCTAAACCGATGTCGTACCCTAAGCTATCCTCTAAACCGTCCCCGTCCACTAACCCTAACCCCAAGCCTAACCCTAACCCTTACCCGCAGCCTTACACTAACCCGTGCCCTAAACCTAACCCGTACACTAACACTAACCAGTACCCTAACACGTACGCTTAACCTAAACCCTTGTCGTACACTAACCTGTCCCCTAAACTGTCCCCATCCTCTAACCCTAACCCTAACCCTAACCCTAACCGTAGCCCTTACCCTAAGCCTTACACTAACCCGTCCCCTAATCCTAACCAGTAAGCTAACAGTAACCCGTACCCTAACACGTACGCTCACACTAAACCCTTGTTATAACCTAACCTGTCCCCTAAATCATTCCCGTCCCCTAACCCTAACCCTAAACCTAACCCTAACCATAACCCTTACCCGAAGCCTTACCCTAACCCGTCCCCTAATCCTAACCTGTATGCTAACACTAACCCGTACCCTAACATGTACGCTCACCCTAAAACATTGTCGTACCCTCACCTGTCCCCTAAACCGTCCGAATCCCCTAACCCTAACCCTAACCCTAAATCTAACCCTAACCCTTACCCGAAGCCTTACACTAACCCGTCCCCTAATCCTAACCCGTACGCTAACACTAACCCGTACCCTAACACGTACCCTCAACTTAAACCATTGTCGTACCATAACCTATTCCCTAAACCGTCCCCGTCCCTGTCCCGTAAACCTAACCCTTACCCTAACCCTAACACTTACCCGAAGCCTTACCCTAACGCATCCCCTAATCCTAACGCGTACGCTAACACTAACCCATACCCTAACACGTAGGCTCACCCTAAACCGTTGTCGTACACTAACCTGTCCCTTAAACCATCCCCGTCCCCTAACCCTAACCCTAAGCCTAACCCTAACCCTAACCCTTACCCAAAGCCTTACCCTAACCCGTCCACTAATCCTAATGCGTACGCTAAAACTAACCCATACTCTAACACGTACGCTCACCTTAAACTGTTATCGTACCCTAACCTGTCCCATAAACCATTCCCGTCCCCTAACCCTAACCGTAACCCTAACCCTAACCCGAAACCTTACCCTAACCCGTCCCCTAATCCTACTGCGTACATTAACACTAACCCGTACCCTAACACGTACGCTCACCCTAAACCGTTCTTGTACCATAAACTGTCCCCTCAACCATCCCCGTCCCCTAACCCTAACCCTAACACTAACCCTAAACCTTACCCGAAGCCTTACCCTAACCCGTCCCCTAATCCTAACCCGTACGCTAACAATAACCCGTACCCTAACACGTACGCTCACACTAAATCATTGTCGTACCCTAACCTGTCCCCTAAACCGTCCCCGTCCCCTAACCCTAACCCTAACCCTTACCCGAAGCCTTACACTAACCCGTCCCCTAATCCTAACGCGTACGCTAACACTAACCAGTACCCTAACACGTACACTCACCCTAAACCGTTGTCGTACCCTAACCTGTCCCCTAAAACGTCCCCATCCCCTAACCCAAACCCTAGCCCTAACTCTAACCCTAACCCTTACCTGAAGACTTACTATAACCCGTCCCCTAATCCTAACGCATACGCTAACACTAAACAGTACCCTAACATGTACGCTCACCATAAACCGTTGTCGTACCCTAACCTGTCCCCTAAACCGTCCCCGTCCCCATCCCCATCCCCTAACCCAAACCCTAGCCCTAACCCTAACCTTAACCCTTACCCGAAGACTTACACTAACCCGTCCCCTAATGCTAACCCGTACGCCCACACTAAACCGTACCCTAACACGTACGCTCACCCTAAACCATTGTCGTACCATAACCTGTTCCCTAAACCGTCCCCGTCCCCTAACCCTAATCCTAACCCTAACCCTAACCCTAAGCCTTACCCGAAGCCTTACCCTAACCCATCCCCTAATACTAACTCGTACGCTAACACTAATCCATACTCTAACACGTAGGCTCACCCTAAACCATTGTCGCACACTAACCTGTCCCCTAAACAATCCCCATCCCCTAAACCTAACCCTAACACTAACCCTAACCCTTACCCAAAGCCTTACCCTAACCCGTCCACTAATCCTAACGCGTACGCTAAAACTAACCCATACCCTAAAACTTACGCTCACCTTAAACTGTTATCGTACCCTAACCTGTCCACTAAACCGTACCTGTCCCCGTACCCTAAGCCTAACCCTAAACCTAACCCTAAACCTACCCCTTACCCGAAGCCTTACCCTAACCCGTCCCCTAATCCTACTCCGTACATTATCACTAACCGGTACCCTAACATGTACGCCCACCCTAAAACGTTGTTGTACCCTAAATTGTCCCCTAAACCATCCCCGTCCCCTAACCCTAACCCTAACACTAACCCTAAACCTTACCCGTAGCCTTACCCTAACCCGTCGCCTAATCCTAACCCGTACGCTAACAATAACCCATTCCCTAACACGTACGCTCACACTAAACCATTGTCGTACCCTAACCTGTCCCCTAAACCGTCCCCGTTCCCTAACCCTAACCCTAACCCTAACCCTAACCCTTACCCGAAGCCTTACACTAACCCCTTCCCTAATCCTAACGGGTACGCTAACACTAACCAGTACCCTAACACGTACCCTCACCCTAAACCGTTGTCGTACCCTAACCTATCCACTAAAACGTCCCCATCCCCTAAACCTAACCCTAGCCCTAACTCTAACCCTAACCCTTACCGGAAGCCTTACTCTAACCCGTACACTAATACTAACGCATACGGTAACACTAACCAGTACCCTAACACGTACGCTCACCCTAAACCGTTGTCGTACCCTAACCTGTCCCCTAAACCGTCACCATTCCCTAACCCTAACGCTAACCCTAACTCTAACCCTAACCCTTACCCGAAGCCTTACCCTAACCCGTACCCTAATCCTAACCCGTACGCTAACACTAACCCGTACCCTAATATGTACGCTCACACTAAAGCTTTGTCTTACCCTAACCTTTCCCCTAAACCGTCCCCGTCCCTGTCCCCATCCCCTAACCCTAACCCTAACCCTAACCCTAACCCTTACCCAAAGCCTTACCCTAACCCGTCCACTAATCCTAACCTGTACGCTAACACTAAACCATACCTTAACTCGTATGCTGACTCTAAACCATTGCCGTAACCTAACGTGTCCCCTAAACCGTCCCCGACCCCTAACACTAACCCTAACCCTAACCCTAACCCTTACCCGAAGCCTTACCCTAACACATTCCCTAATACTAACCCGTACAGTAACACTAACCAGTACCCTAACACGTAGGCTCACCCTAAACCGTTGTCGTACCGTAAAATGTCCCCTAAACCATCCCCGTCCCCTAAACCTAACCCTAACCCTTACCCTAACCCTAACCCTTACCCGCAGCCTTACCCTAACCCATGCCCTAAACCTACACCGTACACTAACACTAACCATTACCCTAACACATACGCTTAACCTAAACCCTTGGCGTACACTAACCAGTCCCCTAAACTGTCCCCGTCCTCTAACCCTTATCCTAACCCTAAACCTAGCCGTTACCCTAAGCCGTACGCTAACCCGTCCCCTAATCCTAACCCGTACGCTAACAGTAACCCGTACCCTAACACGTACGCTCACCCTAAACCGTTGTCGTACCCTAACCTGTCCCCTAAACCGTCCCCATCCCCTACCCCTAACCCTAACATTAACCCTAATCCTTACCCGAAACCTTAACCTAACCTGTCCCATAAACCTAACCCGTACGCTAACACTAACCCGCACCCTAACACGTACGCTTAAGCTAAAACGTTGTCGTACCCTAACATGTCCCATAATCCGTCACCATCCCCTTACCCTAAGCCTGACCCTCACCCTAACCCTAACCCTTACCCGAAGCCTTACACTAACCCGTCCCCTAATCCTAACCCGTACGCTAACACTAACACGTACCCTAACACGTACGCTCACCCTAAACAGTTGTTGTACCCTAACCTGTCCCCTAAACCGTCCCCTTCCACTAACCCTAACCTTAACCGTAACACTAACCCTAACACTTACCCGAAGCCTTACCCTAACCCGTCACCTAAGCCTAACCCGTACGCTAACACTAACCCGTACCCTAACACGTACGCTCACCCTAAACCGTTCTCGTATCCTAACCTGTCGCCTAAACCGTCCCCATCCCCTAACCCTAACCCTAACCCTAACCCTAACCCTAACCCTTACCCGAAGCCTTATCCTTACCCGTCCCCTAATCCTAAGCTGTACGCTAACACTAACATGTACCCTAACACGTACGCTCACCCTAAACCGTTGTCGTACCCTAACCTGTCCCCTAAACCGTCCCCGTCCCCGTCCCCTAACCCTAACCGTAACCCTTACCCGAAGCCTTACCCTAACCCGTCCCCTAAACCTAACCTGTACGCTAACACTAACCCGTACCCTAACACTTACGCTCACCCTAAACCGTTGTCGTACCTTAAACTGTCCCCTAAACCGTCCCCGTCTCCTAACCCTAACCCTAATCCTAACCCTAACCCTTACCCAAAGCTTTACCCTAACCCGTCTCCTATTCCTAACCCGTACCCTAACACTAACCCATACCTTATCACGTGCGCTCACCCTAAACCGTTGTCATAACCTAACATGTCCCCTAAACCGTCCCCATCCCCTAACACTAACCCTAACCCTACCCCTAACCCTAACCCTTACCCGAAGCCTTACCCTAGCACATTCCCTAATCCTAACCCGTACGCCAACACTAACCCGTAACCTAACACGTACGCTCACCCTAAACCGTTGTTGTACACTAACATGTCCCCTAAACCATCCCCGTCCCCTAATCCTAACCCTAACCCTAACCCTTACCCAAAGCCTTACCCTAACCCGTCCCCTAATCCTAAACCATACGCTAAAACTAACCCATACCCTAACACGTACGCTCACCCTAAACCGTTGTCGTACCCTAACCTATCCTCTAAACCATCCCCGTCCCCTAACCCTAACCCCAACCCTAAACCTAACCCTTACCCGCAGCCTTACCCTAACCCGTGCCCTAAACCTAACCCGTACACTAACACTAAACAGTACCCTAACATGTACGCTTAACCTAAACCCTTGTCGTACACTAACCTGTCCCCTAAACTGTCCCCGTCCTCTAACCCTAACCCTAACCCTAACCCTAACCGTAGCCCTTACCCTAAGCCTTACGCTAACCCGTCCCCTAATCCTAACCCGTACGCTAACAGTAACACGTACCCTAACACGTACGCTCACCCTAAACCGTTGTCATAACCAAACCTGTCCCCTAAACTGTCCCCGTCCCCTAACACTATCCCTAACCCTAACCCTAACCCTAACCCTTACCCAAAGCCTTACTCTAACCCGTCCAATAATCCTAACGCGTACGCTAAAACTAACCCATACCCTAACACGTACGCTCACCTTAAACATTTATCGTACCGTAACCTGTCCCCTAAACCATCCCCGTCCCCTAACCCTAACCCTAACCCTAACACTAACCCTTTCCCGAAGCCTTACCCTAACCCGTCCCCTAATCCTACTCCGTACGTTAACACTAACCTGTACCCTAACACGTACGCTCACCCTAAACCGTTGTTGTACCCTAAACTGTCCCCTAAACCATCCCCGTCCCCTAACCCTAACCCTAACACTAACCCTAAACCTTACCCGAAGCCTTACCCTAAACCGTCCCCTAATCCTAACCCGTACGCTAACATTAAAACGTACCCTAACACGTACGCTCACACTATATCATTGTCGTACCCTAACCTGTCCCCTAAACCGTCCCCGTCTCCTAATCCTAACCCTTACCCTAACCCTAACCCTTACCCGAAGCCTTACACTAACCCGTACCCTAATCCTAATGGGTAAACTAACACTAACCAGTACCCTAACACTTACGCTCACCCTAAACTGTTGTCGTACCCTAACCTGTCCCCTAAAACGTCCCCATCCCCTAACCCTAACCCTAGCCCTAACTCTAACCCTAACCCTTACCCGAAGCCTTACCCTAACCCGTACCCTAATCCTAATGCATACGCTAATACTAACCAGTACCGTAACACGTACGCTCACCCTAAACCGTTGTCGTACCCTAACCTTTCCCCATAAACCGTCCCCGTCCCCGTCCCCATCCCCTAACCCTAACCCTAACCCTACCCCTAACCCTTACCCAAAGCCTTACACTAACCCGTCCCCTAATCCTAACCCGTACGATAACAATAACCCGTACCTTAACACGTACGCTCACCCTAAACCGTTGTCGTAACCTAACGTGTCACCTAAACCGTCCCCGTCCCCTAACCCTAACCCTAACCCTAAACCTAATTCTTACCCGCAGCCTTACCCTAAGCCGTCCCCTAATCCTTATCCGTACGCTAACACTAACCCGTACCCTAACACGTATGCTCACCCTAAACCGTTGTCGTACCCTAACCTGTCGCCTAAACCGTCCCCGTCCCCTAACCCTAACCCAAACCCTAACCCTAACCCTAACCCTTACCCGAAGCCTTATCCTTACCTGTCCCCTAAACCTAACCTGTACGCTAACACTAACCCGTACCCTAACAAGTACGCCCACCCTAAACCGTTGTCGTACCCTAACCTGTCCCCTAAACCGTCCCCGTCCCCGTCCCCTAACCCTAACCCTAACCCTAACCCTAACCCTTACCCGAAGCCTTACCCTAACCCGTCCCCTAATCCTAACCCGTACGCTAACACTAACCCGTACCCTAACACGTATGCTCACCCTAAACCGTTGTCGTACTCTAACCTGTCCCCTAAACCGTCCCCGTCTCCTAACTCTAAACCTAATCCTAACCATAAACCTAACCCTTACCTGAAGCCTTAACCTAACCCGTCCCCTAATCCTAACCCGTACGCTAACACTAACCCGTGCCCTAACACGAATGCTCACCCTAAACCGCTCTCGTACATTAACCGGTCCCCTAAACAGTCCCCGTTCCCAAACCCTAACCCTAACCTTAACCCTAACCATAACCCTTACCCGAAGCCTTACCCTAACCCGTCCCCTAATCCTAACCCGTACGCTTACACTAACCCGTACCCTAACACGTTCGCTCACCCTAAACAGTTGTCGTACCCTAACCTGTCCCCTAAACCGTACCCGTCCTCTAACCCTAACCCTAACCCTAACCCGAACCCTAACCCTTACCCGAAGCCTTACCCTAACCCGTCCCATAATCCTAACCGGTACGCTAACACTAACCTCTACCCTAATACGTACGTTCACCCTAAACCATTGTCGTACCCTAACCTGTCCTCTAAACCGTCCCCGTCCCCGTCTCCTAACCTTAACCTTAACCCTAACCCTAACCCTTACCCGAAGACTTAAACTAACCCGTCCCCTAATCCTAACCCGTACCCTAACACTAACATGTACCCTAACACGTAGGCTCACCCTAAACCGTTGTTGTACCCTAACCTGTCCCCTAAAGCATGCCCGTCCACTAACCCTAACCTTAACCGTAACACTAACCCTAACCCTTACCCGAAGCCTTATCCTTACCCGTCCCCTAATCCTAAACTGTACGCTAACACTAACACGTACCGTAACACGTACGCTCACCCTAAACCGTTGTTGTATCCTAACGTGTCCCCTAAACCATCCCCGTCCCCTAACACTAACCCTACCACTAACCCTAACCGTAACCCTTACACGAAGCCGTACGCTAACACATTACCTAATTCTAACCCGTACGCTAACTCTAACCCGTACCCTAACACGTACGCTCACCCTAAACCGTTGTTGTACCCTAACATGTCCCCTTAACCGTCCCCGTCCCCTAACCCTTACCCTAACCCTAACCCTAACCCTTACCCGAAGCCTTACCCTAACCCGTCCCCTAATCCTAACCCATACGCTAAAACTAACCCATAACCTAACACCTACGCTCACCCTACACCGTTGTCGTACCCTAATCTATCCTCTAAACCGTCCCCGTCCCCTAACCCTAACCCCAACCCTAACCCTAACCCTTACCTGAAGCCTTACCCTAACCCGTGCCCTAAACCTAACCCGTACACTAACACTAACCAGTACCCTAACACGTACGCTTAACCTAAAACCTTGTCGTACACTAACCGGTCCCCGAAACCGTCCCCGTCCCCTAACCCTAACCCTAATCCTTACCCTAACCCTAACCCGAAGCCTTACCCTAACCCGTCACCTAATCCTAACCCGTACGCTAACACTAACCCGTACCCTAACACGTACGCTCACCCTAAACCGTAGTCGTACCCTAACCTGTCGCCTAAACCGTCCCCGTCCCCGTCTCCTAACCTTAACCTTAACCCTAACCCTAACCCTAACCCTTACCCGAAGACTTACACTAACCCGTCCCCTAATCCTAACCTGTACGCTAACACTAACCCTTACCCTAACACGTACGCTCACCCTAAACCGTTGTTGTACACTAACCTGTCCCCTAAACCGTCCCCATCCCCTAACCCTAACTCTAACCCTAAACCTAACCCTAACACTTACCGTAAGCCTTACCGTAACCCGTCCCCTAATCCTAACCCGTACACTAACACTAACCAGTACCCGAACACGTACGCTCACCCTAAACCGTTGTCGTACACTAACCACTCCCCTAAACTGTCCCCATCCCCTAACCCTAACCCTAACCCTAACCCTTACCCGAAGCCTTACCCTAACCCGTCCCCTAATCCTAACACGTACGCTAACACTAACTCGTACCCTAACACGTACGCTCACCCGAAACCGTTGTCGTACCCTCACCAGTCCCGTAATCCGTCCCCGTCCCTTAACCCTAACCCTAACCCTAAACCTTACCCGAAGCCTTACCCTAAACCCTCCCCTAAACCTAACCCATACGCGAACACTAACCCGTACCCTAACACGTACGCTCACCCTAATCTGTTGTCCTACACTAACCTGTCCCCTAATCCGTCCCCGTCCCCTAAACCTAACCCTAACCCTAACTGGTCCCCTAAGCCATCCCCGTCCCCGTCCCCTAACCCTAAGCCTAACCCTGACGCTAACACTTACCCGAAGCCTTACACTAACCCGTCACATAATCCTAACCCGTACGCTAACACTAACCCGTACCCTAACATGTACGCTTACCCTAAACCATTGTCGTACCCTAACCTGTACCCTAAACCGTCCCCGCCCCCTAACCCTAACCATATCCCTAACACTAACCCTTACCCGAAGCCTTACCCTAACCCGTCCCATAATCCTAACCCGTACGCTAACACTAACCCGTACCCTAACACGTACGCTCACGCTAAACTGTTGTCGTATCCTAACCTTTCCCCTAAACCGTCCCCATCCCCTAACCCTAACACTAACCCTATCCCTAACCCTAACCCTTACCCGAAGCCTTACCCTAACCTGTCACCTAATACTAACCCGTACGCTAACACTGATCCATAGCCTAACACTTACGCTCACCCTAAACCGTTGCCGTACCCTAACCTGTCCCCTAAACCATCCCCGTTCCCTAACCCTAACCCTAACCCTAACCCTTACCTGAAGCCTTACCCTAACCGTCCCCTAATCCTAAACCGTACGCTAACACTAAACCGTACCCTAACACCTACACTCACCCTAAACCATTGTCTTACCCTAACCTGTCCCCTAAACCGTCCCCATACCCTATCCCTAACCCTAACCCTAAACCTAACCCTAACCCTTACCCGAAGCCTTACCCTAACCCGTCCCCTAATCGTATCCCGTACGCTAACACTAACCCATACCCTAACACTTACGCTCACTCTAAACCGTTGTCGTACACTAACATGTCCCCTAAACCGTCCCTGTCCCCTAACCCTAACCCTAACCCTAACACTTAGCCGAAGCCTTACCCTAACCCGTCACCTAATCCTAACCCATACGCTAACACTAACCTGTTCCGTAACACGTACGCTAAGCCTAAACCGTTGTCGTACCCTATCCGGTCCCCTAAACCGTCCCCATCCCCTAACCCTAACCCTAAACCTAACACTAACCCTTACCCGAAGCCTAACACTAACCCGTCCCCTAATCCTAACACGTACGCTAACACTAACCTGTACCCTAACACGTAGGCTCACCCTAAATTGTTGTCGTATTCTAACCTTTCCCCTAAACCGTCCCCGTCCCCTAACCATAACCCTAACCCTATCCCTAACCCTAACTCTTACCCGAAGCCTTACCCTAACCCGTCACCTAATCCTAACCCGTACGCTAACAATAACCCGTACCCTAAAACGTACGCCTACCGTAAACTGTTGTCGTACCCTAACCTGTCCCCTAAACCTTCCCCTTCTCCTAACCCTAACCCTAACCCTAACCCTTACCTGAAGCCTTACCCTAACCCGTCCCCTAATCCTAAACCGTACGCTAACACTAAACCGTACCCTAACACCTACACTCACCCTAAAACCTTGTTGTACACTAACCTGTCCCCTAAACCATCCCCGTCCCCTAACCCGAACCCTAAACCTAACCCTAAACCTAACACTTACCCGAAGCCTTACCCTAACCAGTCCCCTAATTCTAACCCATACGCTAACACTAACCCATACCCTAAAACGTACGCTCACCCTAAACCGTTGTCTTACCCTAACCTGTCCCCTAAACCGTCCCCATCCCCTAACCCTAACCCTAAACCTAACCCTAACCCTTTCCCGAAGCCTTACCCTAACCCGTCCCCTAATCCTAACCCGTATGCTAACACTAACCCTTGCCCTAACACGTATGCTCACCCTAAACCGCTGTCGTACCCTAACCGGTCCCCTAAACAGTCCCCGTTCCCAAACCCTAACCCTAACCCTAACCCTAACTATAACACTTACCCGAAGCCTTACCCTAACCCGTCCTCTAATCCTAACCCGTACGCTTACACTAACACGTACCCTAACACGTACGCTCTCCCTAAACCGTTGTCGTACACTAACCTGTCCCCTAAACCGTCCCCATCCTCTAACCTTAACCCTAACCCTAACCCTTACCCGAAGCCTTACTCTAACCCGTCCCTTAATCCTAACCCGTACGCTAACACTAACCTGTACCCTAACACGTACGTTCACCCTAAACCATTGTCGTACCCTAACCTGTCCCCTAAACCGTCCCCGTCCCCGTCTCCTAACCTTAACCTTAACCCTAAACCTAACCCTAACCCTTACCCGAAGCCTTACCCTAACCCGTCCCCTAATCCTAACCTGTACGCTAACACTAACCCTTACCCTAACACGTACGCTCACCCTAAACCGTTGTCGTACACTAACCTGTCCCCTAAACCGTCCCCGTCCCCTAACCCTAACTCTAACCCTAAACCTTACCTGAAGCCTTACCCTAACCCCTCCCCTAAAGCTAACCCATACACGAACACTAACCCGTACCCTAACACGTACGCTCACCCTAATCTGTTGTCGTACACTAACCTGTCCCCTAATCCGTCCCCGTCCCCTAAACCTAATCCTAACCCTAACGCTAACACTTACCCGAAGCCTTACTCTAACCAGTCTCTTAATCCTAACCCGTACCCTAACACTAACTCGTATCCTAACACGTACACTCACCCTAAACCGTTGTCGTACCCTAACCTGTCCCCTAAACCGTCCCCATCCCCTAACCCTAAACCTAACGCTAACCCTAACCCTAAACCTTACCCGAAGCCTTGCCCTTACCTGTCTCCTAGTCCTAACCCGTACGCTAACACTAACTCGTACCCTAACATGTACGCTCACACTAAACTGTTGTCGTACACTAACCTGTCCCCTAAACCGTGGCCGTCCCCTTAACCTAACCCTAACCCTAACACTAACCCTAACCCTAACCCTTACCCGAAGCCTTACACTAACCCGTCTCCTAATCCTAACCCGTACGCTAACACTAACCCATACCCTAAAACGTACGCTCACACTAAAACATTGTCGTACCCTAACCTGTCCCCTAAACTGTCCCCGTCCCCTAACCCTAACCCGAACCCTAACACTAACCCTAACCCTTAGCCGAAGCCTTACCCTAACCCGTCCCTTAATCCGAACCCGTACGCTAACACTAACCGGTACCCTAACATGTAAGCTCACCCTAAAGCGTTGTAATACCCTAAACAGTCCCCTAAACCATCCCCGTCCCCTAACCCTAACCCTAACCCTAACCTAACCCTTACCCGAAGCCTTACACTAAACCGTCCACTAATCCTAACCCGTACGCTAACACTAAACCGTACCCTAACACGTACGCTCACCCTAAACCGTTGTCGTATCATAACCTCTCTCCTAAACCGTCCCCGTCCCCTAACCCTAAACCTAACCCTAACCGGTCCCCTAAGCCGTCCCCGTCCCCGTCCCCTAACCATAACCCTAACCCTAAACCTAACCCTAACCCTTACCCGAAGCCTTACCCTAACCCGTCCCCTAATCGTATCCTGTATGCTAACACTAACCCATACCCTAACACTTACGCTCACTCTAAACCATTGTCGTACACTAACATGTCCCCTAAACCGTCCCTGTCCCCTAACCCTAACCCTAACCCTAACCCTAACCCTTAGCCGAAGCCTTACCCTAACCCGTCCCCTAGTCCTAAACCATACGCTAACACTAACTCTTACCCTAACACGTACGCTCACACTAAACTGTTGTCGTACCCTAACCTTTCCCCTAAACGGTCACCGTCCCCTAAACCTAACCCTAACCCTAACACTAACCCTAAACCTAACCCTAACCCGAAGCCTTACCCTAACCCGTCTCCTAATCCTAACCCGTACGCTAACACTAATCCATACCCTAATACGTACGCTCACCCTAAACCGTTGTCGTACCATAACCTGTCTCCTAAACCGTCCCCGTCCCCTAACCCTAAACCTAACCCTAACCCTAACCGGTCCCCTAAGCCATCCCCGTCCCCGTCCCCTAACCCTAAGCCTAACCCTAACGCTAACACTTACCCGAAGCCTTACACTAACCCGTCACATAATCCTAACCCGTACGCTAACACTAACCCGTACCCTAACATGTACGCTTACCCTAAACCATTGTCGTACCCTAACCTGTACCCTAAACCGTCCCCGCCCCCTAACCCTAACCATATCCCTAACACTAACCCTTACCCGAAGCCTTACCCTAACCCGTCCCATAATCCTAACCCGTACGCTAACACTAACCCGTACCCTAACACGTACGCTCACGCTAAACTGTTGTCGTATCCTAACCTTTCCCCTAAACCGTCCCCATCCCCTAACCCTAACACTAACCCTATCCCTAACCCTAACCCTTACCCGAAGCCTTACCCTAACCTGTCACCTAATACTAACCCGTACGCTAACACTGATCCATAGCCTAACACTTACGCTCACCCTAAACCGTTGCCGTACCCTAACCTGTCCCCTAAACCATCCCCGTTCCCTAACCCTAACCCTAACCCTAACCCTTACCTGAAGCCTTACCCTAACCGTCCCCTAATCCTAAACCGTACGCTAACACTAAACCGTACCCTAACACCTACACTCACCCTAAACCATTGTCTTACCCTAACCTGTCCCCTAAACCGTCCCCATCCCCTATCCCTAACCCTAACCCTAAACCTAACCCTAACCCTTACCCGAAGCCTTACCCTAACCCGTCCCCTAATCGTATCCCGTACGCTAACACTAACCCATACCCTAACACTTACGCTCACTCTAAACCGTTGTCGTACACTAACATGTCCCCTAAACTGTCCCTGTCCCCTAACCCTAACCCTAACCCTAACACTTAGCCGAAGCCTTACCCTAACCCGTCACCTAATCCTAACCCATACGCTAACACTAACCTGTTCCGTAACACGTACGCTAAGCCTAAACCGTTGTCGTACCCTATCCGGTCCCCTAAACCGTCCCCATCCCCTAACCCTAACCCTAAACCTAACACTAACCCTTACCCGAAGCCTAACACTAACCCGTCCCCTAATCCTAACACGTACGCTAACACTAACCTGTACCCTAACACGTAGGCTCACCCTAAATTGTTGTCGTATCCTAACCTTTCCCCTAAACCGTCCCCGTCCCCTAACCATAACCCTAACCCTATCCCTAACCCTAACTCTTACCCGAAGCCTTACCCTAACCCGTCACCTAATCCTAACCCGTACGCTAACAATAACCCGTACCCTAAAACGTACGCCTACCGTAAACTGTTGTCGTACCCTAACCTGTCCCCTAAACCTTCCCCGTCTCCTAACCCTAACCCTAACCCTAACCCTTACCTGAAGCCTTACCCTAACCCGTCCCCTAATCCTAAACCGTACGCTAACACTAAACCGTACCCTAACACCTACACTCACCCTAAAACCTTGTTGTACACTAACCTGTCCCCTAAACCATCCCCGTCCCCTAACCCGAACCCTAAACCTAACCCTAAACCTAACACTTACCCGAAGCCTTACCCTAACCAGTCCCCTAATTCTAACCCATACGCTAACACTAACCCATACCCTAAAACGTACGCTCACCCTAAACCGTTGTCTTACCCTAACCTGTCCCCTAAACCGTCCCCATCCCCTAACCCTAACCCTAAACCTAACCCTAACCCTTTCCCGAAGCCTTACCCTAACCCGTCCCCTAATCCTAACCCGTATGCTAACACTAACCCTTGCCCTAACACGTATGCTCACCCTAAACCGCTGTCGTACCCTAACCGGTCCCCTAAACAGTCCCCGTTCCCAAACCCTAACCCTAACCCTAACCCTAACAATAACACTTACCCGAAGCCTTACCCTAACCCGTCCTCTAATCCTAACCCGTACGCTTACACTAACACGTACCCTAACACGTACGCTCTCCCTAAACCGTTGTCGTACACTAACCTGTCCCCTAAACCGTCCCCATCCTCTAACCTTAACCCTAACCCTAACCCTAACCCTAACCCTTACCCGAAGCCTTACTCTAACCCGTCCCTTAATCCTAACCCGTACGCTAACACTAACCTGTACCCTAACACGTACGTTCACCCTAAACCATTGTCGTACCCTAACCTGTCCCCTAAACCGTCCCCGTCCCCGTCTCCTAACCTTAACCTTAACCCTAAACCTAACCCTAACCCTTACCCGAAGCCTTACCCTAACCCGTCCCCTAATCCTAACCTGTACGCTAACACTAACCCTTACCCTAACACGTACGCTCACCCTAAACCGTTGTCGTACACTAACCTGTCCCCTAAACCGTCCCCGTCCCCTAACCCTAACTCTAACCCTAAACCTTACCCGAAGCCTTACCCTAACCCCTCCCCTAAAGCTAACCCATACACGAACACTAACCCGTACCCTAACACGTACACTCACCCTAATCTGTTGTCGTACACTAACCTGTCCCCTAATCCGTCCCCGTCCCCTAAACCTAATCCTAACCCTAACGCTAACACTTACCCGAAGCCTTACTCTAACCAGTCTCTTAATCCTAACCCGTACCCTAACACTAACTCGTATCCTAACACGTACACTCACCCTAAACCGTTGTCGTACCCTAACCTGTCCCCTAAACCGTCCCCATCCCCTAACCCTAAACCTAACGCTAACCCTAACCCTAACCCTTACCCGAAGCCTTGCCCTTACCTGTCTCCTAGTCCTAACCCGTACGCTAACACTAACTCGTACCCTAACATGTACGCTCACACTAAACTGTTGTCGTACACTAACCTGTCCCCTAAACCGTGGCCGTCCCCTTAACCTAACCCTAACCCTAACACTAACCCTAACCCTAACCCTTACCCGAAGCCTTACACTAACCCGTCTCCTAATCCTAACCCGTACGCTAACACTAACCCATACCCTAAAACGTACGCTCACACTAAAACATTGTCGTGCCCTAACCTGTCCCCTAAACTGTCCCCGTCCCCTAACCCTAACCCGAACCCTAACACTAACCCTAACCCTTAGCCGAAGCCTTACCCTAACCCGTCCCTTAATCCGAACCCGTACGCTAACACTAACCGGTACCCTAACATGTAAGCTCACCCTAAAGCGTTGTAATACCCTAAACAGTCCCCTAAACCATCCCCGTCCCCTAACCCTAACCCTAACCCTAACCTAACCCTTACCCGAAGCCTTACACTAAACCGTCCACTAATCCTAACCCGTACGCTAACACTAAACCGTACCCTAACACGTACGCTCACCCTAAACCGTTGTCGTATCATAACCTCTCTCCTAAACCGTCCCCGTCCCCTAACCCTAAACCTAACCCTAACCGGTCCCCTAAGCCGTCCCCGTCCCCGTCCCCTAACCATAACCCTAACCCTAAACCTAACCCTAACCCTTACCCGAAGCCTTACCCTAACCCGTCCCCTAATCGTATCCTGTATGCTAACACTAACCCATACCCTAACACTTACGCTCACTCTAAACCATTGTCGTACACTAACATGTCCCCTAAACCGTCCCTGTCCCCTAACCCTAACCCTAACCCTAACCCTAACCCTTAGCCGAAGCCTTACCCTAACCCGTCCCCTAGTCCTAAACCATACGCTAACACTAACTCTTACCCTAACACGTACGCTCACACTAAACTGTTGTCGTACCCTAACCTTTCCCCTAAACGGTCACCGTCCCCTAAACCTAACCCTAACCCTAACACTAACCCTAAACCTAACCCTAACCCGAAGCCTTACCCTAACCCGTCTCCTAATCCTAACCCGTACGCTAACACTAATCCATACCCTAATACGTACGCTCACCCTAAACCGTTGTCGTACCATAACCTGTCTCCTAAACCGTCCCCGTCCCCTAACCCTAAACCTAACCCTAACCCTAACCGGTCCCCTAAGCCATCCCCGTCCCCGTCCCCTAACCCTAAGCCTAACCCTAACGCTAACACTTACCCGAAGCCTTACACTAACCCGTCACATAATCCTAACCCGTACGCTAACACTAACCCGTACCCTAACATGTACGCTTACCCTAAACCATTGTCGTACCCTAACCTGTACCCTAAACCGTCCCCGCCCCCTAACCCTAACCATATCCCTAACACTAACCCTTACCCGAAGCCTTACCCTAACCCGTCCCATAATCCTAACCCGTACGCTAACACTAACCCGTACCCTAACACGTACGCTCACGCTAAACTGTTGTCGTATCCTAACCTTTCCCCTAAACCGTCCCCATCCCCTAACCCTAACACTAACCCTATCCCTAACCCTAACCCTTACCCGAAGCCTTACCCTAACCTGTCACCTAATACTAACCCGTACGCTAACACTGATCCATAGCCTAACACTTACGCTCACCCTAAACCGTTGCCGTACCCTAACCTGTCCCCTAAACCATCCCCGTTCCCTAACCCTAACCCTAACCCTAACCCTTACCTGAAGCCTTACCCTAACCGTCCCCTAATCCTAAACCGTACGCTAACACTAAACCGTACCCTAACACCTACACTCACCCTAAACCATTGTCTTACCCTAACCTGTCCCCTAAACCGTCCCCATCCCCTATCCCTAACCCTAACCCTAAACCTAACCCTAACCCTTACCCGAAGCCTTACCCTAACCCGTCCCCTAATCGTATCCCGTACGCTAACACTAACCCATACCCTAACACTTATGCTCACTCTAAACCGTTGTCGTACACTAACATGTCCCCTAAACCGTCCCTGTCCCCTAACCCTAACCCTAACCCTAACACTTACCCGAAGACTTACACTAACCCGTAACCTAATCCTAACCTGTACGCTAACACTAACCCTTACCATAACACGTACGATCACCCTAAACCGTTGTCGTAAACTAACCTGTCCCCTAAACCATCCCTGTCGACTAACGTAACTCTAACCCTAACCCTTACCCAAAGCCTTACCCTAACCCGTCACCTAATCCTAACCCGTACGCTAACACTAACCCGTACCTTAACACGTACGCTCACCCTAAACCGTTGTCGTAACCTAACGTGTCCCCTAAACCATCCCCGTCCCCTAACACTAACCCTGACCCTAACCCTAACCCTAACCCTTACACGAAGCCGTATGCTAACACATTTCCTAATTCTAAGCCGTACGCTAACACTAACCCGTACCCTAACACGTACGCTCACCCTAAACCGTTGTCGTACCCTAACATGTCCCCTAAACCGTCCCCGTCCCCTAACCGTAACCCTAACCCTAACCCTAATCCTTACCCGAAGCCTTACCCTAACCCGTCCCCTAATCCTAACCCGTACGCTAAAACTAACCCATACCCTAACACCTACGCTCACCCTAAACCGTTGTCGTACCCTAACCTATCCTCTAAACCGTCCCTGTCCCCTACCCTAACCCCAACCCTAACCCTAACCCTTACCTGAAGCCTTACCCTAACCCGTACCCTAAACCTAACCCGTACACTAACACTAACCAGTACCCTAACACGTACGCTTAACCTAAACCCTTGTCGTACACTAACCGGTCCCCTAAACCGTCCCCGTCCCCTAACACTAATCCTAACCCTAATCCTTACCCTAACCCTACCCCGAAGCCTTACCCTAAGCCGTCCCCTAATCCTAATCCGTAGGCTAACACTAACCCGTACCCTAACACGTACGCTCACACTAAACTGCTGTCGTACACTAACCTGTCCCCTAAACCGTCCCCGTCCCCTAACCCTAACCCTAACCCTAACCCTAACCCTTACCCAAAGCCTTACCCTAACCCGTCCCCTAATCCTAACCCGTACGCTAACACTATCCCGTACCCTAACACGTATGCTCACCCTAAAAAGTTGTCGTATCCTAAAATGTCCCCTAAACCGTCCCCGTCTCCTAACCCTAACCCTAATCCTAACCCTAAACCTAACCCTTTCCCGAAGCCTTACCCTAACCCGTCCCCTAATCCTAACCCGTATGCTAACACTAACCTGTGCCCTAACACGTATGCTCACCCTAAACCGCTGTCGTACCCTAACCGGTCCCCTAAACAGTCCCCATTCCCAAACCCTAACCCTAACCCTAACCATAACCCTTACCTGAAGCATTACCCTAACCCTTCCCCTAATCCTAAACCGTGCGCTTACACTAACACGTACCCTAACACGTATGCTCACCCTAAACTGTTGTCGTACTCTAACCTGTCCCCTAAACCGTCCCCGTCCTCTAACACTAACCCTAACCCTAACCCTAACCCTAACCCTTACCCGAAGCCTTACCCTAACCCGTCCCTTAATCCTAACCCGTACGCTAACACTAACACGTACCCTAACACGTACGTTCACCCTAAACCAACGTCGTACCCTAACCTGTCCAATAAACCGTCCCCGTCCCCGTCTCCTAACCTTAACCTTAACCATAACCCTAACCCTAACCCTTACCCGAAGACTTACACTAACCCGTCCCCTAATCCTAACCTGTACACTAACACTAACCCTTACCCTAACACGTACGCTCACCCTAAACCGTTTTCGTACCCTAACCTGTCCCCTAAACCGTCCCCATCCCCTAACCCTAAACCTAACGCTAACCCTAACCCTAACCCTTACCCGAAGCCTTACCCTAACCCGTCTCCTAGTCCTAACCCGTACGCTAACACTAACTCGTACCCTAACACGTACGCTCACACTAAACTGTTGTCGTACCCTAACCTGTCCCCTAAACCGTCGCCGTCCCCTAAACCTAACCCTAACCCTAACACTAACCCTAACCCTTACCCGAAGCCTTACACTAACCCGTCTCCTAATCCTAACCCGTACGCTAACACTAACCCATACCCTAACACGTACGCTCACACTAAACCATTGTCGTACCCTAACCTGTCCCCTAAACCGCCTCCGTCCCCTAACCCTAACCCTAACCCTAACACTAACCCTAACCCTTAGCCGAAGTCTTACACTAACCCGTCCCCTAATCCGAACCCGTACGCTAACACTAAGCCGTACCCTAACACGTACGCTCACCCTAAAGCGTTGTCATAACCTAACCTGTCCCCTAAACCGTCCCCGTCCCCTAACCCTAACCCTAACCCTAACCCTAACCCTTACCCAATGCCTTACACTAAACCGTCCACAAATCCTACCCCGTACGCTAACACTAAACCGTACCCTAACACGTACGCTCACCCTAAACCGTTGTCGTAACATAAACTGTCTCCTAAACCGTCCCCGTCCCCTAACCCTAAACCTAACCCTAACCGTAACCGGTCCCCTAAGCCGTCCCCGTCTCCGTCCCCTAACCCTAAGCCTAACCCTAACGCTAACCCTTACCCGAAGCCTTACCCTAACACGTCCCCTAATCCTAACCCGCACGCTAACACTAACCCGTACCCTAACATGTACGCTTACCGTAAACCATTGTCGTACCCTAACCTGTACCCTAAACTGTCCCCGTCCCCTAACCCTAACCCTAACCCTAACACTAACCCTTACCCGAAGCCTTACCCCAACCCGTTCCATAATCCTAACCCGTACGCTAACACTAACCCGTACCCTAACACGTACGCTCACGCTAAACCGTTGTCGTATCCTAACCTTTCCCCTAAACCATCCCCATCCTCTAACCCTAACACTAACCCTATCCCTAACCCTAACCCTTACCCGAAGCCTTACCCTAACCTGTCACCTAATACTAACCCGTACGCTAACACTAACCCGTAGCCTAACACGTACGCTCACCCTATACCGTTGCCGTAACCTAACCTGTCCCCTAAACCGTCCCCGTCTCCTAACCCTAACCCTAACCCTAACCCTTACCTGAAGCCTTACCCTAACCCGTCCCCTAATCCTAAACCGTACGCTAACACTAAACTGTACCCTAACACCTACACTCACCCTAAAACCTTGTCGTACACTAACCTGTCCCCTAAACCATCCCCGTCCCCTAACCCTAACCCTAAACCTAACCCTAAACCTAACACTTACCCGAAGCCTTACCCTAACCCGTACCCTAATCCTAACCCATACGCTAACACTAACCCATACCCTAACACGTACGCTCAACCTAAACCGTTGTCTTACCCTAACCTGTCCCCTAAACCGTCCCCATCCCCTAACCCTAACCCAAAACCTAACCCTAACCCTTACCCGAAGCCTTAACCTAACCCGTCCCCTAATCGTATCCCGTACGCTAACACTAACCCATACCCTAACACTTACGCTCACTCTAAACCGTTGTCGTACACTTACATGTCCCCTAAACCGTCCCTGTCCCCTAACCCTAACCCTAACCCTAACCCTAACACTTAGCCGAAGCCTTACCATAACCCATCCCCTAATCCTAACCCATACGCTAACACTAACCTGTACCGTAACACGTACGCTAACCCTAAACAGTTGTCGTACCCTAACCGGTCCCCTAAACCGTCCCCATCCCATAACCCTAACCCTAAACCTAACCCTAACCCTTAGCCGAAGCCTTACCCTAACCCGTCCCCTAATCCTAACCCGTACGCTAACACTTACCCGTACCCTAAAGTACGCTCACCCTAAACCGTTTTCGTACACTAACCTGTCCCCTAAACAGTCCCGGTCCCCTAATCCTAACCCTAACCCTAACCCTAACCCTAAACCTTACCCGAAGCCTTACACTAACCCGTCCCCTAATCCTAACGCGTACGCTAACACTAACCCGTACCGTAACACGTAGGCTCACCCTAAATCGTTGTCGTATCCTAACCTTTCCCCTAAACCGTCCCTGTCCCCTAACCATAACCCTAACCCTATCCCTAACCCTAACCCTTACCCGAAGCCTTACCGTACCCCGTCACCTAATCCTAACCCGTACGCTAACACTAACCCGTACCCTAACATGTACGCTCACCCTAAACCGTTGACGTACCCTAACCTGTCTCCTAAACCGTCCCCGTCCCCTTAACCTAACCTTAACCCTAACGCTTACCAAAGCCTTACACTAACCCGTCCCCTAATCCTAACACGTACGCTAACACTAACCCGTACCCTAACAAGTACGCCTTCCGTAAACTGTTGTCGTACCCTAAACTGTCCCCTAAACCATCCCCGTACCCTAACCCTAACCCTAACCTTAACCCTAACCCTTACCCGAAGCATCACCCTTACACGTGCCCTAATCCTAACACATACGCTAACACTAAACCGTACCCTGACACGTACGCTGACCCTAAACCGGTGTCATAGCCTAACCTGTCCCCTAAACCGTCCCCGTCCCCGTCCCCTAACCCTAAACCTAACCCTAACGCTAAACCTTACCCGAAACCTTACACTAACCCGTCCCCTAATCCTATAGTGCACGCTAACACTAAACCGTACCCTAACACGTACGCTCACCCTAAACCGTTGTCGTACCCTAACCTGTCCCCTAAACCGTCCGCGTCCCCTAACCCTAACCGTGACCCTAACCCTTACCCGAAGCCTTACCCTAACCCGTCCCCTAGTCCTAAACCGTACGCTAACACTAACTCGTACCCTAACACGTAAGCTCACACTAAACTCTTGTCGTACCCTAACCTGTCCCATAAACTGTCGTCGTCCCCTAAACCTAACCCTAACCCTAACACTAACACTAAACCTAACCCTTACCCGAAGCCTTACCCAAACCCGTCTCCTAATCCTAACTCGTACGCTAACACTAATCCATACCCTAACACTTACGCTCACCCTAAACCATTGTCGTACCCTAACCGGTCCCCTAAACCGTCCCCATCCCCTAATCCTAACCCTAACCCTAACCCTAACTCTTACCCGAAGCCTTAACCTAACCCGACCCCTAATCCTAACGTGTACACTAACACTAACCCGTACCCTAACACGTACGCTCACCCTAAACCATTGTTGTACCATAACCTCTCCCCTAAACTGTCCCCGTCCCCTAACCCTAACCCTGACCCTAACCCTAACCCTTACCCGAAGCCTTACACTAAACTGTAGCCTACTCCTAACCCGTACGCTAACCCTAAACCGTACCCTAACACGTATGCTCACCCTAAACCGTTTTCGTACTCTAACCTGTCCCCTAAACTGTCCCCGTCCCTCAACCCTAACCCTAACCGTAACCCTAAACCTAAGACTTACCCGAAGCCTTACCCTAACCCGTACCCTAATCCTAACCGGTACGCTAACACTAACCCGTACCCTAACATGTACGCTCAACCTAAACAGTTGCGGTACACTAACCTGTCCCCTAAACCGTCCCCGTCCCCTAACCCTAACCCTAACCCTAAACCTAACCCTTACCCGAAGACTTACCCTAACCCGTCCCCTAATCCTAACCCGTACGTTAACACTAACCCGTACCCTAACATGTACAATCACCCTAAACATTTGTCGTACCTAACTTGTCCCCTAAACCATCCCCATCCCCTAACCCTAACACTAACCCTAACCCTAACGCTAACCCTTAACCGAAGTCTTCCCCTTACCCATCCCGTAATCCTAACCCGTACCCTAACACTAACCCGTACCCTAAAATGTACGCTCACCCTAAACTTTGTCGTACCCTGACCTGTCCCCTAAACCATCCCCGTCCCCTAACCCTAACCCCAAACCTTACCCTAACCCGTACCCGAAGCCTTACCCTAACCCGTCCCCTAATCCTAACCCGTACGCTAACACTAACCCATACCCTAACACGTACACTCACCCTAAAACGTTGTCGTACACTAACCTGTCCCCTAAATCGTCCCCGTCCCCTAACCCTAACCCTAACCCTAACCCTAACCCTTAACCGAAGTCTTCCCCTAACCCATCCCGTAATCCTAACCCGTACCCTAACACTAACCCGTACCCTAAAATGTACGCTCACCTTAAAACTTTGTCGTAACCTGACCTGTCCCCTAAACAATCCCCGTCCCCTAACCCTAACCCTAACCCCAAACCTTACCCTAACCCTTACCCGAAGCCTTACCCTAACCCGTCCCATAATCCTAAACCGTACGCTAACACTAACCCATACCCTAACACGTACACTCACCCTAAAACGTTGTCGTACACTAACCTGTCCCCTAAACCGTCCCCATCCCCTAATCCTAACCCTAACCCTAACCCTAACACTAACCCTTACCGGAAGCCTTACCCTAACCCATCCCCTAATCCTAAACCGTACGCTAACACTAACACATACCCTAACATGTACGCTCACCCTAAACCGTTGTCGTACCCTAACCTGTCCCCTAAACCGTCCATGTCCCATAACCCTAACACTAACCCTAAACCTAAACATTATCGGAAGCCTTACCTAAACCCGTCCCCTAAAACTAACACATACGCTAACACTAACCCGTACCCTAACACGTACGCTCACCCTAAACCGTTGTCGTACCCTAACCGGTCCCCTAAACCGTCCCCATCCCCTAACCCTAACCCTCACCCTAACTCTTACCCGAAGCCTTAACCTAACCCGTCCCCTAATCCTAACCCGTACACTAACACTAACCCGTACCCTAACACGTACGCTCACCCTAAACCATTGTCGTACCATAACCTGTCCCCTAAACCGTCCCCGTCCCCAAGCCCTAACCCTAACCCTAACCCTAACACTTACCCGAAGCCTTACCCTATCCCGTCCACTAATCCTAACCCGTATGGTAACACTAACCCGTACCCTAACACGTACGCTCATCCTAAACAGTTGTTGTACCCTAACCTGTCCCCTAAACCTTCCCCGTCCCCTAACCCTAATCTTAACCCTAACCCTTACCCTCACCCTTACCCGAAGCCTTACCCTAACCCGTCCCCTAATCTTAACCCGTATGCTAACAATAACCCGTACCCTAACACGTACGCTCACCCTAAACCGTTGTACACTAACCTGTCTCCTAAACAGTCCCCCTCCCCTAACCCTAACCCTAACCTTTACCCGAAGCCTTACCATAACCCGTCCCCTAATCCTAAACCGTACGCTAACAATAACCCTTACCCTAACACGTACGCTCACCCTAAACAGTTGTCGTACCCTACCCTGTCCCCTAAACCGTACCCGTCTCCTAACCCTAAGCCTAACCCTAAACCTAACCCTAACCCTTACCCGAAGCCTAACACTAACCCGTCCCCTAATCCTAACCCATACGCGAACACTAACCCGTACCCTAACACGTACGCTCACCCTAAACCGTTGTCGTACCCGAAACTGTCCCCTAAACCATCCCCGTGCCCTAACCCTAACCCTAACCCTAAACCTAACACTTCCCCGAAGCCTTACGCTAACCCGTGCCCTAATCCTAACCCGTACACTAACACTAACCCTTACCCTAACAATTACGCTCACTCTAAGCAGCTGTCGAACCCTAACCTGTCCCCTAAACCATCCCCGTCCCCTAACCCTAGCCCTAAACCTAACCCTAAAACTTACCCGAAGCCTTACCCAAAACCGTCCCCTAATCCTAACGCGTACGCTAACACTAAACCTTACCATAACACGTACACTCAACCTAAACCGTTGTCGTACCCTAACCTGTCCCCTAAACCGTCCCCGTACACTAACCCTAACCCTAACCCTAACCCTAACGCTTACCCGAAGCCTTACCCTAACCCGTCCCCTAACCCTAACCCGTACACTAACACTAACCCATACCCTAACACGTACGCTCGCCCTAAACCGTTGTCGTACCCTAAACTGTACCCTAAACCATCCCCGTCCCCTAACCCTAACCCTAACCCTAACCCTTCCCCAAAACCTTACACTAACCCGTCCCCTAATCCTAACCCGTACGCTAACATTAACCCGTACCCTAACACGTACGCTCATCCTACACTGTTGTCGTACCCTAACCTGTCCCCTAAACCATCCCCGTCCCCTAACCCTAACCCTAACCTTTACACGAAGCCTTATACTAACCCGTCCCCTAACCCAAAACCGTACGCTAACACTAACCCGTACCCTAACACTTACACTCACCCTAAACCATTGTCGTACCATAACCTGTCCCCTAAACCGTCCCCGTCCCCAAACCCTAACCCTAACCCTAACCCTAACCCTTACCCGTAGCCTTACACTAAACTGTCCCCTACTCCTAACCCGTACGCTAACACTAACCCGTACCCTAACACGTATGCTCATCCTAAACCGTTTTCGTACTCTAACCTGTCCCCTAAACCGTCCCGGTCACCCAACCCTAACCCTAACCCTAACCCTAAACCTAAGACTTACCCGAAGCCTTACCCTAACCCGTCCCCTAATCCTAACCGGTACGCTAACACTAACCCGTACCCTAACACGTACGCTCACCCTAAACAGTTGCGGTACCCTAACCTGTCCACTAAACAGTCCCCGTCTCCTAACCCTAACCCTAACCCTAAACCTAACCCTTACCCGAAGCCTTACCCAAACCCGTCCCCTAATCCTAACACGTACGTTAACACTAACCCGTACCCTAACATGTACAATCACCCTAAACATTTGTCGTACCCTAACCTGTCCCCTAAACCATCCCCATCCCCTAACCCTAACACTAACCCTAACCCTAACCCTAACCCTTAACCGAAGTCTTCCCCTAACCCATCCCGTAATCCTAACCCGTACCCTAAACTAACCCGTACCCTAAAATGTACGCTCACCCTAAACCTTGTCGTACCCTGACCTGTCCCCTAAACCATCCCCGTCCCCTAACCCTAACCCTAACCCCAAACCTTACCCTAACTCTTACCCGAAGCCTTACCCTAACCCGTCCCCTAATCCTAACCCGTACGCTAACACTAACCCATACCCTAACACGTACACTCACCCTAAAACGTTGTCGTACACTAACCTGTCCCCTAAACCGTCCCTGTCCCCTAACCGTAACCCTAACCCTAACCTTTACCCAAAGCCTTACTCTAACCCGTCCCCTAATCGTAACCCGTACGCTAAGACTAACCCGTACCCTAACACGTACACTCACCCTAAAACGTTGTCGTACACTAACCTGTCCCCTAAACCGTCCCCATCCCCTAACCCTAACCCTAACCCTAACCCTAACACTTACCGGAAGCATTACCCTAACCCATCCCCTAATCCTAAAACGTACGCTAACACTAACACATACCCTAACATGTACGCTCACCCTAAACCGTTGTCGTACCCTAACCTGTCCCCTAAACCGTCCATGTCCCGTAACCCTAACCCTAACCCTAACCCTTACCCGAAGCCTTACCCTAAGCGGTCCCCTAATCCTAACCCGTACGCTAACACTAACTCGTAACCCAAAATGTACGCTCACCCTAAACCGTTGTCGTACGCTAACCTGTCCGCTAAAACGTCCCCGTCTCCTAACCCAAACCCTAACCCTAACCCTAATCCTTACCGAATCCTTACCATAACCCGTCCCCTACTCCTAACCCGTACACTAACCCGTAACCTAACACGTACGATCACCCTAACTCGTTGTCGTACCCTAACCTGTCCCCTAAACTGTCCCCGTCCCCCAACCCTAACCCTAACAATAAGCCTTACCCGAAGCCTTAAACTAACCCATTCCCTAATCCTAACCGGTACGCTAACACTAACCCGTACCCTAACACGTACGCTCACCCTAAACCGTTGCGGTACCCTAACCTGTCCCCTAAACCGTCCCCGTCCCCTAACCCTAACCCTAACCCTAACCCAAACCCTAACACTTACCCGAAGCCTTACCCTAACCCGTCCCCTAATCCTAACCCGTACTTTAACACTAAACCTTACCCTAACATGTACAATCACCCTAAACCGCTGTCGTACACTAACCTGTCCCCTAAACCGTCCCCATCCCCTAACCCTAACACTAACCCTAACCCTAACCCTAAACCTTAACCGAAGTCTTCCCCTAACCCATCCCGTAATCCTAACCCGTACCCTAACACTAAACCGTACCCTAAAATGTAAGCTCACCCTAAACCTTTGTCGTACCCTGACCTGTCCCCTAAACCATCCCCGTCCCCTAACCCTAACCCTAACCCCAACCCTTACCCTAAACCTTACCCGAAGCCTTATACTAACCCGTCCCCTAATCCTAACCCGTACGCTAACACTAACCCATACCCTAACACGTACACTCACCCTAAAACGTTGTCGTACACTAACCTGTCCCCTAAACCGTCCCCGTCCCCTAACCCTAACCCTAACCCTAACCTTTACCCAAAGCCTTTCCCTAACCCGTCCCCTAATCGTAACCCGTACGCTAACACTAACCCGTACCCTAACACGTACACTCACCCTAAAACGTTGTCATACACTAACCTGTCCCCTAAACCGTCCCCATCCCCTAACCCTAACCCTAACCCTAACCTCAACCCTAACACTTACAAGAAGCCTTACCCTAACCCATCCCCTAATCCTAAACCGTACGCTAACACTAACACATACCCTAAAATGTACGCTCACCCTAAACAGTTGTCGTACCCTAACCTGTCCCCTAAACCGTCCATGTCCCGTAACCCTAACACTAACCCTAAACCTAAACCTTACCGGAAGCCTTACCTAAACCCGTCCCCTAATCCTAACCCATACGCTAACACTAACCCGTACCCTAACACGTACGCTCACCCTAAACCGTTGTCGTACCCTAACCTGTTCCCTAAACCGTCCCCGTCCCCTAACACTAACCCTAACCTTTACCCGAAGCCTTACCCTAACCCGTCCCCTAATCCTAACCCGTACGCTAACACTAACCCGTACCCTAACACGTACGCTCACCCTAAACCGTTGTCGTACCCTAACCTTTCCCCTAAAAAGTCCCCGTCCCCTAACCCTAATCTTAACCATAACCCTAAACCTTACTGGAAGCCTTACCCTAACCCATCCACTAATCCTAACCCGTACGCTAACACTAACACATACCCTAACACGTACGCTCACCCTAAACCGTTGTCTTACCCTAACCTGTCCCATAAACCGTCCCCATCCCCTATCCCTAACACTAACCCTAAACCTAAACCTTACCCGAAGCCTTACCTAAACCTGTCCCCTAATCCTAACCCGTACGCTAACACTAACGCGTAACCCAAAATGTACGCTCACCCTAAACCGTTGTCGTACGCTAACCTGTCTGCTAAACCGTCCCCGTCTCCTAACCCAAACCCTAACCCTAACCCTAATCCTTACCCGAATCCTTACCATAACCCGTCCCCTACTCCTAACCCGAACACTAACACTAACCCATAACCTAACACGTACGATCACCCTAAACCGTTGTCGTACACTAACCTGTCCCCTAAACCTTCCCCGTCCCCTAACCCTAACCCTAAACCTAACCCTAACCCTAAACCTTACCCGAAGCCTTACCCTAACCCGTCCCCTAATCCTATCCCGTACGCTAACACTAACCCATAGCCTAACACGTATGCTCACCCTAAACCGTTTTCGTACCCTAACCTGTCCCCTAAACCGTCCCCGTCCCCCAACCCTAACCCTAACAATAAGCCTTACCCGAAGCCTTAACCTAACCCGTTCCCTAATCCTAACCGGTACGCTAACACTATCCCGTACCCTAACACGTACGCTCACCCTAAATCGTTGCGGTACCCTAACCTGTCCCCTAAAAGGTCCCCGTCCCCTAACCCTAACCCTAACACTAACACTTACCCGAAGCCTTACCCTAACCCGTCCCCTAATCCTAACCCGTACGTTAACACTAAACCTTACCCTAACATGTACAATCACACTAAACCGTTGTCATACCCTAACCTGTCCCCTAAACCGTCCCCATCCCCTAACTCTAACACTAACCCTAACCCTAACCCTAAACCTAACAATTAACCGAAGCCTTCCCCTAACCCGTCCCGTAATCCTAACCCGTACAGTAACACTAACCCGTACCCTAAAACGTATGTTCAACCTAAACCGTTGTCGTACCCCAACCTGTCCCATAAACAGTCCCCATCCCCTAACCCTAACCCTAACCCTAACACTAAACCTATCCCTTACCCGAATCCTTATCCAAACCCGTCCCCTTATCCTAACTCGTACGCTAAAACTAATCCGTACCCTAACACGTACGCTCACCCGAAACCGTTGTCGTACCCTAACCAGTCACCTAAACCGTCCCCGTCCCCTAACCCTAATCCTAACCGGTCCCCTAAACCGTCCCCATCCCCGTCCCCTGACCCTAACCCTAACGCTAACGCTTACCCGAAGCCTTACACTAACCCGTCCCCTAATCCTAACCCGTACGCTAACACTAACCCGTACCCTAACACGTACACTTACCCTAAACCATTGTCGTACCCTAACCTGTCCCCTAAACCGTCCCTGTCCCCTAACCCTAACCCTAAACCTAACAATAACCCTTACCCGAAGCCTTAACGTAACCCGTCCCCTAATCATAACCCGTACGCTAACACTAACCCGTACCCTAACATGTACGCTCAACCTAAACCGTTGTCGTACACTAACCTTTCCCCTAAACCGTCCCCATCCAATAACCCTAACCCTAATCCTAATCCTAATCCTAACCCTAACCCTTACCCGAAGCCTTACCCTAACCCGTCCCATAATCCTAACCCGTACGCTAACACTAACCCGTACCCTAACATGTACGCTCACCCTAACCGTTCTAATACACTAACCTGTCCCCTAAACCGTCCCCGTCCCCTAACCCTAACCCTAACCCTAACCCTTACCTGAAGCCTTACACAAACCCGTCCCCAAATCCTAACACGTACGCTAAGACTAACCTGTACCCTAACACGTACGCTCACCCTAAACCGTTGTCGTATCCTAACCTTTCCCTTAAATCGGCCCGTCCCCAAACCCTAACACTAACCCTATCCCTAACCCTAACCTTTACCCGAAGCCTTACACTAATAAGTCCCCTAATCCTAAACCGTACGCTAAAACTAACCCATACCCTAACACGTATGCTCACCCTAAACCGTTGTCGTACCCTAACCTGTCCCCTAAACCGTCCCCGTCCCCTAGCCCAAACCCTAACCCTAACCCTAACCCTAACACTTACCCGAAGCCTTACCCTATCCCGTCCACTAATCCTAACCCGTATGCTAACACTAACCCGTACCCTAACACGTACGCTCACCCTAAACCGTTGTACACTAACCTGTCTCCTAAACCGTCCCCCTCCCGTAACCCTAACCCTAACCTTTACCCGAAGCCTTACCATAACCCGTCCCCTAATCCTAAACCGTACGCTAACAATAACCCTTACCCTAACACGTACGCTCACCCTAAACATTTGTCGTACCCTACCCTGTCCCCTAAACCATACCCGTCTCCTAACACTAAGCCTAACCCTAAACCTAACCCTAACCCTTACCCGAAGCCTAACACTAACCCGTCCCCTAATCCTAACCCATACGCGAACACTAACCCGTACCCTAACACGTACGCTCACCCTAAACCGTTGTCGTACCCGAAACTGTCCCCTAAACCATCCCCGTGCCCTAACCCTAACCCTAAACCTAACACTTCCTCGAAGCCTTACGCTAACCCGTGCCCTAACCTAACCCGTACGCTAACACTAACCCTTACCCTAACAATTATGCTCACTCTAAACAGTTGTCGAACCCTAACCTGTCCCCTAAACCATCCCCGTCCCCTAACCCTAACCCTAAACCTAACCCTAAAACTTACCCGAAGCCTTACCCGAAACTGTCCCCTAATCCTAACCCGTACGCTAACACTAAACCTTACCCTAACACGTACGCTCAACCTAAACCGTTGTCATACCCTAACCTGTCCCCTAAACCGTCCCCATCCCCTAACCCTAACCCTAACCCTAACCCTTACCCGTAGTCTTACCCTAACACATCCCCTAAATGCTAACCCGTATGCTAACAGTAATCCGTACCCTAACACGTAGGCTGAACCTAAACAGTTGTCGTATCCTAACGTGTCCCCAAAACCGTCCCCGTCCCCTAACCCTAACCCTAACCCTAACCCTAACCCTTCCCCGAAGCCTTACCCTAAGCCGTACCCTAATCCTAACCCGTAAGCTAAAGCTAAATCGTACCGTAGCATGTACGCTCACACTAAACCGCTGTTGTACCCTAACCTTTCCTCTAAACCGTCCCCGTCCCCTAACCCTAACCCAACCCTAACCCTAAACCTAACACTTACCCGAAGCCTTACCCTAACCCGTCCCCTAATCCTAACCCGTACGCTAACACTAACCCGTACCCTAAGACGTACGATCACCCTAAAGCGTTGTCGTACCGTAACCTGTCCCCTAAACCGTCCCCGTCCCCTAACCCTAACGCTAACCTTAACCCTAACCATAAACCTTACCCGAAGCCTTACACTAACCCGTCCCCTAATCCTAACCCGTACGCTAACACTAACCCATACCCTAACACGTACGCTCACCCTAAACCGTTGTCGTACATGAACCTGTCCCCTAATCCGTCCCCGTCACCTAAACCTAACCCTAACCCTAACCGATACCCGAAGCCTTACCCTAACCCGTCCCCTAATCCTAACCCGTACGCTAACACTAACCCGTACCGTAACACGTACGCTCACCCTAAACCGCTGTCGTACCCTAACCTGTCCTCTAAACCGTCGCCGTCCCCTAACACTAACCCTAACCCAACCCTAACCGTAAACCTAACCCTTACCCGAAGCCTTACCCTAACCCATCCCCTAATCCTAACCCGTACACTAACACTAAGCCGTACCCTAAGACGTACACTCACCCTAAAGTTTTGTCGTACCCTAACCTGTCCCCTAAACGGTCCCCATCCCCTAACACTAACACTAAACCTAACCCTAAACCTAAACCTTACCCGAAGCGTTACCCTAACCCGTTCCCTAATCCTAACCCGTACGTTTACACTAACCCGTACCCTAACACGTCCGCTCACCCTAAACCGTTGTCGTACCCTAACATATCCCCTAAACCGTCCCCGTCCCCTAACCCTAACCCTAACCCTAGACCTTAGCCGAAGCCTTACCCTAACCCATCCCCTAATCCTAACCCGTACGTTTACATTAACCCATACCCTAACACGTACGCTCACCCTAAACCATTGTCGTACCCTAACCTATCCCCTAAAAAGTCCCCGTCCTCTAAACCTAACCCTAATCCTAAGCCTAACCCTTACCCGAAGCCTTACCCTAACCCGTCCCCTAATCCTAAACCGTATGCTAACATTAAACCGTACCCTAACACATACGCTCACACTAAACCATTGTCGTACCCTAACCTGTCCCCTAAACCGTCCCCATCCCCTAACCCTAACCCTAATCCTAAACCTAAACCTAACCCTTTCCCGAAGCCTTACCATAACCCGACCACTAATCCTAAACCGTACGCTAACACTATCCTTTACCCTAACACGTACGCTAACCCTAAACCACTGTCGTACCTTAACCTGTCCCCTAAACCGTCCCCGTCCCCTAACCCTAACCATAACCCTAACCCTTACCGTAAGCCTTACCCTAACTCTTCACCTAATCCTAACACGTACACTAACACTAAACAGTACCCTAACACGTACGCTCACCCTAAACCGTTATCCTACACTAACCTGTCCCCTAAACCGTCCCCGTCCCCTAACCCTTAACCTAAAGCTAACCCTAACCCTTACCCGAAGCCTTACCCTAACCGGTCCCCTAATCCTAACACGTATGCTAACACTTACCCGTTCCCTAACATGTACGCTCACCCTAAAGATTTGTCGAACTCTAACCGGTCCCCAAAACCGTCCCCGTCCCCTAACCCTAACCCTAACCCTGACCCAAACCCTAACCCTTACCGGAAGTCTTACCCTAACCCGTCCCCTAATCCTAACCCGTACGCTAACACTAACCCATACCCTAACACGTACGCTCACCCTAAACCGTTGTCGAACCTTAACCTGTCTCCTAAACCGTCCCCGTTCCCTAACCCTAACCCTAACCCAAACCCTAACCCTTACCCGAAGCCTTACCCTAAGCCGTACCCTAATCCTAACCCGTACGCTAACACTAACCAGTACCCTAACACGTACGCTTAACCTAAACCCTTGTCGTACACTAAACTGTCCCCTAAACTGTCCCTGTCCCCTAACCCTAACCCTAACCCTAAACCTAACTCTTTCCCGAAGCCTTACCCTAACCCATACCCTAAGACGTACGCTCACCCTAAAGTGTTGTCGTACCCTAACCTTTCCCCTAAACCGTCCCCGTCCCCTAACACTAACCCTAAACCTAACGCTAAACCTAAACCTTACCCGAAGCCTACACTAAACCGTTCCCTAATCCTAACCCGTACGTTTACACTAACCCGTACCCTAACACGTTCGCTCACGCTAAATCGTTGTCGTACCCTAACATGTCCCCTAAACCCTCCCCGTCCCCTAACCCTAACCCTAACCCTAACCCTAACCCTAACCCTTACCCGAAGCCTTACCCTAACCCGTCCCCTAATCCTAACCCGTACGTTTACACTAACCCATACCCGAACACGTACGCTCACCCTAAACCGTTGTTGTACCCTAACCTATCCCCTAAACCGTCCCCGTCCCCTAAACCTAACCCTAATCCTAACCCTAACCCTTACCCGAAGCCTTACCTTAACCCGTCCCCTAATCCTAAACCGTATGCTAACCTTAACCCGTACCATAACACGTACGCTCACACTAAAACTTTGTCGTACCCTAACCTGTCCCCTAAACCGTCCCCATCAACGTCCCGTAACCCTAATCCTAAAGCTAACCCTATCCCTTTCCTGAAGCCTTACCCTAACCCGACCCCTAATCCTAACCCGTACGCTAAAACTATCCTGTACCCTAACACGTACGCTAATTCTAAACCGTTGTCGTACACTAACCTGTCCCCTAAACCGTCCCCGTCCCCTAACCCTAACACTAACCCTAACCCTAACCCTTACCGTAAGCCTTACACTAACCCGTCCCCTAATCCTAACACGTACACTAACACTAAAGAGTACCATAACACGTACGCTCACCCTAAACCGTTATCATACACTAACCTGTCCCCTAAACCGTCCCCTTCCCCTAACCCTAACCCTAACCCTAACACTAACCCTTACCCGAAACCTTACCCTAACCCATCACCTAATCCTAACTCGTACAATAACACTAATCCGTACCCTAACAAGTAGGCTCACCCTAAACCGTTGTCGTACCCTAACCTGTCCCCTAAACCGTCCCCGTCCTCATCCTCTAACCCTAACCTTAACCCTACCCCTAACCCTTACCCAAAGCCTTACCCTAACCCGTCCCCTAATCCTAACCCGTACGCTAACACTAACCCATACCTTACCACGTACGCTCACCCTAAACCGTTGTGGTAACCTAAGGTGTCCCCTAAACCGTCCCTGTCCCCTAACACTAACCCTAACCATAACCCTAACTCTAACCCTTACCCGAAACCTTACCGTAACACATTCCCTAATCCTAACCCGTACGCTAACACTAACCCGTACCCTAACACGTACGCTCACCCTAAACCGTTGTCATACCCTAACATGTCCCCTAAACCGTCCCCGTCCCCTAACCCTAAACCTAACCCTAACCCTAACCCTTACCCGAAGCCTTACCCTAACCCGTCCCCTAATCCTAACCCGTACGCTAACATTAACCCATACCCTAACACGTACGCTCACCCTAAACCATTGTCGTAACCTAAACTATCATCTAAACCGTCCCCGTCCCCTAACCCTAACCCTAATCCTAACCCAAACCCTAACACTAACCCTTACCCGAAGCCTTACCATAACCCGACCCCTAATCCTAACCCGTACGCTAACACTAACCCATACCCTAACATGTACGCTCACCCTAAATGATTGTTGTACCCTAACCTGTCCCCTAAACTGTCTCCGTCCCCTAACACTAACCCTAACCCTAACCCTTACCCGAAGCCTTACCCTAACCCGTCCCCTAATCCTAACCCGTACGCTAACACTAACCCGTACCCTAACACGTACGCTCACCCTCAACCGTTGTCATACCCCAATCAGTCCCCAAGACCGTCCCCATCACCTAACCCTAACCCTAACCCTAACCCTAACACTAAACCTTACCCGAACCCTTACTCTAACCCGTCCCCTAATCCTAACCCGTACGCTAACACTAACCCGTACCCTAACACGTACGCTCACCCTAAACCGTTGTTGTACCCTAACCTGTCCCTTAAACCGTCCCCGTACCCTAACCCTAACCCTAACCCTAAACCTAACCCTTGTCCGAAGCCTTACCCTAACCCGTCCCATAATCCTAACCCGTACGCTAACACTAACCCATACGCTAACACGTACGCTCACCCTAAACCGTTGTCGTACCCTAACCTGTCCCCTAAACCGTCCCCGTCCCCTAAACCTAACCCTAACCCTAACACTACACCTAACACTTACCCGAAGCCTTACCCTAACCTGTCCCCTAGTCCTAAAACTTACGCTAACACTAAACCGTACCCTAACACGTACGCTCACCCTAAAACGTTGTCATACCCTAACCTGTCCCCTAAACCGCCCCCGTCCCCTAAACCTAACCCTAACCCTAACACTACACCTAACCCTTACCCGAAGCCTTACCCTAACTTGTCCCCTAATCCTAAACCTTATGCTAACAGTAAACCGTACCCTAACACGTATGCTCACCCTAAACCGATGTCGTACCCTAAACTGTCCCCTAAACCGTCCCCATTTCCAAACCCTAACCGTAACCCTAACCCTAATCCTTACCTGAAGCCTTACACTAACCCGTTCTCTAATCCTAACCCGTACGCTAACACTAAGCCATACCCTAACACGTACGGTCACCCTAAACTGTTGTCGTACACTAACCTGTCCACTAAACACTCCCTGTACCCTAATCCTAACCCTAACCCTAACCCTAACCCTAACATTACCCGAAGCCTTATGCTAACCCGTCCCCTAATCCTAACTCGTACATTAATACTAACCAGTACCCTAACACCTACGCTCACCCTAAACTGTTGTCGTACCCTAACCTGTCACCTAAACCGTCCCCATCCCCTAAACCTAAACCTAACCCTAACTCTAACCCTAACCCTAACCCTTACCCGAAGCCTTACCCTAACCCGTTCCTAATCCTAACCCGTACGCTAACACTAACCCATACCCTAACACGTACGCTCACCCTAAAACGTTGTCGTACCATAACTTGTCCCGTAAACCGTCCCCGTGCCCGTCCCCTAACCCTAACCCTAACCCTAAACCTAACCCTTACCCGAAGCCTTACCCTAACCCGTCCCCTAATCCTAAGCCATACGCTAACACTAACCCGTACCCTAACACGTACGCTCACCCTAAACCGTTGTCGTACCCTAACCTGTGCCCTATACTGTCCCCGTCCCCTAACCCTAACCTTAACCCTAAGCCTAAAACTTACCCGAAGCTTTACCCTAACCCGTCCCCTAATGCTAACCCGTACGCTAACACTAACCTGTACCCTAACACGTACACTCACTCTAAACGATTGTCGTACCCTAACCTGTCCCCTAAACCGTCCCCATCCCCTAACCCTAACCCTAACTCTAACCGTTACCTGAAACCTTATCATAACCCGTCCCCTAATCCTAAACTGTACGCTAACACTAACCCGTACCCTAACACGTACGCTCACCCTAAACCGTTGTCGTATCCTAACCTGTCCCCTAAACCGTCCCCATCCCCTAACCGTAACCCTAACCTTAACTCTAACCCTAACCCTTACCCGAAGCCTTACCCTAACCCGTCCCCTAATCCTAACCCGTACACTAACACTAACCCATACCCTAACATGTACGCTCACCCTAAACCATTGTCGTACCCTATCCTGTCCCCTAAACCGTCCCCATCCCCTAACCCTAACCCTAACACTAACCCTATCCCTAACCCTTACCTGAAGCCTTACACTACACCGTCCCCTAATCCTAACCCGTACGCTAACACTAACCCGTACCCTAACACATACGCTCACCCTAAATCATTGTTGTACCCTAACCTGTCCGCTAAACCGTCCCCGTTACCTAACCCTAACCCTAACCCTAACCCTTACCCGAAGCCTTACCCTAACCCCTCCCCTAATCCTAACCCGTACGCTCACACTAACCCATACCCTAACATGTACGCTCATCCTAAACCGTGGTCGTACTCTAAACTCTCCCCTACACTCTCCCCGTCCCCTGCACTCTCCCTGTCCCCTAACCCTAACCCTATCCCTTACCCTTACCCGAAGACTTACCCTAACCCGTACCCTAATCCTAATCCGTACGCTAACACTAACCCATACCCTAACACGTACGCTCACCCTAAACCGTTGTCGTACCCTAACCTGTCCCCTAAACCGTCCCCGTACCCTAACCCTAACCCTAACCCCAACACTAACCCTTACCCGAAGCCTTACCCTAAACCCTCCCCTAATCCTAACCCGTACGCGAACACTAACCCTTACCCTAACATGTACGCTCACCCTAAACCGTTGTCGTACCCTAACCTGTCCCCTAAACCTTCCCCGTCCCCTAAACCTAACCTTAAACCTAACCCTAACCCTTACCTGAAGCCTTACCCTAACCCGTCCCCTAATGCTAACCCGTATGCTAACACTAACCCGTACCCTAACACGTACGCTCACCCTAAACCGTTGTCTTACCTAACCTGTCCCCTAAACCGTCCCCGTCCCATAACCCTAAACCTAACCCTAACCCTTACCCGAAGCCTTACCCTAACCCGTCCCCTAATACTAACCCGTACACTAACACTAACCTGTACCCTAACACGTACGCTCACCCTAAACCATTGTCATACCCTAACCTGTCCCTTAAACCGTCCCCGTCCCCGTCCCCTAATCCTAACCCTAACACTTACCCGAAGCCTTACCCTAACACGTCCCCTATACCTAACCCGTACGCTAACACTAACCCGTACCCTAACACCCACGCTCACCCTAAACCGCTGTGGTATCCTAACCTTTTCCCTAAACCGTCCCCGTCCCATAATGCTAAACCTAAATCTTTACAGATGCCTGTCCCTAAACCGTCCCCAAATCCTAACCCATACGCTAACACTTAACTGTACCCTAACACGTAGGCTCACCCTAAATCGCTGTCGTACCCTAATCTGTACCCTAAACCGTCCCTTTCCCCAACCCTATCCCTCACCCTAACACTTACACGAAGCCTTACTCTAACCTGTCCCCTAATCCTAACCCAAATGCTAACACTGACCAGTACCCTAACATGTACGCTCACCCTAAAGCATTGTCCTACCCTAACCTGTACCCTAACACGTCCTCATCCACTAACCCTAACTCTAACACTTACCTGAAGCCTTACCCTAACACATCCCCTAATCCTAAACCATGCGCTAACACTAACCCATACCCTAACTCGTACGATCACACTAAACCGTTGTCGTACACTAACCTGTACTCTAAACCTTCCCTGTCCCCTAACTCTAACCCTAATCCTTACCAGAAAAGTTACCCTAACCCGTCCCCTAATCCTAACCCGTATGCTAACATTTACACCTACCCTAAGTTGTATGCTCAACGAAAACCGTTGTCATACACTAACCTGTACCTAAACAGTCCCTGTCCCATAACCCTAACCCTAAACCTTATTGAAGCCTTACCCTAACCCGTCACCTAAGCCTAACTGGTACGCTAACACTAACACATACCCTAACATGTACACTCACCCTAAACCATTGTCTTACCCAAACCTGTACCTTAAATCGTCCCTGGCCCTGTCCCCTAACATTAACCATAACCCTAACCCTTACCCGAAGCCTTATCCTAACCCGTCCCCTAATCCTAATCCGTACGCCAACACTAACCCATACCCTAACACCTATGCTCACCTTAAATCGCTGTCATACACTAAATTGTACCCTAAACCGTTCCCATTCCCTAACCTAATCCCTAACCCTAACCATAAACCTAATCATTACCCGACGCCTTAGTCTAAACTGTCCCCTAATCCTAAACCGTATGCTAGCACTAACACATACCCTAACATGTACACTCAACCTAAACTGCTGTCGTATTCTAACCTATACCCTAAACCGTTCCCATCCCCTAACCCTAACCCTAACCCGACGTCTTACCCTATCCCTTCCACTAATCATGGACCATACGCTAACACTAAACCTTACCCTAACATGTATTCTCACACTAACACATTGTGGTACCCTAACCTGTACCTTGAACCGTCTCCATCTCCTAACCCTAACCCTAAACCTAACCCTTACCCTAAGCCTTACCCTAACCCGTCCCCTAATTCTAACCCATATGCTAACACTAACCTGTGCCCTAACATGTATGCTCACCCTAAACTGTTGTCGTACCCTAACCTGTACCCTAAACCGTCCCTGTCCCTGTTCCCTAACACTAACACATACCCGAATCATGTCTCTAAACCTTACACTAATCCTAACCCTTACGGTAGCACTAACATGTACCCTAACACATACGCTCACCCTAAACTTTTGTCATTCCCTAACCTGTATCCTAAATTGTCCCAGTCCCCTAACAATAACCCTAAACCTAAACCTAAACCTAACCCTTACGTGAAGCCTTACCCTAACCCGTCCCTTAATCCTAACCCGTACGCTAATACTAACCCATAACCTAACACGTACGCTCACCCTAAATCATTGTCATACCCTAACCTGTACCATAAATCGTCGTTGTCCCCAACCTCAAACCGTTTCCCGAAACCTTATACTAACCCTTCCCCTAATCCTAACCCGTAAACTAACACTAACATGTACCCTAACACTTACGCTCACCCTATACCATTGTCGTACCTTAAATTGTACCCTAAACAGTCCCCATCCCCTAACCCTAACCCTAACCCTTACCCAAAGCCTTACGCTAACCCATCGGTAATCCTAACCCGTACGCTATCACTAACCTGTATCCTAACATGTACACTCACACTAAACAATTGTCGTACCCTATCCTGTACCCTAAAACGTCCCCATCCCCTAAACCTGAACTTAAGCCTTAGCCGAAGCCTTACCCTAACACCTCCCGTAATCCTAACCCGTTTGCAAACACTAACCCATACCTTAACACGTGTAGTCAACCTAAACTGTTGTCATACACTAAACTGTACCCTAAACCGTCCCCGTCCCCCAACCCGAACCCTAAATCTTACCCTTACCCGAAGTCTTACCTTAACCCGTCCCATAATCCGAAACTGTACGCTAACTCTAACCCATACCCTATCACGTACACTCACCCTAAACCGTTGTCATACCCTAACCTGTAACAAAAACCGTCCCCATCCCCTAACCTTAACCCTAACTCTTATCCGAAACCGTACCCTAACACGTCCTCTAATCTTAACCCATACGCTAACACTAACCCATAGCCTAAAATGTACGCTCAACCAAAACTCTTGTTTTACCCTACACTGTACCCTAAACCGTCCCCATCCCCTAACCCTAACACTTTCCCTAAACCTTACAGTAACCCGTCCCCTAATCTAAACCCGTACGCTAACACTAACTCTTACTCTAACTGCTATGCTCACCCTAAACCTTTGTCTTACACTAACCTGTACCCTAAACCGTCCCTGTCCCCATCCCCTAACCCTAACCCTAACCCTACCCCTAACCCTTACCTGAAGCCTTACCCTAACCCGTCCCCTAATCCTAAACTGTACGCTAATCCTAACCAATACCCTAACACATACGCAGACCCTAAACCGTTGTCCTACCATAATCTGAACCGTAAACCATCCCTGTGCCCTAACCCTAACTCTAAACCTAACCCTTTCCCAAAGCATTACACTAACCCGTCCGCTAGTCCTAACCCATACACTAACATGAACCCATCCCCTAACATATATGTTCTACTTAATTAGTTGTCGTACCCCAACCTGTATCCTAAACCTTCCCCATACCCTAACCCTAAACTTAACACTAACCCTTACCCGAAGCCTTACCCTAACACGTCATCTAATCCTAAACCGTACGCTAACACTAATACGTACCCTAACTGTTACGCTCACCCAAAAATGTTGTCGTACCTAACCTGTACACTAAACCATTCCCGTCCCCTAACCCAAATGCTAAAACTAACCCTTACACTAAACCTTACCCTAACCCTTCCCCTAACCCTAACCCGTACACTAACACTATCCCGTACTCTAATACATACGCTCACCCTAAACCTTACCCGTCCCCTGAGCCTAACCCTAAACCTAACCCTTACCCAAAGCCGAACCCTAATGCGTCCCCTATTCCTAACCAGTTCACTTACACTAAACCATACCCAAACACGTACGCTCCCCTAAACCATTGTCGTACCCTAACATGTACCCTAAACCATCCCCTTCCCCTAACCCTACCCCTAACACTTATGCGAAGACTTACCCTAACCCGTCCCCTATTCCTAGCCCATACGGTGACACTAACCATTACCGTAACACGTATGCTCACCCTAAACCGTTTTCGTACCCTAACCTTTACCCGAATCCGTCCCTGTCCATTAACCCTAACCCTAAACCTTACGTGAAGCCTTACCTTAACCTGTCTCCTAATGTTAATCCATACACTAACACTAATCCGTACCCTCACACCTATGCTCACCCTAAATTGTTGTAGTAATATAACCTGTACCTTAAACCATCCGCATCCCCAAACCCTAACCCCAACCCAGAGCACTTCCTCTTATGGTTCTTTACCTTAGGGAAATGAAATCAAAAAGACACATCTATGCCAAAGTTTGGGATGGCTCCTTTTACAAGAACCTCGTCTATGATACAAGTTAAATATCCCAGAAAGTGAAATCTGGATAAAGAATTAGTGGTACTTACCTACAACTGAATATCACTCAGCAATGAAATCTATGTCTTCAGGTCCGAAGCAACATAATGAGTGGATTCAGGTATGATGATTCTAAGTGAAATAAGTCACACAGAAAAAGAAACATCATAAGATGTCACTAATACACGGAACTTAATCTTGGCTACACATGAACTGAATTACAAAACAGAACAGGGTCTCAAATTTAGAAAACCTACTTATGCTTGCTTAATGGGAAAGGTGGGTTGGGCTGCTGCATAAAACCAGAGACTGAAATTAGCACACATACCGTTCCTAAAACAAATATGTAATAGAATAGACCTACTCCTTGCTCAACGAAATGGACTTGACACCCCATATTCAAGACCTAGGAATATACCTGACTAGTAAGAATCTAAAAACCTATGGATTTATATGTCCCCGTAAGAGAATCAAGCGTGTGTACAGCAGCATAAACGCAGCAGTGAAAATCATCTAAATCCCATTATCAATATAAATTTCAAGAAAAACCACAATAACAGAGAAATACAGAACAATTCTTAAATATTTCAATCAGGGCTAGTGATGCAACCTGGATTCAGCACATCTACACCTAGAGCTGGGTGAGACATAAGGCAGAACACTTGGGCTCATTGGTTTGTTGAGGTTCGGTGAGCAAAAGCAGACCCTTTGAAGTCATACTGCATGGTACCTATTCCATGAGTCCCAACTGTCCAGGTTAAAGGGATTCTTCTTTCAGCTAAAAAATGCACGGGGAGCCCAGAATATTGTCCACTGTGTGATCTGGAAACGTTTTTAAAGGCATCTCAAATTTCATTCCCTTGTACTCGGGCTCGGCATTCCAGATGCTTTACTAACACTCACCCAACTAGGTGAGTCGGTGCCTTTAACCTCTTGTTTGGCCAAGTTTGCAATTTCTGCGGAAGATGAACAGGAATAGGGAGAACCAATGAGAAAGTAGCTGTAGATGTTTGGAAGGGCAAATTTAAGTCTCATTTCCCAACAGGAAGATGAATTAACCAAATGCTCAGCATACACTGCCGGAACCAGATTAGGGTCTGAAGCTATCTTGCGGTTTTGCGGTCAGCTCACAAGAAAGCGAGTTGGAGAAAGGAGCTCAGGGGCACTGTAATTCACAAACCTGCACAGTTATAAGTGACAGCAATCGTCCAAAATTATATTGAAGTAAGGCTGCGAAGAGGACTTGAAAGTGAGGCAGAATTGCAGGAAACCAATCTGGGAGGAAGACTGGAGTTGCATTTAAAACATAGGAAAACAGGCAGAACGAGGACAATGATGCACTTGGCAAAAAAAGCGCGTATGCTTTTTTCCTGAATATATTCAGGAAAAAACGCATACGTGCTTTTTGGCCAAATAAGCAAGCATGAAAAGGAAATCTGCACTACAATAAAGTCAAACTCCCCCCCCAGATCAAAAGGGCCATCTATAAAAAGTGTAAAATTCGAAAGCCAGGAAACACCACCAAGAAGAGGGAGCCTTGTTATGCCGATGGGCGGGACGTAAATTGCCAACAGCCATTCTGGAGACCTGTATGGTGTTTCCTGAAACATATAAGAAACAAAGCAACACAGCCTATGGTACTTCCACTTATGGTCCTATAGCTCAGGGAAATTAAAATCAAAAAGACACAGCCACCCCAAAGATTCAGATGGCTCTGTTTACAACAACATCCTCTACCGTACAAGTTACATATCCCAGAAAGCGAAAAATGGATAAAGAACTTGTGGTTCTTACGTACAATGGAATATCACACAGCATTGAAATCTACGTCATCAGGCCCGTAGTGGTGTAGTGAGTGGATTCAGGTACAATGATATTACGTGAAATAAGTCACACAGAAAAAGAAACACCATAAGATATCAGTAATACACGGAATGTAAACTTGGCTACACATGAACTGAATTACAAAACAGAACAGGGTCTCAAATTTAGAAAACAAACTTATGCTTGCTTAAGGGGAAAGGTGAGTTGGGGTGCTGCATAAAACCAGAGATTGAAATTAGCACAGATACCTTTCCATAACCCAAATATGTAATACACAAGTCTTACTCCTTGTTCAATGAAATAGACTCAACAACCCATATTCAACGCCTAGAAATATACCTGACTACTAAGAATGTTAAAACCCATGGATTTATATGTCTCCGTAAGAGAATCAAGGGTGTGTACAGCGTCCTAAAGGCAGCAGTGAAAATCCGATAAATGCCATTTTCAAAATAAATTTTTAAACAAAACACGAAGACAGTGAAATAGAGAGCAATAGTTTTTTTTTTTCTTGCAGTAGTGGACCTCTCACTGTTGTGGCCTCTCCCGTTGTGGAGCACAGGCTCCGGACGCGCAGGACCAGCGGCCATGGCCAACGGGCCGAGCCGCTCCACGGCATGTGGGATTCTCCCAGACTGGGGAATGAACCTGTGTCCCCTGCAACGGCAGGCAGATTCTCAACCACTGCGCCACCAGGGAAGCCTGAGAGCAATTCTTAAATAATTCATTCAGGGCTTGTGATGCAACCTGGATTAACCAAATCTACACCCAGTGCTAGGAGAGACATGAGGCTGGACACCTCCAGCTAATAGCACTGGTGAGCTTCAGTGAGCAAATACAGACCCTTTGAAGTCATACTGCATGATACCCATTCCATGGGTCCCAACACTCCAGGTTCAAGGGATTCTTCCTTCAGCTAAAACATGCATGGGAAACCCAGAGTATGGTCCACTGTGTGACTGGGAAACGATTTAAAATGCATCTCGGTTTTCGTCCCCTGGTACTCGGGTTCACCATTCCAGACACTTTATTAACACTCTCTCCACTTGGAGAGTCACTGCCTTTAACCTCCTATCTGGCACAGTTTGCAATTTCTGAGCAAGATAAATAGCAATAGGGAGAACCACTGAGAGACTAGCTGTAGGTGTTTCCACGGGCAAATTTAATGCTCATTACCCACCAGGAAGAAGAATTAACCAAAGGTTCAGTGTGCCCTGCTGGAACCAGATTAGGGCCTGAAGCAATCCTGCGTTTTGGCGGGCACCTCACAAGAAATCGAGTTGAAGAAAGGAGCTCAGGGGCACTGTACTTCACAAACATGCAGAGTTATAAATGACAGCTATCCTCCAAAAATATATTGAAGTAAGCCTGCGAAGGGGACTTGAAAGCGGGGCAGAATTTCAGGAAAACGATTGCACGGGCTAGACTGGAATTGCCCTGAAGGCATAGGAAAAGAGGCAGAACGTCGACAATGATGCACTTGGCCAAAAATTGCATACGCGTTTTTTCCTGAATATATTCAGGAAAAAACGCATACGCCCTTTTTGGCCAACCAAGCAAGCCTGTAAAGGATATCTGCACTGCAATGAAGTCTCACTGCCCACCGGGCAAAAGGGCCATCTGAAAAAAGTGTAAAATCCAGAAAGGTAGGACAAGATATGGAGAACAGGGAGCCTTGTTATGCTGATTGGCAGGATGTAAATTGCCAACAGCCACCCTGGAGAAGTGTATGGTGTTTCCTGAAACACATAAGAAACAAAGCAACACAGCCTATGGCACTTCCACTTATGGTCCTAGAGCTTAGGGAAATTAAAATCAAAAACAGACAGCCACCCCAATGTTTGGGACGGCTGTGTTCCCAAGAAGCCCGTCTACAGTATCAGGTAAATATCCCAGAATGCAAACATGGATAAAGAAGTTGTGGCACGTACATACAATGCAATATCACACAGCAATGAAATCTCTGTAATCAGGCCCGTAGCGGCATAGTGAGTGGATGCAGGTACGGTGATTCTACGTGAACTACGTCACACAGAAAAAGAAACATCATAAGATATCACTAATACATGGAATGTAAACTTGACTACACATGAACTGAATTACAAAACAGAACAGGGACTCAAATTTAGAAAACCAACTAGTGCTTGCTTATGGGGAAAGGTGCGTTTGGGTGCTGCATAAAACCAGAGACTGAAATTAGCACAGATAACTTTTCATAAGCCAAATATGTAATAGACAAGACCTACTCCTTGCTCATTGAAATGGACTCAACACCACATATTCAACGCCTAGGAATATACCTGACTAGGAAGAATCTTAAAACCCATGGATTTATATGTCTCCATAAGAGAATGAAGCGTGTGTACAGCGGCATAAACGCAGCAGTGAAAATCCGATAAATCCCATTATCAACATAAATTTCAAAAACAAAACACAAAGACAGTGAAATAGCCATTCTTAAATAATTCACTCAGGGCATGTGATGCAACCTAGATTTACCACATCTACACTGAGAGCAGGTTGAGACATAAGGCTGGACACTTCAGGCTGATAGCATTGGTGAGTTTCGGTGAGCAAATGCAGACCCTTTGAAGTCATACTGCGTGGTACTTATTCCATGGGTCCCAACTCTCCAGGTTCAAGGGATTCTTCCTCCAGCTAAAACATGCTTGGGAAACCCACAGTATGGTCCACCGTGTGATTGGGAAACGATTTAAAATGCATCTCAGTTTTCGTATCCTGGTCCTCGGGTTCACCATTCCAGATGCTTTACTAACACTCTCCCCGCTTGGAGAGTTACTGCCTTTAACCTCCTGTTTGGCACAGCTTGCAATTTCTGTGCAAGATGAACAGGAATTGGGAGTACCAATGAGAGACTAGCTGTAGGTGTCTGCACGGGCAAATGTAACGCTCATTTCCCACCAGGAAGAGGAATTAACCAAAGGCTCAGCGTGCCCTGCCGGAAACAGATTAGGGCCTGAAGCAATCCTGCGGTTTTGTGCCCAGCTCACAAGAAAGCGAGTTGAAGAAAGGAGCTCAGGGGCACTGTAATTCACAAACCTGCAGAGTTATAAATGACAGCTCTCCTCCAAAAATATATTGAAGTAAGCCTGCAAAGGGGACTTGAAAGTGGGGCAGAATTTCAGGAAAACGATTGCAGGGGCTAGACTGGAATTGCCCTGAAAGCATAGGAAAAGAGGCAGAATGTCGACAATGATGCACTTGGCCAAAAATTGCGTATGCGTTTTTTCCTGAATATATTCAGGAAAAAACGCATACGCCCTTTTTGGCCAACCAAGCAAGCCTGTAAAGGATATCTGCACGGCAATGAAGTCTCACTGCCCCCCGGGCAAAAGGGCCATCTGAAAAAAGTGTAATATCCAGAAAGGTAGGACAAGATATGGAGAACAGGGAGCCTTGTTATGCTGATTGGCAGGATGTAAATTGCCAACAGCCACCCTGGAGAAGTGTATGGTGTTTCCTGAAACACGTAAGAAACAAAGGAACACAGCCTATGGCACTTCTACTTATGGTCCTAGAGCTTAGGGAAATTAAAATCAAAAACAGACAGCCACCCCAATGTTTGGGATGGCTGTGTTCACAAGAAGCTCGTCTACAGTACCAGGTAAATATCCCAGAATGCAAAGATGGATAAAGAAGTTGTGGCACGTACATACAATGCAATATCACACAGCAATGAAATCTCTGTAATCAGGCCCGTAGCGGCATAGTGAGTGGATGCAGGTACGGTGATTCTACGTGAACTACGTCACACAGAAAAAGAAACATCATAAGATATCACTAATACATGGAATTTAAACTTGACTACACATGAACTGAATTACAAAACAGAACAGGGACTCAAATTTAGAAAACCAACTAGTGCTTGCTTATGGGAAAGGTGCGTTTGGGTGCTGCATAAAACCAGAGACTGAAATTAGCACAGATAACTTTCCATGAGCCAAATATGTAATAGACAAGACCTACTCCTTGCTCAATGAAATGGACTCAACACCACATATTCAACGCCTAGGAATATACCTGACTAGGAAGAATCTTAAAACCCATGGATTTATATGTCTCCGTAAGAGAATGAAGCGTGTGTACAGCGGCATAAACGCAGCAGTGAAAATCCGATAAATCCCATTATCAACATAAATTTCAAAAACAAAACACAAAGACAGTGAAATAGCCATTCTTAAATAATTCACTCAGGGCATGTGATGCAACCTAGATTTACCACATCTACACTGAGAGCAGGTTGAGACATAAGGCTGGACACTTCAGGCTGATAGCATTGGTGAGTTTCGGTGAGCAAATGCAGACCCTTTGAAGTCATACTGCGTGGTACTTATTCCATGGGTCCCAACTCTCCAGGTTCAAGGGATTCTTCCTCCAGCTAAAACATGCTTGGGAAACCCACAGTATGGTCCACCGTGTGATTGGGAAACGATTTAAAATGCATCTCAGTTTTCGTATCCTGGTCCTCGGGTTCACCATTCCAGATGCTTTACTAACACTCTCCCCGCTTGGAGAGTTACTGCCTTTAACCTCCTGTTTGGCACAGCTTGCAATTTCTGTGCAAGATGAACAGGAATTGGGAGTACCAATGAGAGACTAGCTGTAGGTGTCTGCACGGGCAAATGTAACGCTCATTTCCCACCAGGAAGAGGAATTAACCAAAGGCTCAGCGTGCCCTGCCGGAAACAGATTAGGGCCTGAAGCAATCCTGCGGTTTTGTGCCCAGCTCACAAGAAAGCGAGTTGAAGAAAGGAGCTCAGGGGCACTGTAATTCACAAACCTGCAGAGTTATAAATGACAGCTCTCCTCCAAAAATATATTGAAGTAAGCCTGCAAAGGGGACTTGAAAGTGGGGCAGAATTTCAGGAAAACGATTGCAGGGGCTAGACTGGAATTGCCCTGAAAGCATAGGAAAAGAGGCAGAATGTCGACAATGATGCACTTGGCCAAAAATTGCGTATGCGTTTTTTCCTGAATATATTCAGGAAAAAACGCATACGCCCTTTTTGGCCAACCAAGCAAGCCTGTAAAGGATATCTGCACGGCAATGAAGTCTCACTGCCCCCCGGGCAAAAGGGCCATCTGAAAAATGTGTAATATCCAGAAAGGTAGGACAAGATATGGAGAACAGGGAGCCTTGTTATGCTGATTGGCAGGATGTAAATTGCCAACAGCCACCCTGGAGAAGTGTATGGTGTTTCCTGAAACACGTAAGAAACAAAGGAACACAGCCTATGGCACTTCTACTTATGGTCCTAGAGCTTAGGGAAATTAAAATCAAAAAGAGACAGCCACCCCAATGCTTGGGATGGCTGTGTTCACAAGAAGCTCGTCTACAGTACCAGGTAAATATCCCAGAATGCAAAGATGGATAAAGAAGTTGTGGCACGTACATACAATGCAATATCACACAGCAATGAAATCTCTGTAATCAGGCCCGTAGCGGCATAGTGAGTGGATGCAGGTACGGTGATTCTACGTGAACTACGTCACACAGAAAAAGAAACATCATAAGATATCACTAATACATGGAATTTAAACTTGACTACACATGAACTGAATTACAAAACAGAACAGGGACTCAAATTTAGAAAACCAACTAGTGCTTGCTTATGGGAAAGGTGCGTTTGGGTGCTGCATAAAACCAGAGACTGAAATTAGCACAGATAACTTTCCATGAGCCAAATATGTAATAGACAAGACCTACTCCTTGCTCAACGAAATGGACTCAACACCACATATTCAACGCCTAGGAATATACCTGACTAGGAAGAATCTTAAAACCCATGGATTTATATGTCTCCGTAAGAGAATGAAGCGTGTGTACAGCGGCATAAACGTAGCAGTGAAAATCCGATAAATCCCATTATCAACATAAATTTCAAAAACAAAACACAAAGACAGTAAAATAGAGAGCAATTCTTAAATAATTCACTCAGGGCATGTGATGAAACCGGGATTTAAAACATCTAAACCCAGAGCTGATTGTGACATAAGGCTGGACACTTCAGGCTGATAGCATTGGTGAGTTTCGGTGAGCAAATTCAGACCCTTTGAAGTCATACTGCATGGTTCCCATTCCATGGGTCCCAACTCTCAAGGTTGAAGGCATTCTTCCTCCAGCTAAAACATGCATGGGAAACCCAGAGTATCGTCCACCGTGTGATTGGGAAACGATTTAAAATGCATCTCAGTTTTCGTATCCTGGTCCTCGGGTTCACCATTCCAGATGCTTTACTAACACTCTCCCCGCTTGGAGAGTCAGTGCCTTTAACCTCCTCTTTGGCACAGCTTGCAATTTCTGTGCAAGATGAACAGGAATTGGGAGAACCAATGAGAGACTAGCTGTAGGTGTCTGCAGGGGCAAATGTAACGCTCATTGCCCACCAGGAATAGGAATTAAACAAAGGCTCAGTGTGACCTGCTGGAAACAGATTAGGGCCTTAAGCAATCATGCGGTTTTGTGCCTAGCTCACAAGAAAGCGAGTTGTAGAAAGGAGCTCAGGGGCACTGTAATTCACAATCCTGCAGAGTTATAAATGACAGCTATCTTCCAAAAGTATATTGAAGTAAGCCTGCGAAGGGGACTTGAAAGTGGGGCAGAATTTCAGGAAAACGATTGCAGGGGGTAGACTGGAATTGCCCTGAAAGCATAGGAAAAGAGGCACAACGTCGACAATGATGCACTTGGCCAAAAAGGGCGTATGCGTTTTTTCCTGAATATATTCAGGAAAAAACGCATACGCCCTTTTTGGCCAACCAAGCAAGCCTGTAAAGGAAATCTGCACTACAATGAAATCTCACTGCCCCCCGGGCAAAAGGGCCATCTGAAAAAAGTTTAAAATCCAGAAATGTAGGACAGGATATGGAGAACAGGGAACCTTGTTATGCTGATTGGCAGGATGTAAATTGTGAACAGCCACCCTGGAGAAGTGTATGGTGTTTCCTGAAACACGTAAGAAATAAAGCAACACAGCCTATGGCAATTGCACTTATGGTCCTATTCCTTAGGGAAATTAAAATCAAAAACAGAGAGCCACCCCAAAGTTTGGGACGGCTGTGTTCCCAAGAAGCTCGTCTACAGTACCCGGTAAATATCGCAGAAAGCAAAAAATTGATAAAGAAGTTGTGGCACGTACGTGCAATGCAGTATCACTCAGCAATGAAATCTGTGTCATCAGGCCCGTAGCGGCATAGTGAGTGGATGCAGGTACGGTGATTCTACGTGAACTACGTCACACAGAAAAAGAAACATCATAAGATATCACTAATACATGGAATGTAAACTTGACTACACATGGACTGAATTACAAAACAGAACAGGGTCTCAAATTTAGAAAACCAACTAGTGCTTGCTTATGGGGAAAGGTGCCTTAGGGTGCTGCATAAAACCAGAGACTGAAATTAGCACAGATAACATTCCATAAGCCAAATATGTAATAGACAAGACCTACTCCTTGCTCAACGAAATGGACTCAACACCACATATTCAACGCCTAGGAATATACCTGACTAGGAAGAATCTTAAAACCCATGGATTTATATGTCTCCGTAAGAGAATCAAGCGTGTGTACAGCGGCATAAACGCAGCAGTGAAAATCCGATAAATACCATTATCAAAAAAAATTTCAAAAACAAAACACAAAGACAGTGAAATAGAGAGCGATTCTTAAATAATTCACTCAGGGCATGTGATGAAACCGGGGTTTAACACATCTACATCCAGAGCTGGTTGAGACATAAGGCTGGACACTTCAGGCTGATAGCATTGGTGAGTTTCGGTGAGCAAATGCAGACCCTTTGAAGTCATACTGCATGGTACCCATTCCATGGGTCCCAACTCTCCAGGTTCAAGGGATTCTTCCTCCAGCTAAAACATGCATGGGAAACCCAGAGTATCGTCCACTGTGTGATTGGGAAACGATTTAAAATGCATCTCAGTTTTCGTATCCTGGTCCTCGGGTTCACCATTCCAGATGCTTTACTAACACTCTCCCCGCTTGGAGAGTCAGTGCCTTTAAACTCCTCTTTGGCACAGCTTGCAATTTCTGTGCAAGATGAACAGGAATTGGGAGTACCAATGAGAGACTAGCTGTAGGTGTCTGCACGGGCAAATGTAACGCTCATTTCCCACCAGGAAGAGGAATTAACCAAAGGCTCAGCGTGCCCTGCCGGAAACAGTTTAGGGCCTGAAGCAATCCTGCGGTTTTGTGCCCAGCTCACAAGAAAGCGAGTTGAAGAAAGGAGCTCAGGGGCACTGTAATTCACAAACATGTAGATTTATAAATGACAGCTCTCCTCCAAAAATATATTGAAGTAAGCCTGCGAAGGGGACTTGAAAGTGAGGCAGAATTTCAGGAAAACGATTGCAGGGGCTAGACTGGAATTGCCCTGAAAGCATAGGAAAAGAGGCAGAATGTCGACAATGATGCACTTGGCCAAAAATTGCGTATGCGTTTTTTCCTGAATATATTCAGGAAAAACCACATACGCCCTTTTTGGCCAACCAAGCAAGCCTGTAAAGGATATCTGCACGGCAATGAAGTCTCACTGCCCCCCGGGCAAAAGGGCCATCTGAAAAAAGTGTAATATCCTGAAAGGTAGGACAAGATATGGAGAACAGGGAGCCTTGTTATGCTGATTGGCAGGATGTAAATTGCCAACAGCCACCCTGGAGAAGTGTATGGTGTTTCCTGAAACACGTAAGAAACAAAGGAACACAGCCTATGGCACTTCTACTTATGGTCCTAGAGCTTAGGGAAATTAAAATCAAAAACAGACAGCCACCCCAATGTTTGGGATGGCTGTGTTCACAAGAAGCTCTTCTACAGTACCAGGTAAATATCCCAGAATGCAAACATGGATAAAGAAGTTGTGGCACGTACATACAATGCAATATCACACAGCAATGAAATCTCTGTAATCAGGCCCGTAGCGGCATAGTGAGTGGATGCAGGTACGGTGATTCTACGTGAACTACGTCACACAGAAAAAGAAACATCATAAGATATCACTAATACATGGAATGTAAACTTGACTACACATGAACTGAATTACAAAACAGAACAGGGACTCAAATTTAGAAAACCAACTAGTGCTTGCTTATGGGAAAGGTGCGTTTGGGTGCTGCATAAAACCAGAGACTGAAATTAGCACAGATAACTTTCCATAAGCCATATATGTAATAGACAAGACCTACTCCTTGCTCAACGAAATGGACTCAACACCACATATTCAACGCCTAGGAATATACCTGACTAGGAAGAATCTTAAAACCCATGGATTTATATGTCTCCGTAAGAGAATGAAGCGTGTGTACAGCGGCATAAACGTAGCAGTGAAAATCCGATAAATCCCATTATCAACATAAATTTCAAAAACAAAACACAAAGACAGTGAAATAGAGAGCAATTCTTAAATAATTCACTCAGGGCATGTGATGCAACCGGGATTGACCACATCTACACCCAGAGCTGGTTGAGACATAAGGCTGGACACTTTAGGCTGATAGCATTGGTGAGTTTCGGTGAGCAAATGCAGACCCTTTGAAGTCATACTGCATGGTACCCATTCCAAGGGTCCCAACTCTCCAGGTTCAAGGGATTCTTCCTCCAGCTAAAACATGCATGGGAAACCCAGAGTATCGTCCACTGTGTGATTGGGAAACGATTTAAAATGCATCTCAGTTTTCGTATCCTGGTCCTCGGGTTCACCATTCCAGATGCTTTACTAACACTCTCCCCGCTTGGAGAGTCAGTGCCTTTAAACTCCTCTTTGGCACAGCTTGCAATTTCTGTGCAAGATGAACAGGAATTGGGAGTACCAATGAGAGACTAGCTGTAGGTGTCTGCACGGGCAAATGTAACGCTCATTTCCCACCAGGAAGAGGAATTAACCAAAGGCTCAGCGTGCCCTGCCGGAAACAGTTTAGGGCCTGAAGCAATCCTGCGGTTTTGTGCCCAGCTCACAAGAAAGCGAGTTGAAGAAAGGAGCTCAGGGGCACTGTAATTCACAAACATGCAGATTTATAAATGACAGCTCTCCTCCAAAAATATATTGAAGTAAGCCTGCGAAGGGGACTTGAAAGTGAGGCAGAATTTCAGGAAAACGATTGCAGGGGCTAGACTGGAACTGCCCTGAAAGCATAGGAAAAGAGGCAGAATGTCGACAATGATGCACTTGGCCAAAAATTGCGTATGCGTTTTTTCCTGAATATATTCAGGAAAAACCACATACGCCCTTTTTGGCCAACCAAGCAAGCCTGTAAAGGATATCTGCACGGCAATGAAGTCTCACTGCCCCCCGGGCAAAAGGGCCATCTGAAAAAAGTGTAATATCCTGAAAGGTAGGACAAGATATGGAGAACAGGGAGCCTTGTTATGCTGATTGGCAGGATGTAAATTGCCAACAGCCACCCTGGAGAAGTGTATGGTGTTTCCTGAAACACGTAAGAAACAAAGGAACACAGCCTATGGCACTTCTACTTATGGTCCTAGAGCTTAGGGAAATTAAAATCAAAAACAGACAGCCACCCCAATGTTTGGGATGGCTGTGTTCACAAGAAGCTCTTCTACAGTACCAGGTAAATATCCCAGAATGCAAACATGGATAAAGAAGTTGTGGCACGTACATACAATGCAATATCACACAGCAATGAAATCTCTGTAATCAGGCCCGTAGCGGCATAGTGAGTGGATGCAGGTACGGTGATTCTACGTGAACTACGTCACACAGAAAAAGAAACATCATAAGATATCACTAATACATGTAATGTAAACTTGACTACACATGAACTGAATTACAAAACAGAACAGGGACTCAAATTTAGAAAACCAACTAGTGCTTGCTTATGGGAAAGGTGCGTTTGGGTGCTGCATAAAACCAGAGACTGAAATTAGCACAGATAACTTTCCATAAGCCATATATGTAATAGACAAGACCTACTCCTTGCTCAACGAAATGGACTCAACACCACATATTCAACGCCTAGGAATATACCTGACTAGGAAGAATCTTAAAACCCATGGATTTATATGTCTCCGTAAGAGAATGAAGCGTGTGTACAGCGGCATAAACGTAGCAGTGAAAATCCGATAAATCCCATTATCAACATAAATTTCAAAAACAAAACACAAAGACAGTGAAATAGAGAGCAATTCTTAAATAATTCACTCAGGGCATGTGATGCAACCGGGATTTAACACATCTAAACCCAGAGCTCGTTGTGACATAAGGCTAGACACTTCAGGCTGATAGCATTGGTGAGTTTCGGTGAGCAAATTCAGACCCTTTGAAGTCATACTGCATGGTACCCATTCCATGGGTCCCAACTCTCAAGGTTCAAGGCATTCTTCCTCCAGCTAAAACATGCATGGGAAACCCAGAGTATCGTCCACCGTGTGATTGGGAAACGAGTTAAAATGCATCTCAGTTATCGTATCCTGGTCCTCGGGTTCACCATTACAGATGCTTTACTAACACTCACACCGCTTGGAGAGTCAGTGCCTTTAACCTCCTGTTTGGCACAGCTTGCAATTTCTGTGCAAGATGAACAGGAATAGGGAGGACAAATGAGAGACTAGCTATAGGTGTCTGCACGGGCAAATGTAACGCTCATTGCCCACCAGGAAGAGGAGATAAACAAAGGCTCAGTGTGCCCTGCTTGAAACAGATTAGGGCCTTAAGCAATCCTGCGGTTTTGTGCCCAGCTCACAAGAAAGCGAGTTGAAGAAAGGAGCTCAGGGACACTGTAATTCACAAACCTGCAGAGTTATAAATGACAGCTATCTTCCAAAAGTATATTGAAGTAAGCCTGCGAAGGGGACTTGAAAGCGGGGCAGAATTTCAGGAAAACGATTGCAGGGGGTAGACTGGAATTGCCCTGAAAGCATAGGAAAAGAGGCACAACGTCGACAATGATGCACTTGGCCAAAAAGGGCGTATGCGTTTTTTCCTGAATATATTCAGGAAAAAACGAATATGCACTTTTTGGCCAACCAAGCAAGCCTGTAAAGGAAATCTGCACTACAATGAAATCTCACTGCCCCCCGGGCAAAAGGGCCATCTGAAAAAAGTGTAAAATCCAGAAAGGTAGGACAGGATATGGAGAACAGGGAGCCTTGTTATGCTGATTGGCAGGATGTAAATTGTGAACAGCCACCCTGGAGAAGTGTATGGTGTTTCCTGAAACACGTAAGAAATAAAGCAACACAGCCTATGGCAATTGCACTTATGGTCCTATTCCTTAGGGAAATTAAAATCAAAAACAGAGAGCCACCCCAAAGTTTGGGACGGCTGTGTTCCCAGGAAGCTCGTCTACAGTACCAGGTAAATATCCCAGAAAGCAAAAAATGGATAAAGAAGTTGTGGCACGTACGTACAATGCAATATCACTCAGCAATGAAATCTGTGTCATCAGGCCCGTAGCGGCATAGTGAGTGGATGCAGGTACGGTGATTCTACATGAACTACGTCACACAGAAAAAGAAACATCAAAAGATATCACTAATACACGGAATGTAAACTTGACTACACTTGAACTGAATTACAAAACAGAACAGGGTCTCAAATTTAGAAAACCAACTAGTGCTTGCTTATGGGGAAAGGTGCCTTGGGGTGCTGCATAAAACCAGAGACTGAAATTAGCACAGATAACTTTCCATAAGCCAAATATGTAATAGACAAGACCTACTCCTTGCTCAACGAAATGGACTCAACACCACATATTCAACGCCTAGGAATATACCTGACGAGGAAGAATCTTAAAACCCATGGATATATATGTCTCCGTAAGAGAATCAAGCGTGTGTACAGCGGCATAAACGCAGCAGTGAAAATCCGATAAATCCCATTATCAAAATAAATTTCAAAAACAAAACACAAAGACAGTGAAATAGAGAGCAATTCTTAAATAATTCACTCAGGGCATGTGATGCAACCGGGATTTAACACATCTACACCCAGAGCTGGTTGAGACATAAGGCTGGACACTTCAGGCTGATAGCACTGGTGAGTTTCGGTGAGCAAATGCAGACCCTGTGAAGTCATACTGCATGGTACCCATTCCATGGGTCCCAACTCTCCAGGTTCAAGGGATTCTTCCTCCAGCTAAAACATGCATGGGAAACCCAGAGTATCGTCCACTGTGTGATTGGGAAACGATTTAAAATGCATCTCAGTTTTCGTATCCTGGTCCTCGGGTTCACCATTCCAGATGCTTTACTAACACTCTCCCCGCTTGGAGAGTCAGTGCCTTTAAACTCCTCTTTGGCACAGCTTGCAATTTCTGTGCAAGATGAACAGGAATTGGGAGTACCAATGAGAGACTAGCTGTAGGTGTCTGCACGGGCAAATGTAACGCTCATTTCCCACCAGGAAGAGGAATTAACCAAAGGCTCAGCGTGCCCTGCCGGAAACAGTTTAGGGCCTGAAGCAATCCTGCGGTTTTGTGCCCAGCTCACAAGAAAGCGAGTTGAAGAAAGGAGCTCAGGGGCACCGTAATTCACAAACATGCAGATTTATAAATGACAGCTCTCCTCCAAAAATATATTCAAGTAAGCCTGCGAAGGGGACTTGAAAGTGAGGCAGAATTTCAGGAAAACGATTGCAGGGGCTAGACTGGAACTGCCCTGAAAGCATAGGAAAAGAGGCAGAATGTCGACAATGATGCACTTGGCCAAAAATTGCGTATGCGTTTTTTCCTGAATATATTCAGGAAAAACCACATACGCCCTTTTTGGCCAACCAAGCAAGCCTGTAAAGGATATCTGCACGGCAATGAAGTCTCACTGCCCCCCGGGCAAAAGGGCCATCTGAAAAAAGTGTAATATCCTGAAAGGTAGGACAAGATATGGAGAACAGGGAGCCTTGTTATGCTGATTGGCAGGATGTAAATTGCCAACAGCCACCCTGGAGAAGTGTATGGTGTTTCCTGAAACACGTAAGAAACAAAGGAACACAGCCTATGGCACTTCTACTTATGGTCCTAGAGCTTAGGGAAATTAAAATCAAAAACAGACAGCCACCCCAATGTTTGGGATGGCTGTGTTCACAAGAAGCTCTTCTACAGTACCAGGTAAATATCCCAGAATGCAAACATGGATAAAGAAGTTGTGGCACGTACATACAATGCAATATCACACAGCAATGAAATCTCTGTAATCAGGCCCATAGCGGCATAGTGAGTGGATGCAGGTACGGTGATTCTACGTGAACTACGTCACACAGAAAAAGAAACATCATAAGATATCACTAATACATGTAATGTAAACTTGACTACACATGAACTGAATTACAAAACAGAACAGGGACTCAAATTTAGAAAACCAACTAGTGCTTGCTTATGGGAAAGGTGCGTTTGGGTGCTGCATAAAACCAGAGACTGAAATTAGCACAGATAACTTTCCATAAGCCATATATGTAATAGACAAGACCTACTCCTTGCTCAACGAAATGGACTCAACACCACATATTCAACGCCTAGGAATATACCTGACTAGGAAGAATCTTAAAACCCATGGATTTATATGTCTCCGTAAGAGAATGAAGCGTGTGTACAGCGGCATAAACGTAGCAGTGAAAATCCGATAAATCCCATTATCAACATAAATTTCAAAAACAAAACACAAAGACAGTGAAATAGAGAGCAATTCTTAAATAATTCACTCAGGGCATGTGATGCAACCGGGATTTAACACATCTAAACCCAGAGCTCGTTGTGACATAAGGCTAGACACTTCAGGCTGATAGCATTGGTGAGTTTCGGTGAGCAAATTCAGACCCTTTGAAGTCATACTGCATGGTACCCATTCCAAGGGTCCCAACTCTCAAGGTTCAAGGCATTCTTCCTCCAGCTAAAACATGCATGGGAAACCCAGAGTATCGTCCACCGTGTGATTGGGAAACGAGTTAAAATGCATCTCAGTTATCGTATCCTGGTCCTCGGGTTCACCATTACAGATGCTTTACTAACACTCACACCGCTTGGAGAGTCAGTGCCTTTAACCTCCTGTTTGGCACAGCTTGCAATTTCTGTGCAAGATGAACAGGAATAGGGAGGACAAATGAGAGACTAGCTATAGGTGTCTGCACGGGCAAATGTAACGCTCATTGCCCATCAGGAAGAGGAGATAAACAAAGGCTCAGTGTGCCCTGCTTGAAACAGATTAGGGCCTTAAGCAATCCTGCGGTTTTGTGCCCAGCTCACAAGAAAGCGAGTTGAAGAAAGGAGCTCAGGGACACTGTAATTCACAAACCTGCAGAGTTATAAATGACAGCTATCTTCCAAAAGGATATTGAAGTAAGCCTGCGAAGGGGACTTGAAAGCGGGGCAGAATTTCAGGAAAACGATTGCAGGGGGTAGACTGGAATTGCCCTGAAAGCATAGGAAAAGAGGCACAAGGTCGACAATGATGCACTTGGCCAAAAAGGGCGTATGCGTTTTTTCCTGAATATATTCAGGAAAAAACGAATATGCACTTTTTGGCCAACCAAGCAAGCCTGTAAAGGAAATCTGCACTACAATGAAATCTCACTGCCCCCCGGGCAAAAGGGCCATCTGAAAAAAGTGTAAAATCCAGAAAGGTAGGACAGGATATGGAGAACAGGGAGCCTTCTTATGCTGATTGGCAGGATGTAAATTGTGAACAGCCACCCTGGAGAAGTGTATGGTGTTTCCTGAAACACGTAAGAAATAAAGCAACACAGCCTATGGCAATTGCACTTATGGTCCTATTCCTTAGGGAAATTAAAATCAAAAACAGAGAGCCACCCCAAAGTTTGGGACGGCTGTGTTCCCAGGAAGCTCGTCTACAGTACCAGGTAAATATCCCAGAAAGCAAAAAATGGATAAAGAAGTTGTGGCACGTACGTACAATGCAATATCACTCAGCAATGAAATCTGTGTCATCAGGCCCGTAGCGGCATAGTGAGTGGATGCAGGTACGGTGATTCTACATGAACTACGTCACACAGAAAAAGAAACATCATGAGATATCACTAATACACGGAATGTAAACTTGACTACACTTGAACTGAATTACAAAACAGAACAGGGTCTCAAATTTAGAAAACCAACTAGTGCTTGCTTATGGGGAAAGGTGCCTTGGGGTGCTGCATAAAACCAGAGACTGAAATTAGCACAGATAACTTTCCATAAGCCAAATATGTAATAGACAAGACCTACTCCTTGCTCAACGAAATGGACTCAACACCACATATTCAACGCCTAGGAATATACCTGACTAGGAAGAATCTTAAAACCCATGGATATATATGTCTCCGTAAGAGAATCAAGCGTGTGTACAGCGGCATAAACGCAGCAGTGAAAATCCGATAAATCCCATTATCAAAATAAATTTCAAAAACAAAACACAAAGACAGTGAAATAGAGAGCAATTCTTAAATAATTCACTCAGGGCATGTGATGCAACCGGGATTTAACACATCTACACCCAGAGCTGGTTGAGACATAAGGCTGGACACTTCAGGCTGATAGCATTGGTGAGTTTCGGTGAGCAAATGCAGACCCTTTGAAGTCATACGGCATGGTACCCATTCCATGGGTCCCAACTCTCCAGGTTCAAGGGATTCTTCCTCCAGCTAAAACATGTATGGGAAACCCAGAGTATCGTTCACCGTGTGATTGGGAAACGATTTAAAATGCATCTCAGTTTTCGTATCCTGGTCCTCGGGTTCACCATTCCAGATGCTTTACTAACACCCTCCCCGCTTGGAGAGTCAGTGCCTTTAACTTCCTCTTTGGCACAGCTTGCAATTTCTGTGCAAGATGAACAGGAATAGGGAGAACCAATGAGAGACTAGCTGTAGGTGTCTGCACGGGCAAATGTAACGCTCAATGCCCACCAGGAAGAGGAATTAAACAAAGGCTCAGTGTGCCCTGCTGGAAAGAGATTACGGCCTGAAGCAATCCTGCGGTTTTGTGCCCAGCTCACAAGAAAGCGAGTTGAAGAAAGGAGCTCAGGGGCACTGTAATTCACAAACCTGCAGAGTTATAAATGACAGCTATCCTCCAAAAATATATTGAAGTAAGCCTGCGAAGGGGACTTGAAAGCGGGGCAGAATTTCAGGAAAACGATTGCAGGGGGTAGACTGGAATTGCCCTGAAAGCATAGGAAAAGAGGCAGAACGTCGACAATGATGCACTTGGCCAAAAAGGGCGTATGCGTTTTTTTCTGAATATATTCAGGAAAAAACGCATACGCCCTTTTTGGCCAACCAAGCAAGCCTGTAAAGGAAATCTGCACTACAATGAAGTCTCACTGCCCCCCGGGCAAAAGGGCCATCTGAAAAAAGTGTAAAATCCAGAAAGGTAGGACAGGATATGGAGAACAGGGAGCCTTGTTAGGCTGATTGGCAGGATGTAAATTGCCAGCAGCCACCCTGGAGAAGTGTATGGTGTTTCCTGAAACACGTAAGAAACAAAGCAACACAGCCTATGGCACTTCCACTTATGGTCCTATAGCTTACGGAAATTAAAATCAAAAACAGACAGCCACCCCAATATTTGGGACGGCTGTGTTCACAAGAAGCTCGTCTACAGTATCAGGTAAATATCCCAGAAAGCAAAAAATGGATAAAGAAGTTGTGGTACGTACGTACAATGCAATATCACTCAGCAATGAAATCTGTGTCATCAGGACCGTAGCGGCATAGTGAGTGGATGCAGGTACGGTGATTCTACGTGAACTACGTCACACAGAAAAAGAAACATCATAAGATATCACTAATACACGGAATGTAAACTTGACTACACATGAACTGAATTACAAAACAGAACAGGGTCTCAAATTTAGAAAACCAACTAGTGCTTGCTTATGGGGAAAGTTGCGTTGGGGTGCTGCATAAAACCAGAGACTGAAATTAGCACAGATAACATTCCATAAAACAAATATGTAATAGACAATACCTACTCCTTGCTCAACGAAATGGACCCAACACCACATATTCAACGCCTAGGAATATACCTGACTAGGAAGAATCTTAAAACCCATGGATATATATATATGTCTCCGTAAGAGAATCAAGCGTGTGTACAGCGGCCGAAACGCAGCAGTGAAAATCCGATAAATCCCATTATCAAAATAAATTTCGAAAACAAAACACAAAGACAGTGAAATAGAGAGCAATTCTTAAATAATTCACTCAGGGCATGTGATGCAACCGGGATTGACCACACCTACACCCAGAGCTGGTTGAGACATAAGGCTGGACACTTCAGGCTGATAGCATTGGTGAGTTTCGGTGAGCAAATGCAGACCCTTTGAAGTCATACTGCATGGTACCCATTCCATGGGTCCCAACTCTCCAGGTTCAAGGGATTCTTCCTCCAGCTAAAACATGCATGGGAAACCCAGAGTATCGTCCACCGTGTGATTGGGAAACGATTTAAAATGCATCTCAGTTTTCGTATCCTGGTCCTCGGTGTCACCATTCCAGATGCTTTACCAACACTCTCCACGCTTGGAGAGTCAGTGCCTTTAACCTCCTCTTTGGTACAGCTTGCAATTTCTGTGCAACATGAACAGGAATAGGGAGAACCAATGAGAGACTAGCTGTAGGTGTCTGCACAGGCAAATGTAACGCTCATTGCCCACCAGGAAGAGGAATTAAACAAAGGCTCGGTGTGCCCTGCTGGAAACAGATTAGGGCCTGAAGCAATCCTGCGGTTTTGTGCCCAGCTCACAAGAAAGCGAGTTGAAGAAAGGAGCTCAGGGGCACTGTAATTCACAAACCTGCAGAGTTATAAATGACAGCTATCCTCCTAAATATATATTGAAGTAAGCCTGCGAAGGGGACTTGAAAGCAGGGCAGAATTTAGGGAAAACGATTGCAGGGGGTAGACTGGAATTGCCCTGAAAGCATAGGAAAAGAGGGACAACGTCGACAATGATGCACTTGGCCGAAAAGGGCATATGCTTTTTTTCCTGAATATATTCAGGAAAAAACGCATACGCCCTTTTTGGCCAACCAAGCAAGCCTGTAAAGGAAATCTGCACTACAATGAAGTCTCACTGCCCCCCGGGCAAAAGGGCCATCTGAAAAAAGTGTAAAATCCAGAAATGTAGGACAGGATATGGAGAACAGGGAGCCTTGTTATGCTGATTGGCAGGATGTAAATTGCCAACAGCCACCCTGGATAAGTGTATGGTGTTTCCTGAAACATGTAAGAAACAAAGCAACACAGCCTATGGCACTTCCACTTATGGTCCTATAGCTTAGGGAAATTAAAATCAAAAACAGAGAGCCACCCCAAAGTTTGGGACGGCTGTGTTCCCAAGAAGCTCGTCTACAGTACCAGGTATATATCCCAGAAAGCAAAAAAGGGATAAAGAAGTTGTGGCACGTACGTGCAATGCAATATCACTCAGCAATGAAATCTGTGTCATCAGGCCCGTAGCGGCATAGTGAGTGGATGCAGGTACAGTGATTCTACGTGAACTACGTCACACAGAAAAAGAAACATCATAAGATATCACTAATACACGGAATGTAAACTTGACTTCACATGAACTGAATTATAAAACAGAACAGGGTCTCAAATTTAGAAAACCAACTAGTGCTTGCTTATGGGGAAAGGTGCGTTGGGGTGCTGCATAAAACCAGAGACTGAAATTAGCACAGATAACTTTCCATAAGCCAAATATGTAATAGACAAGACCTACTCCTTGCTCAAGGAAATGGACCCAACACCACATATTCAATGCCTAGGAATATACCTGACTAGGAAGAATCTTAAAACCCATGGATATATATATATGTCTCCGTAAGAGAATCAAGCGTGTGTACAGCGGCCGAAACGCAGCAGTGAAAATCCGATAAATCCCATTATCAAAATAAATTTCGAAAACAAAACACAAAGACAGTGAAATAGAGAGCAATTCTTAAATAATTCACTCAGGGCATGTGATGCAACCGGGATTGACCACACCTACACCCAGAGCTGGTTGAGACATAAGGCTGGACACTTCAGGCTGATAGCATTGGTGAGGTTCGGTGAGCAAATGCAGACCCTGTGAAGTCATACTGCATGGTACCGATTCCATGGGTCCCAACTCTCCAGGTTCAAGGGATTCTTCCTCCAGCTAAAACATGCATGGGAAACCCAGAGTATCGTCCACCGTGTGATTGGGAAACGATTTAAAATGCATCTCAGTTTTCGTATCCTGGTCCTCGGTGTCACCATTCCAGATGCTTTACCAACACTCTCCACGCTTGGAGAGTCAGTGCCTTTAACCTCCTCTTTGGTACAGCTTGCAATTTCTGTGCAAGATGAACAGGAATAGGGGGAACCAATGAGAGACTAGCTGTAGGTGTCTGCACAGGCAAATGTAACGCTCATTGCCCACCAGGAAGAGGAATTAAACAAAGGCTCGGTGTGCCCTGCTGGAAACAGATTAGGGCCTGAAGCAATCCTGCGGTTTTGTGCCCTGCTCACAAGAAAGCGAGTTGAAGAAAGGAGCTCAGGGGCACTGTAATTCACAAACCTGCAGAGTTATAAATGACAGCTATCCTCCTAAATATATATTGAAGTAAGCCTGCGAAGGGGACTTGAAAGCAGGGCAGAATTTAGGGAAAACGATTGCAGGGGGTAGACTGGAATTGCCCTGAAAGCATAGGAAAAGAGGGACAACGTCGACAATGATGCACTTGGCCGAAAAGGGCATATGCTTTTTTTCCTGAATATATTCAGGAAAAAACGCATACGCACTTTTTGGCCAACCAAGCAAGCCTGTAAAGGAAATCTGCACTACAATGAAGTCTCACTGCCCCCCGGGCAAAAGGGCCATCTGAAAAAAGTGTAAAATCCAGAAATGTAGGACAGGATATGGAGAACAGGGAGCCTTGTTATGCTGATTGGCAGGATGTAAATTGCCAACAGCCACCCTGGATAAGTGTATGGTGTTTCCTGAAACACGTAAGAAACAAAGCAACACAGCCTATGGCACTTCCACTTATGGTCCTATAGCTTAGGGAAATTAAAATCAAAAACAGAGAGCGACCCCAAAGTTTGGGACGGCTGTGTTCCCAAGAAGCTCGTCTACAGTACCAGGTATATATCCCAGAAAGCAAAAAAGGGATAAAGAAGTTGTGGCACGTACGTGCAATGCAATATCACTCAGCAATGAAATCTGTGTCATCAGGCCCGTAGCGGCATAGTGAGTGGATGCAGGTACAGTGATTCTACGTGAACTACGTCACACAGAAAAAGAAACATCATAAGATATCACTAATACACGGAATGTAAACTTGACTTCACATGAACTGAATTATAAAACAGAACAGGGTCTCAAATTTAGAAAACCAACTAGTGCTTGCTTATGGGGAAAGGTGCGTTGGGGTGCTGCATAAAACCAGAGACTGAAATTAGCACAGATAACTTTCCATAAGCCAAATATGTAATAGACAAGACCTACTCCTTGCTCAAGGAAATGGACCCAACACCACATATTCAATGCCTAGGAATATACCTGACTAGGAAGAATCTTAAAACCCATAGATATATATGTCTCCATAAGAGAATCCAGCGTGTGTACAGCGGCCGAAACGCAGCAGTGAAAATCCGATAAATCCCATTATCAAAATAAATTTCGAAAACAAAACACAAAGACAGTGAAATAGAGAGCAATTCTTAAATAATTCACTCAGGGCATGTGATGCAACCGGGATTGACCACATCTACACCCAGAGCTGGTTGAGACATAAGGCTGGACACTTCAGGCTGATAGCATTGGTGAGGTTCGGTGAGCAAATGCAGAGCCTTTGAAGTCATACTTCATGGTACCCATTCCATGGGTCCCAACTCTCCAGGTTCAAGGGATTCTTCCTCCAGCTAAAACATGCATGGGAAACCCAGAGTATCGTCCACCGTGTGATTGGGAAACGATTTAAAATGCATCTCAGTTTTCGTATCCTGGTCCTCGGGTTCACCATTCCAGATGCTTTACTAACACTCTCCCCGCTTGGAGAGTCAGTGCCTTTAACCTCCTCTTTGGCACAGCTTGCAATTTCTGTGCAAGATGAACAGGAATAGGGAGAACCAATGAGAGACTAGCTGTAGGTGTCTGCACGGGCAAATGTAATGCTCATTGCCCACCAGGAAGAGGAATTAAACAAAGGCTCAGTGTGCCTCCTGGAAACAGATTAGGGCCTGAAGCAATCCTGCGGTTTTGTGCCCAGCTCACAAGAAAGCGAGTTGAAGAAAGGAGCTCAGGGGCACTGTAATTCACAAACCTGAAGAGTTATAATTGACAGCTATCCTCCAAAAATATATTGAAGTAAGCCTGCAAAGGGGACTTGAAAGCGGGGCAGAAATTCAGCAAAACGATTGAAGGGTTAAACTGGAATTGCACTTAAAGAATAGGAAAAGAGGCAGAACGTCGATAATCATGCAATTGTCCAAAAAGTGCGGATGCTTTTTTCCCTAAATATATTCAGAAAAAAACGCATACGCACTTTTTGGCCAACCAAGCAAGCTTGTAAATAAACCTGCACTACAATGAAGTCTCAGTGCCCCCCAGGGCAAAAGGGCCATTTAAAAAAATTGTAAAATCCAGAAACGGAGGACAGGCAATGGAAAACAGGGATCCTTATTATGCTGATGCATATGATGTAAATTCCCGACAGCCATTCTGGAGAAGTGTTATGTGTTTCCTGAAACACGTAAGAAACAAAGCAACACAGCCTATGGCACTTCCACTTATGGTCCTACAGCTTAGGGAAATTAAAATCAAAAACACCCAGCCACCTCAAAGTTTGGGACCTCTCTGTTCACAAGAACCTCGTTTACAGTACCAGGTAAATATCTCAGAGAGCAAAAAATGGATAAAGAAGTTGTGGTACGTACGTACAATGGAATATCACTCAGCAATGAAATCTGTGTCATCAGGCCCATAGCGGCATAGTGAGTGGATTCAGGTATGGTTATTCTACGTGAAATAATTCACACATAAAAAGAAACATCATAAAATATCACTAATACACAGTATGTAAACTTGACTACACATGAACTGAATTACAAAACAGAACAGTCTCAAATTTAGAAAACCAACTTGTGCTTTCTTATGGAGAAAGGTGCGTTGGAGTGCTGCATAAAACCAGAGACTGAAATTAGCACAGATACCGTTCCATAAGCCAAATATGTAACAGACAAGACCTACTGCTTGCTCAACGAAATGGACTCAACACCACATATTCAACGCCTAGGAATATACCTGACTAGGAAGAATCTTAAAACCCGTGGATATTTATGTCTCCGTAAGAGAATCAAGAGTGTTACAGCGGCATTAACGCAGCAGTGAAAATCCGATAAATCCCAGTATCAAAAAAAAAATTCAAAAACTAAACACAATGACAGTGAAATAGAGAGCAATTCTTAAATAACTCACACAGGGCATGTGATGCAACCTGGTTTACCACATCTACACCCAGAGCTGGGTGAGAGATAAGGCTGGACCCTTTGGGCTGATAGCATTGGTGAGGTTCAGTGAGCAAATGCAGACCCTTTGATGTCATACTGCCTGGTACCCATTCCATGGTTCCCAACTCTCCAGGTTCAAGGGATTCTTCCTTCTGCTAAAATTTGCATGGGAAACCCAGAGTATGCTCCACCGTGTGACTGGGAAACCTTTTTACATGCATGTCTGTTTTCGTCCCCTGGTACTCAGGTTCACCATTCCAGACCCTTTTCTTACACTCTCCCCACTTGGAGAGTCAGTGCCTTTAACCTCCTGTTTGGCACTGTTTGCAATTTCTGCGCAAGATGAACAGGAATACGGAGAACCAATGGGAGACTATCTGTAGGTGTGTGCACGGGCAAATATTTTTTTTAACATCTTTATTGGGGTATAATTGCTTTACAATGGTGTGTTAGTCTTTGCTTTATAACAAAGTGAATCAGCTATACATATACATATGCTCCCTGTATCTTCCCTCTTGTGTCTCCCTCCCTCCCTCTCTCCCCCTTCCACCCCTCCAGGCTGTCCCAACGCCCCGAGCTAATATCCCTGTGCCTTGCGGCTGCTTCCCCCTTGCTATCTACCTTACTACATTTGTTAGTGTGTATATGTCCATGACTCTCTCTCGCCCTGTCAAAACTCACCATTCCCCCTCCCCATATCCTCAATTCCGTTCTCCAGTAGGTCTGCGCCTCTATTCCTGTCTTATCTCTAGGTTCTTCATGACATTTTTTTCCTTTAAATTCCATATATATGTGTTAGCATACGCTATTTGTCTTTTTCTTTCTGACTTACTTCACTCTGTATGACAGACTCTAGGTCTATCCATCTCATTACAAATAACTCAGTTTCATTTCTTTTTAAGGCTGAGTAATATTCCATTGTGTATATGTGCCACATCTTCTTTATCCATTCGTCCGATGATGGGCGCTTAGGTTCTTTCCATCTCCGGGCTATTGTAAATAGAGCTGCAATGAACATTTTGGTACATGACTCTTTTTGAATTTTGGTTTTCTCAGGGTATATGCCCAGTATGCACGGGCAATTTTAACACTCATTTCCCAACAGGATAAGGAATTAACCAAAGGCTCAGCATGCCGTGCTGGAACAAGATTAGGGCCTGAAGCAATCCTGCGGTTTTGTGGCCAGCTCACAAGAAAGCGAGTTGAGGAAAGGAGCTCAGGGGCACTGTCATTCACATACCTGCAGACTTATAAATGACAGAAATCGTACAAAAATATATTGAATTAAGGCTGCGAAGAGGACTTGAAAGTGGGGCAGAATTGCTGGAATCCGATTTCAGGAGGTAGACGTGAATTGCTCTGAAAGCATAAGAGAAGTGGCAGAACCTCGTCAATGAAGCACTTGGCCAAAAAGGGCATATGCATTTTTTCCAGGGCCATCATTCACGGGAGTAGGAGGCTCCCAGCATGCTCCAGTGGCCAACAGAGGGCCCACGTCACCAAGGCGATGTGAGCTAGCCAGGCAGGAGTGACCTGACATCAGAGGGCCCACCTCACAGAATGGTAGGGAACCCAGCCAGGATCAGACTCTCCCCAGAGGGCCCACATCACCAAGGTGATGGAAACCAGGCAGGAGTGTCCTCACACCCGTGGGGCCACATCATCAAAAGTTGAGGTACCCAGCACATGTGGCCTCAAACCAGAGGACCCACATCACCATGGGTTTCGGAGTGAGGCAGGCAGGATTAACCTCACAACACATGTCCCATTGTATACAAAAGGTGTGGAAACCAGCAGTTGGATCTTCCTAGCAGGCGGCCCAGAGCACTGAGGCTATGAGATCCAGGCCGGCATGAACTCACAACAGACTGCCCTCATTGTGATTCTGTAAGCAACCCAGCCGTTGTGACCTCAGAGCAGAAGGCCCACATCCCCATGGGGAAGGGAAACAAGCAGGAGTGTCATCGCAAGAGTGGGCACACATGAAAAAATGTGGGGAGCCCAGCAATTAGTGCCTGATGCCAGAGGGCCCTCATCACCGAGGGGCGGTGGCTCCCAGCCAGCTCCGACTGCTACCAGAGGGGCGACGTCGCCAATGCGGAGTGCGACAACCAGGCAGGAGTGACCTCAGAGCAGAGGGTCAACCTCACAGAAGTGTGAAGAACCAAAGAGGATCAGATTCTCACCAGAGGGCCCACATCACCAAGGGAATGGGAACCAGGCAGGAGTGTCCTCACACTAGTGGGGCCACATCACCGAAAAGTGAGGGACCCAGCACACGTGGCCTCAAACCAGAGGACACACATCACAAGGGAGCTGGGATTGAGGCAGGCAGGAGGAGCCTCAAAACAGAGGGACCATAGAATTAAAGAGGTGAAGAATCCCGCAGTTGGAACCTCCCAGCAGGCGGCCAGGAGCAGCGAGACTATGGGATCCAGGCCGGAGTGATCTCACACCAGAGGGCCGTCATCATGAAACTGTGAGCAACCTAGGCGTTGGGATCTCAGAGCAGAAGGCCCACATTCCCATGGGGTTGGGAACCTGTCAGAAGTGTACTCGCACCACAGGGCACACAGCAGAGAATTTAGGGAACCCAGGAGTTAGGGCCTGACGCCAGAGGGCCCTCATTACCAAGGGGAGGAGACTCCAATCAGGCACCAACACCCAACTGAGGTCCCACGTCGCCAAGGTGACGTGTGACAGCCAGGTAGGAGTGACCTCACCGCAGAGGGCCTACCTCACAGAAGGGTGAGGAACACAGCCAGGATAAGACTCTCACCAGAGGGCCCACATCACCAAGGTGATCAGAACCAGGCAGGAGAGTCTTCACACCAGTGTGGCCACATCATAGAAAGGTGAGGAACCCAGCACATGTGGCCTAAACCAGAAGACCCACATCTCCAAGGGGCTCGGAATGAGGCAGGCAGGAGTAGCCTCACAACACAGGGCCCATAGAATAAAAAAGCTGAGGAATCCAGCAATGGGAACCTCCCAGCAGGCGGCCAAGAGCACCAAGTCTATGCGATTCAGGCCGCAGTAAACTCACAGCAGAGGGTCCACATCATGAAACTGCGAGCAACCCAGCCATTTGGACCTCAGAGCAGAAGGTCCACATCCCCAAGGTGTTGGGAGCATGGCAGAAGTGTCCTCGCACCACTTAGCACATATCAGAAAATGTGGGTACCCAGCAGTTAGGGCCTGACGCCAGAGTGCCCTCATCACTGAGGGGAGGAGGCTCCCAGCATGTTCCAACTACCACAAGAGGGCCCACGTCGCCAAGGCGGGGTGTGCCAGCCAGGCAGGAGTGACCTCACAGCAGACGGCCCACCTCAAAGAAGTGTGAGGAACCCAACCAGGATCAGACTCTCACCAGAGGGCCCATATCACCAAGGGGACGGGAACCAGGCACGAGTGTCCTCACACCAGTGGGGCCACATCACTAAAAGATGAGGAAACTGGCACATGTGGCCACAAACCAGAGGACCTACATCACCAAGGGGCTGGGAGTGACACAGGCAGGAGGAGCCTCCCAACACAGGGCCCAAAGAATAAAAAAGGTGAGGAACCCAGCAGTTGGAACTTCCCAGCAGGCGGCCCAGAGTACAGAGGCTATGGGATCTAGGAATGAGTGAACTAACACCAGAGAGCTAACATCAGGAAACTGTGAGCAACCCAGTCGTTGGAACCTCAGAGCAGAAGGCCCATATCGCCATGGGGATGGGAACATTTCACGAGTGTCCTGGCATCACTGGGCTCACATCAGAAAACCTGGGGAGCCCAGCAGTTAGAGCCTGACGCCAGAGGGACCTCATCACCGAGGACAGGAGTCTCCAAAAGGATCCAACTGCCACCAGAGGGCCGACGTCACCAAGGCAATGGGAGCAAGCCAGGCAGGAGTTACCTCAGAGCACAGGGCCCACCTCACAGAACGGTAAGGAACCCAGCCAGGATCAGACTCTCACCAGAGGGGCCACATCACCAAGGGGCTGGGAAACAGGCACGAGTGTCCTCACACCATTGGGGCCACATCATCGAAAGGTGAGGGACCCAGCACACGTGGCCTCACACCAGAGGACACACATCACAACGGGGCTGGGATTGAGGCAGGCAGGAGGAGCCTCAAAACAGAGGGCCCATAGAATAAAAAAGGTGAGGAATCCCGCAGTTGGAACCTCCCAGCAGGCGCCCAGGAGCAGCAAGCCTATGGGATCTAGGCCGGAATGAACGCACATCAGAGGGCCCTCATCATGAAACTGTGAGCACCCCAGCCGTTGGGACCTCAGAGCAGAAGGCCCAAATTCCCATGGGGTTGGGAACCTGACAGGAGTGTACTCGCACCACAGGTCGCACATCTGCAAATTTTGGGAGCCCAGGAGTTAGGGTCTGACGCAAGAGGGCCCTCATTACCGAGGGACGGAGACTCGCAGCAGACACCAACTCCCAACTGAGGGCCCACGTCACCAAGGTGATGTGTGCCAGCCAGGCAGGAGTGACCTCACCGCAGAGGGCCTACCTCACAGAAGGGTGAGGAAACCAGCCAGGATAAGACTCTCACCAGAGGGCCCACATCACCAAGGGGATCGGAACCAGGCAGGAGGGTCCTCACACCAGTGTGGCCACCTTATAGAAAGGTGAGGAACCCAGAACATGTGGCCTAAAACAGGGGACCCACATCTCCAAGGGGCTAGGAGTGAGGCAAGCAGGAGTATCCTCACAAAACAGAGCCCACAGAATAAAAGTTGTGAGGAATCCAGCAGTTGGAACCGGCCAGTAGGCCGCCCAGAGCACAGAGTCTATGGGATCCAGGCCACAGCAAACTCACAGCAGAGGTCCCACATCATGAAACTGTGAGCAACCCAGCGGATGGGACCTCAGAGCAGAAGGCCCACATCCCTATGGGGATGGGAACCTGACAGGAGTGTCCTCGGCCCACTTCCACGAATCAGAAAATGTGGGAACCCAGCAGTTAGGACCTGAGGCCAGAGGACCCTCATCACCGAGGGGAGGAGGCTCCCAGCAGGCTCTAACTGCCACCATAAGGCCGATGTCACCAAGGCGGGGTGTGCCAACCAGGCAGGAGTGACCTCAGAGCAGAAAGCCCACCTCACAGAAGTGTGAGGAACCCAACAAGGATCAGACTGTCACCAGAGGGCCAACATCACCAAGGGAATGGGAACCAGGCAGGAGTGTCCTCACACCAGTGGGGCTACATCACCATAATTTGAGGGACCCAGCACACGTGGCCTCAAACCTGAGGACACACATCACCAAGGGGCTGGGAGTGAGGCAGGCCAGAGGATCCTCAAAACAGAGGGACCATAGAATAAAAAAGGTGAGGAATCCCACAGTTGGAACCTCCGGCAGGCAGCCAGGAGCAGCGAGGCTATGGGATCTAGGCAGGAGTGAACTCACACCAGAGGGCCCTCATCATGAAACTGTGAGCAACACAGCCGTTGGGACCTCAGAGCAGAAGGCTCACATCCCCATGGGGATGGGAACCTGGCAGGAGTGTCCTTGCACCACTTAGCACGAATCAGAGGAACACAGCACATGTGGCCTCAAACAACGGGACACACATCACGAAGGGGCTGGGAGTGAGGCATGCAGGAGGAGACGCACAACCGAGGGCCCATAGAATAAAAAAGGTGAGGAATCGAGAAGTTGGAAACTCCAAGCTGGAGGCCCAGAGCACTGACACTATGGGATACAGGCCAGAGTGAACACACAGCAAAGGGCCCACATCATGAAACTGTGAGCAAACCAGCATTTGGGACCACAGAACAGAAGTCCCACATGCCCATGGGGATGGGAACCTGGCAGGAGTGACTCGCACCACTGGGCACACATCAGAAAATGTGTGGAGCCCAGTACTTAGGGCCTGACACCAGAAGGCCCTCATCACTGAGGGGAGGAGGCCCCAGCACGCTCCAACTGCCACCAGAGGGTCCACGTCGCCAAGGCGACGTGCGCCAGCCAGGCAGGATTGACCTCACAGCAGAGGGCCCACATCATGAAAGTGTGAGCAACCCAGCCGTTAGGACCTCAGAACAGAAGGCCCACACGCTCATGAGGATGGGAACCTGGCAGGAGTGCCCTCGTACCACTTAGCACGTATCAGAAAATGCGGGAACCCCGCCATTAGGGTCTGACGCCAGAGGGCCTCATCACCGCGGGAAGGAGGCTCCCAGCAGGCTCCAACTGCCACCAGGGTGCCGAAGTCAACAAGGCGGGTTGTGCCAGCCAGGCAGGAGTGACCTCAGAGAAGAGGGCTCACCTCACGGATGTGTGAGGAACCCAACCAGGATCAGAGTCTCACCAGAGGGCCCACATCACCAAGGGGATGGGAACCAGGCAGGAGTGTCCACACACCAGTGGGGCCACATCATCAAAAGATGAGGAACCCATCACATATGGCCTCAAACCTGAGGACATACATCACCATGTGGCTGGGAGTGAGGCAGGTATCTGGAGGGGCACATTTAACTCTAATTTCCCACCAGGAAGAGGAATTAACCAAAGGCTCAGAGTGCCCTGCTGGACCCTGATTATGGCCTGAAGCAAACCTGCAGTTTTGTGGCCAGCTTACAAGGAAGTGAGTTAAGAAAGGAGCTCAGGGGCACTGTAATTCACAAACCTGCAGAGATAAATGACAGCTATTGGCAAAAATATATCGAAGTAAGTCTGCAAAGAGGACTTGAAAACGAGGCAGAATTGCAGGAATCATATTTCAAGAGGTAGATTGGAATTGCATTTAAAGCATATGAAAAGCGGCAGATCTTTGACAGTGATGCACATGGACAAAAAGTGCGTATACATTTTTCCTGAATATATTCAGGAAAAAACGCATATGAACATTTTGGCCAACCAAGCACTCCAGCAATGGAAATCCACACTACAATGAAGTCACATTTCCCATTCGTCAAAAAGGCCATCTGAATAAAGTGTAAAAACCAGAAACACAGGACAGGCCATGGAGAACAGGGAGCCGTGTTATGCTGATGGGCGGGATGTAAATTGCCAACAGACACTCTGGAGATGTTCATGGTGTATCCTGAAACATCTAAAAAACAAAGCTACAGAGCCTAGGGCACTTCCACTTTTGGCCCTATAGCTTAGGAAAATTAAAATCAACAAGACACAGCCAACACAAAATTTAGGGCTGCTGTGTTTACAAGAACCTCGAGTCCAGTACAAATTAAATATCCCAGAAAGAAAAAAATGGATAAAGAAGTTGTGCTACTTACGTACAACGGAATATCACTCAGCAGTGAAATCAATGTCATCAGGCCTGTAGCAGCAAATTGAGTGGATTTAATTATGATGATTCTAAGAGAAATATGTCACACAAAGAAAGATAATTATCATAAGATATCACTAATAGAGGGAGTGTAAACTTGGCTACACATAAACTGAATTACAAAACCGAACAGAGTCTCACATTTAGATAAAAACCTTATGCTTGCTTAAGGGGAAAGTTGAGTTGGGCTGCTGTATAAAAACAGATTGAAATTAGCACACATACCATTCCATAAGCCAAATACGTAATAAACAAGACCTACTCTTTGCTCAACGAAATAGACTCATCCATGGTGTATCACCTCACACCTATTAGAATGGGCATCATCAGAAAATCTACAAACAACAAATGCTGGAAACGGTGTGGAGATAAGGAATCCTCTTCCACTATTGTTGGGAACGTAAATTGATACAGTCACTGTGGAGAACATTATGGAGTTTCTTATAAAACTAAGAATAGAATTACCATATGATACAGCAATCCCTCTACTGGGCATATACCCAGACAAAACCATAAATCAAAAAGAGACATTCACCACAATGTTCATTGCATCACTATTTACACTATCCAGGAAATGGAAGCAACCTAAATGCCCACAGACAGACGAATGCATAAAGATGTGGTACATATATAAAATGGAATATTACTAAGCCATAAAAAGGAATGAAATTGGGACATTTGTAGAGACGTTGATGGATCTAGAGACTGTCATACAGAGTGAAGTAAGTCAGAAAGAGAAAAACAAATCTTGTATATTAATGCATATATGTGGAACCTAGAAAAATTGTACAGATGAACCGTTTTGCAAGGCAGAAATAGAGCAATACATGTATACAACAAACGTATGGACAACAAGGGGGGAAAGCTGTTGGGGATGGTGGTGGGAGGAGTTGAGATATTGGGATTGGTATGTATACATTTATATGTATAAAGTAGATAACCAAAAACAACCTGCTGTATAAAAATATAAAATTAAATTCAAAATAAAAAAATAAAATTAAAAAAAGTAAAACAGAAAAAATATTCTTCCCTTCACATACATGTATTTATATGAATAAATTATTTCCATGCTTATATCTGTAAATACACAAAAGAGGAATAAAATCTACCTTGAACCAAAAACGAAAAAAAGATAAAAAAGAACAGAACCCACCAGTTACACAGAGGAAAACCGTTTCAGGGCACTTGCTCCAATTGCAAACAATTCTGAAGTTGGTCAGTGGTGGGGAATCATCTCCCATTCAGCCAGCATGCTCCTCGCAACAAGCGTCCTCACTGCAAAGCTGGGGGACCGTGCCGAGGTATCTGTGAGTAAACGTGGGCCGAGCCCCAGGCCAGCTGCTGCTGAAATGTTCCCACCCTTCCAAGGCTAAACACCTGAATATGTACAAGGACTTGAAAACCTAGAGGAAGGGCCATGGAGCCACATGAGGGACAGCATGCCAGCCGACTTGGTGCCTGCAGGCCAGCCAGGATGGTCCTGGCCCTGGGTGCTCTTCTGGAAGCTCTCCATTTCCCTGCCTGAGATACCCCTGCTGTCCCGGCCCCCACTGCTTTCTTCCTTCCTCACCTGTGCCCAGGGAGAAATTCCAGAGGCAGGTGTGGGTGACACATCCTCTTCTTTAGCAGGTAGCATCTTGGCAACTGCTGCAGAAAGTCCAGCAGAGCCCCACTCACACTGGGACACCCACAAAGCCGTGGCCTCTCACTCCCTCCCACCAGCCCAGCCCCGAGACTGCTGACAGGGCAGAGAAAATGGCGTCAGGCACAGCTGCAGGGGCTCTTGCTGCCTGGAGCGGTGTTTATATTGATCTCAACCCAGGCACACCTGGGGAGGGCTGGCCGGCACGGTCAGGCTTCCCAAGCCAGCCAATAATCACCCCTCAGGGGCTCACAGTTGCTGAAAATGGAACTTGCTGAATTGGCCAGGTCCAAGGAACAGGTGTGGGCTCCTGAGAGTCAGGATAGACAAGGGGCTGCAGCTCTGGCTTGTTTTCTAATTATATTATCTGGCCCATGAGTGGGAGACAACTTCAAGAAAACCCTCTCCTAATGAGAGGAACCCAGGAGTCAGGGAGAGGAGGGGTGGGTGGTGGTTGGAGACAGAGGCCTGGTGCCCCGGGTGCAGTGGAAGTCTCTGGAAGACCAGGTGGAGGAGGCCGCACAGAGTGATGCCCAGGGTCACAGACCTGTCAGAGCTGCTGTTTGTTAGTTCAAGTCCTGCTCTGAGGTGCTCTGTGTCAGATCTGAGCGACAGGTGAGCTGGGAGTGCTCTGCAATGAGGGCTATGTGCACGGTTCCTGTGTGCCCAGCCCTGCCAAGGTACCTGCAAGGGTAGCTCTGTATCCTGGGAGGGGCCTGACCACGGGAGCCCCATGGACTGCAGAGGACCTGCCCAGGGAATCCCATATCCTGGGAGGGGCCTGAACACGAGAGCCCCGTGGGCTGGGGTGGGGGTAGGGTACCTGCCCAGGTGAGCTCCATATCCTGGGATTGGCCTGACCTCGAGAGCCCCATGGGCTGCTGGAGTCCTGGTAAAGGATGTCAGGACAGTCAGTGAAGCCACTGAGGATATACCTCCAGTAGTTCCTAAATCCTACACCCTGCTGGTCATTCTACCAACCACCAGGACTTGGTATTCTGTATTAGTCTTCACTGATGCCTTCTTTTGTATTCCATTAGTCCCAGAGTCACAAGAAATTTTGGCTTGTGAGTGACAGGACTCAACATACAACTAAAACAATACTTCCAGGCTGTCTTGCCCCAAGGGTTCAAAAATTCCCACACCATCTTTGGGGAAAGCTCAGCTAAAGACCTAAAAGTTCTACCTCTGGAAAAGGAAACACTCCTTCAATATTCAGACGACATTCTGATCGCCAGCCCTACTAAGGAGGCCTCAGAACTACCAAGCCAATAAAGGATAGAAGTTGTCCACGAAAAAGCTCAAGTATCACAGACTACGGTGACCTGCCTGGGCTTCATTCTCACAGAAGGTCGGAGAAGCCCATCCCAGGAAAGGGAAGAAACAATTTACAGCCTTACCCCTTTCTGAAACTAGAAGACAGCTTAGGGGTTCCTGGGGAAGCCAGGGTTTCCTGCCTCTGGATCCCTAACTACAGTCTACTAGCTGGGCCTCTATATGAAACACTGAAAGGAAAAGATGATGATCCTTTTGAATAGAATCCAGAAGTGGCCTTTCAAGAATGGAAAGAGCAGTCAATTCACACCCTTGCCCTGGAACTCCCTAATTTAGCTAAACCCTTTGACCTTTACATTCCTGGTGAAAGGTGAATCGCCATTGGAGTATTAGTGCAAAACTGGGACCACTTGAAATGGAACAATGCAAGAATGCCATCCAGGTAGGATAAACTATGGTCACCAAGGGGCTTGGCCCACCGCCACATCTGGCCAAGATACTGGTGGTATCTGAAAACCTGGAAATCAGCAGCCCAAAAGGCCACCTCCCTTCTAAGGGAAACGGACCCCACGTGGTGATCCTAACCCCCAACCATGCCCTGAAGTTGCAGGGTTTGCTCCGTGGGCACACTGACCACGATTGAGGAGGCCCTCCAACTCCAACCTCCAGAGAGATAACCGGGGGCAACGGGGCACCATGACGACCCGTGTGACCATCACTTGACCTGGAGTTTCTCTCATAAAACAAGAGTGTGTCCCAAAAGAGTAGACTACTGCTTGCAGTACTTACTGTACCCAGAGGGGAGCTAATAATCTTGGCGGGGGAACCGTATATCATGCTGTCACCATAGAAAAGCCTACAGACACCCTGATGATGGTGGCCAATAAGACCGGCTGGACTCCTGTTTACTTCCAAAGGCTCTTGACTCAGTGACCATCATGATCCTTCATCACCACTGACCCTGGACTGTCTGGGAGCTGAGCGGGCAGGATCCTGACACCTGGTGCTGTTTTTACGTTAATTCAGGGGCCTAATGGAAGAAAGCGCAGACTGTTGGTCAGAGCATCTAGGCTGGCAGAAACGGTCAGTCAGAGCATCTAGGCTGGCAGAAACGGTCAGCCTAAGGTGGCCGAACAAATGTGGGGCGGAGTGAAACCGGACCTCACAGCGCCACTGCACATCTCCTTTCTGGACCCTTAAAGGTCATTAGAATCTATAACACTTCCAATACAGGTGCTCAGGTGGACGAGCAGGGAGGCAGGAGGCCTGGGGACAATCAACGTCACCTGGAGGCTGCTGGGGAGAAGTTCTGACCCTCGCCCACGGGTATGAAGCCTCCTAACTCAGCACTCAGCAGTTACAGAAGAAGGGTCTGCACCCGCAGCACTCCAAGAATGAGGAAAGGGACAAAAGGCAGAAGAGAAGTTTGTCCCAGGCAAAGCCCCTTAAAAATGCCTGGGAGATAAAAATTGAATCTGGGCAACAAAATAAAGTCTAACCATTTTTATCCTTTGTGCTTTGTCTAATTTCAGGTGCTCCTAGTGTCCCGCATACAGAGGTTCCACACCCGGCACTTCAGAACAGATTTCCTAGAGCAGAATGGCTCGATGACACTTCAGCTCCTGGGGCCCAGTTCAGACTCCGTGACATAGAGCCTGAGCTGCAGCCAACCAGGTCCTCGAGAGCTCAGCCCCCTCCCTCCCAGTGACTCTGACAGGATCTCTACACAGCAGCCCAGCCCACAGCCCACAGGGTAGCACCTCTCCATTCTCTGATCAAAATATAAAGTTTCCTTTGCTTTTGAACCAAACTCAGTCTCGATCTATTGGCTCCAATGACACTGGGCAGGGGGACACTTGTTGGCGTCCACTCTGGAGGATCAGTAACAGAAATTGAGAACATTGTAACTTCAATGAACAGATGTGTGAGCCAAACTGTAATTAACATAGAACAGTGTATAAGGCTCGGGTAAAATAAGATGTTTCTAACACTTCCATTTGATATTTCCATCACTTTCTTATAAGCAAGTTCAGTGAAAAGGTTTGTCTTCTTTGTCAGGTCAATATTAGAGAAACAAAGTGATTTCTTTCCAAGGATGTACATCTAATAATCTTGGTTAAAGCTTCAATCTTGTTTTAAATGCTTTTGCATTGAAAATGATACCTCTCTTTCAGCTCCCCCATTTCTGAGAAGCATAAAATCTTATAATTTATTATTACCAAAGGGAAATGGTAGGAGGAGGGATAAATTAACAGTTTGGGATTAACACATACATACTGCTATGTATGAAATCATCAGCAAGGAACTACTGAATAGCACAGGGAACTACACTCAATATTTTGCAATAACCTATAAGGGGAAATGATCTGAAAAAGAATAGATATTTTTATTGACATCATCCATCAATGACAGTAAAAATGGAATCTAAGGGAAGACAGCGGTGAGTGCTTCTGACCCTGAAGACTTCAATCATCTAAAGTTTGGACTCTGCCTACTTCCCAAGGCCCTTAATGAACATATGTGTAGCCGTAGCTTAAAAAATTCCCCAGTTTGGGTTGCGGAGAGACACTGATATTGAAAATCCCCTGGTGTTCTCCTCACATGAATGGGACCCTTCCTACACCTAAAACATGCCTGTCACACCCAGAGGATGGTATACCGTCTGATCGGGAAAAGTTTGGAAAAGGCATCTCATCTCCTCATCTCTTGGTGCTAGGGTTCACCACTCCAGCGTCTTTACTAACAGTCTCCCCACTTGGAGATGTCAGCACTGTCAACATCCTGTTGCATACAGTTTGGAATTTGTCCAGAGGATGAAGCAGAAGGAGGAGGAACAATGAGAGACAAGTCCTAGGTGTTCGGACAGGCACATGCCACTCTAATTTACAATCAGGAAGACGAATTGACCAAAGGCTAGGGTTGCCCATGGAAACAGAATGGGGCTTGAGGAATCCTGATGCTTTGTGGCCAGTTCCCATAAACACAAGTTGGAAAATGGAACTCAGGGGCACTAAAATTCACGAAACTGCAGAATTGCAAATATCTATCACTGAAAAAATGTCTTGAGGAAAGTCAGAGAAAAGGACTTGTAAGCAACGGAGAATGGCAGGAAAGGGATTGGAAGAGGTAGAAAGGACTCGCCATTAAGCACAAGAAAAGGGGCTGAACATTGCCAACATTGCAGTTGGCCAAAAAGGGTGTATGCGTCTTTTTCTGTATATATTCAAGAAAAGGGCATACACTTTTTAGCCAACCAAACAGGTGGGCACTGGAAATCAATACTACAAAACATATCACTTTGCATCAGTCAGAAGAGCCGTCCTCATAAAGTGTAAACACCAGAAATGCAGGACAGGGCAAGGAGAAAAGGGAGCCCTGTGAGTCTTATAGTGGAAATGTATATTGCCAACGGTCACTCTGGATAAGTCTATTGTGTTTCCTAAAGCATCTAAAAAATGAGCTACCGAGCACAGGGCACTTGCACTCATGGACGTATATCTTGGGAAAAACAAAAATCGAGAGGACACAGGCACCCCAATGTTTACCACCTCTCTGTTTAAAAGATCCTCGACTAGGATATAACTTAAATGTATCTGCAGAGAAAAAACGGACAGAGATGTGGTGCTTATGTAGAGTGGAATATTACTCAGCCTGGAAATCAATGAAATACGGCCAGTTATAACAACTCCAGAGGAGTTACGTGTGATCATTCGAAGTCACATAATTCAAAAAGAAAAAGACATAAGATATCACTAATACATGGAATGTTAACATGGCTACACATGAACTGAATTACAAAAGAGAAGAGGGTTTCAAATTAAGAAAATCAACTTATGCTTCCTTAAGGGGAAAGGTGAGTTGGGGTGCTGCATAAAACCAGAGATTGAAATTAGCACAGATACCATTCCATAAGCCAAATATGTAATAGTCAAGACCTACTCCTTGCTCAACGAAATGGACTCAACACGCCATATTCAATGCCTACGAATATACCGGATTAGTAAGAATCTTAAAACCCATGGACTTATATATCTCCGTAAGAGAATCAAGCGCGTGTACAGCGGCATAAACGAAGCAGTGAAAATCCGATAAATCCCATTATTAAAATAAATTTCAAAAACAAAACACAATGACAGTGAAATAGGTAGCAATTCTTAAATAATTCACTCAGGGCATGTGATGCAACCTGGATTTACCACATCTACACCCAGAGCTGGTTGAGACATAAGGCTGGACACTTCAGACTGATAGCATTGGTGAGTTTCGGTGAACAAATGCAGATCCTTTGAAGTCATACTGCATGGTACCCATTCCAAGGGTCCCAACTCTCCAGGTTCAAGGGATTCTTTCTTCAGCTAAAACATGCGTGGGAAACGCCGAGTATGGTCCACCGTGTGATTAGGAAACGATTTAAAATGTATCTCAGTTTTCGTATCCTGGTCCTCGGGTTCACCATTCCAGACGGTTTACTAACACTCTCCCCGCTAGGAGAGTCAGTGCCTTTAACCTCCTGTTTGGCACAGCTTGCAATTTCTGTGCAAGATGAACAGGAATAGGGAGAACCAATGAGAGACTAGCTATAGGTGTCTGCACGGGCAAATGTAAGGCTCATTTCCCACCAGGAAGAGGAATTAACCAAAGGCTCAGCGTGCCCTGCCGGAAACAGATTAGGGCCGGAAGCAATCCTGCGGTTTTGTGCCCAGCTCACAAGAAAGCGAGTTGAAGAAAGGAGCTCAGGGGCACTGTAATTCACAAACCTGCAGAGTTATAAATGACAGCTATCCTCCAAAAATATATTGAAGTAAGCCTGCGAAGGGGACTTGAAAGCGGGGCAGAATTTCAGGAAAACGATTGCAGGGGGTAGACTGGAATTGCCCAGAAAGCATAGGAAAAGAGACAGAACATCGACAATGGTGCACTTGGCCAAAAAGTGCGTATGCATTTTTTCCTGAATATATTCAGGAGAAAATGCATACGCCCTTTTTCGCAAATCAAGCAAGCCTGTAAAGGAAATCTGCACTACAATGAAGTCTAACTGCCCCCTGGGCAAAAGGGCCATCTGAAAAAAGTGTAAAATCAAGAAAGGTAGGACAGTATATGGAGAACAGGGAGCTTTGTTATGCTGATTGGCAGGATGTAAATTGCCAACAGCCACCCTGGAGAAGTGTATGGTGTTTCCTGAAACCCATAAGAAACAAAGCAACACAGCCTATGGCACTTCCACTTATGGTCCCAAAGATTACAGAAATTAAAATCAAAAACAGACAGACACCCCAATGTTTGGGACGGCTGTGTTCACAAGAAGCTCGTCTACAGTTCCAGGTAAATATTCCAGAAAGCAAAAATGGATAAAGAAGTTGTGGCACGTACGTGCAATGCAATATCACTCAGCAATGAAATCTGTGTCATCAGGCCCGTAGCGGCATAGTGAGTGGATGCAGGTACGGTGATTCTACATGAACTACGTCACACAGAAAAAGAAACATCATAAGATATCACTAATACACGGAATGTAAACTTGACTACACATGAACTGAATTACAAAACAGAACATGGTCTCAAATTTAGAAAACCAACTAGTGCTTGCTTATGGGGAAAGGTGCGTTGGGGTGCTGCATAAAACCGGAGACTGAAATTAGCACAGATAACATTCCATAAGCCAAATATGTAATAGACAAGACCTACTCCTTGCTCAACGAAATGGACTCAACACCACAGATTCAACGCCTAGGAATATACCTGACTAGGAAGAATCTTAAAACCCATGGATATATATGTCTCCGTAAGAGAATCAAGCGTGTGTACAGCGGCATAAACGCAGCAGTGAAAATCCGATAAATCCCATTATCAAAATAAATTTCAAAAACCAAACACAAAGACAGTGAAATAGAGAGCAATTCTTAAATAATTCACTCAGGGCATGTGATGCAACCGGGATTTACAACTACACCCAGAGATGGTTGAGACATAAGGCTGGACACTTCAGGCTGATAGCATTGGTGAGTTTCGGTGAGCAAATGCAGACCCTTTGAAGTCATACTGCATGGTACCCATTCCATGGGTCCCAACTCTCCAGGTTGAAAGGATTCTTCCTCAGGCTAAAACATGCATGAGAAACCCAGAGTATCGTCCACCGTGAGATTGGGAAACAATTTAAAATGCATCTCAGTTTTTGTATCCTTGTCCTCGGGTTCACCATTCCAGATGCTTTACTAACACTCTCCCCGCTTGGAGAGTCAGTGCCTTTAACCTCGTATTTGGCACAGCTTGCAATTTCTGTGCAAGATGAACAGGAATAGGAGAAGCAATGAGAGACTAGATGTAGGTGTCTGCACGGGCAAATGTAAATCTCATTTCCCACAAGGAAGAGGAATTAACCAAAGGCTCAGCGTGCCCTGCCGGAAACAGATTAGGGCCTGAAGCAATCCTGCGGTTTTGGGCCCAGCTCAAAAGAAAGCGAGTTGAAGAAAGGAGCTCAGGGACACTGTAATTCACAAACCTGCAGAGTTATAAATGACAGCTATCCTCCAAAAATATATTGAAGTAAGCCTTCGAAGGGGACTGGAAATTGGAGCAGAATTTCAGGAAAACGATTGCAGGGGGTAGACTGGAATTGCCTTGAAAGCATAGGAAAAGAGGCAAAACGTCGACAATGATGCACTTTGCCAAAAAGTGCGTATGCGTTTTTTCCTGAATATATTCAGGAAAAAAGGCATACGCACTTTTGGACAACCAAGCAAGCCTGTAAAGGAAATCTGCACTACAATGAAGTCTCACTGCCCCCAGGGCAAAAGGGCCATCTGAAAAAAGTGTAAAATCCAGAAAGGTAGGACAGGATATGGAGAACAGGGAGCCTTGTTATGCTGATTGGCAGGATGTAAATTGCCAGCAGCCACCCTGGAGAAGTGTATGGTGTTTCCTGAAACACGTAAGAAACAAAGCAACACAGCCTATGGCACTTCCACTTATGGTCCTATAGCTTACGGAAATTAAAATCAAAAACAGACAGCCACCCCAATATTTGGGACGGCTGTGTTCACAAGAAGCTCGTCTACAGTATCAGGTAAATATCCCAGAAAGCAAAAAATGGATAAAGAAGTTGTGGCACGTACGTGCAATGCTGTATCACTCAGCAATGAAATCTGTGTCATCAGGCCCGTAGCGGCATAGTGAGTCGATGCAGGTACGGTGATTCTACGTGAACTACGTCACACAGAAAAAGAAACATCATAAGATCACTAATACACGGAATGTAAACTTGACTACACATGAACTGAATTACAAAACAGAACAGGGTCTCAAATTTAGAAAACCAACTAGTGCTTGTTTATGGGGAAAGGTGCCTTGGGGTGCTGCATAAAACCAGAGACTGAAATTAGCACAGATAACTTTCCATAAGCCAAATATGTAATAGACAAGACCTACTCCTTGCTCAACGAAATGGACCCAACACCACATATTCAACGCCTAGGAATATACCTGACTAGGAAGAATCTTAAAACCCATGGAAATATATGTCTCCGTAAGAGAATCAAGCGTGTGTACAGCGGCCGAAACGCAGCAGTGAAAATCCGATAAATCCCATTATCAAAATAAATTTCGAAAACAAAACACAAAGACAGTGAAATAGAGAGCAATTCTTAAATAATTCACTCAGGGCATGTGAAGCAACCGGGATTGACCACATATACACTCAGAGCTGTTTGAGACATAAGGCTGGACACTTCAGGCTGATAGCATTGGTGAGTTTCGGTGAGCAAATGCAGACCCTTTGAAGTCATACTGCATGGTACCCATTCCATGGGTCCCAACTCTCCAGGTTCAAGGGATTCTTCCTCCAGCTAAAACATGCATGGGAAACCCAGAGTATCTTCCACCGTGTGATTGGGAAACGATTTAAAATGCATCTCAGTTTTCGTATCCTGTTCCTCGGGTTCACCATTCCAGATGCTTTACTAACACTCTCCCCGCTTGGAGAGTCAGTGCCTTTAACCTCCTCTTTGGCACAGCTGGCAATTTCTCTGCAAGATGAACAGGAATAGGGAGAACCAATGAGAGACTAGCTATAGGTGTCTGCACGGGCAAATATAATGCTCATTTCCCACCAGGAAGAGGAATTAACCAAAGGTTCAGCGTGCCCTGCTGGAAACAGATTAGGGCCTGAAGCAATACTGTGGTTTTGTGCCCTGCTCACAAGAAAGCGAGTGGAAGAAAGGAGCTCAGGGGCACTGTAATTCACAAACCTGCAGAGTTATAAATGACAGCTATCCTCCAAAAATATATTGAAGTAAGCCTGCGAAGGGGACTTGAAAGCGGGGCAGTTTTTCAGGAAAACCATTGCAGGGGGTAGAATGGAATTGCCCTGAAAGCATAGGAAATAGGCAGAACGTCGACAATGATGCACTTGGCCAAAAAGGGCGTATTCATTTTTTCCTGAATATATTCAGGAAAAAACGCATACGCCCTTTTTGGCCAACCAAGCAAGCCTGTAAAGGAAATCTGCACTACAATGAAGTCTCACTGCCCCGCAGGCAAAAGGGCCATCTGAAAAAAGTGTAAAATCCAGAAAGGTAGGACAGGATATGGAGAACAGGGAGCCTTGTTATGCTGATTGGCAGGATGTAAATTGCCAGCAGCCACCCTGGAGAAGTGTATGGTGTTTCCTGAAACACTTAAGAAGCAAAGCAACACAGCCTATGGCACTTCCACTTATGGTCCTATAGCTTACGGAAATTAAAATCAAAAACAGACAGCCACCCCAATATTTGGGACGGCTGTGTTCACAAGAAGCTCGTCTACAGTATCAGGTAAATATCCCAGAAAGCAAAAAATGGATAAAGAAGTTGTGGCACGTACGTGCAATGCTGTATCACTCAGCAATGAAATCTGTGTCATCAGGCCCGTAGCGGCATAGTGAGTCGATGCAGGTACGGTGATTCTACGTGAACTACGTCACACAGAAAAAGAAACATCATAAGATCACTAATACACGGAATGTAAACTTGACTACACATGAACTGAATTACAAAACAGAACAGGGTCTCAAATTTAGAAAACCAACTAGTGCTTGTTTATGGGGAAAGGTGCCTTGGGGTGCTGCATAAAACCAGAGACTGAAATTAGCACAGATAACTTTCCATAAGCCAAATATGTAATAGACAAGACCTACTCCTTGCTCAACGAAATGGACCCAACACCACATATTCAACGCCTAGGAATATACCTGACTAGGAAGAATCTTAAAACCCATGGAAATATATGTCTCCGTAAGAGAATCAAGCGTGTGTACAGCGGCCGAAACGCAGCAGTGAAAATCCGATAAATCCCATTATCAAAATAAATTTCGAAAACAAAACACAAAGACAGTGAAATAGAGAGCAATTCTTAAATAATTCACTCAGGGCATGTGATGCAACCGGGATTGACCACATATACACTCAGAGCTGTTTGAGACATAAGGCTGGACACTTCAGGCTGATAGCATTGGTGAGTTTCGGTGAGCAAATGCAGACCCTTTGAAGTCATACTGCATGGTACCCATTCCATGGGTCCCAACTCTCCAGGTTCAAGGGATTCTTCCTCCAGCTAAAACATGCATGGGAAACCCAGAGTATCTTCCACCGTGTGATTGGGAAACGATTTAAAATGCATCTCAGTTTTCGTATCCTGGTCCTCGGGTTCACCATTCCAGATGCTTTACTAACACTCTCCCCGCTTGGAGAGTCAGTGCCTTTAACCTCCTCTTTGGCACAGCTTGCAATTTCTCTGCAAGATGAAAAGGAATAGGGAGAACCAATGAGAGACTAGCTATAGGTGTCTGCACGGGCAAATATAATGCTCATTTCCCACCAGGAAGAGGAATTAACCAAAGGTTCAGCGTGCCCTGCTGGAAACAGATTAGGGCCTGAAGCAATCTTGTGGTTTTCTGCACTGCTCACAAGAAAGCGAGTGGAAGAAAGGAGCTCAGGGGCACTGTAATTCACAAACCTGCAGAGTTATAAATGACAGCTATCCTCCAAAAATATATTGAAGTAAGCCTGCGAAGGGGACTTGAAAGCGGGGCAGAATTTCAGGAAAACGATTGCAGGGGGTAGACTGGAATTGCCCAGAAAGCATAGGAAAAGAGACAGAACATCGACAATGGTGCACTTGGCCAAAAAGTGCGTATGCATTTTTTCCTGAATATATTCAGGAGAAAATGCATACGCCCTTTTTCGCAAATCAAGCAAGCCTGTAAAGGAAATCTGCACTACAATGAAGTCTAACTGCCCCCTGGGCAAAAGGGCCATCTGAAAAAAGTGTAAAATCAAGAAAGGTAGGACAGTATATGGAGAACAGGGAGCTTTGTTATGCTGATTGGCAGGATGTAAATTGCCAACAGCCACCCTGGAGAAGTGTATGGTGTTTCCTGAAACCCATAAGAAACAAAGCAACACAGCCTATGGCACTTCCACTTATGGTCCCAAAGATTACAGAAATTAAAATCAAAAACAGACAGACACCCCAATGTTTGGGACGGCTGTGTTCACAAGAAGCTCGTCTACAGTTCCAGGTAAATATCCCAGAAAGCAAAAATGGATAAAGAAGTTGTGGCACGTACGTGCAATGCAATATCACTCAGCAATGAAATCTGTGTCATCAGGCCCGTAGCGGCATAGTGAGTGGATGCAGGTACGGTGATTCTACGTGAACTACGTCACACAGAAAAAGAAACATCATAAGATATCACTAATACACGGAATGTAAACTTGACTACACATGAACTGAATTACAAAACAGAACAGGGTCTCAAATTTAGAAAACCAACTAGTGCTTGCTTATGGGGAAAGGTGCGTTGGGGTGCTGCATAAAACCGGAGACTGAAATTAGCACAGATAACATTCCATAAGCCAAATATGTAATAGACAAGACCTACTCCTTGCTCAACGAAATGGACTCAACACCACAGATTCAACGCCTAGGAATATACCTGACTAGGAAGAATCTTAAAACCCATGGATATATATGTCTCCGTAAGAGAATCAAGCGTGTGTACAGCGGCATAAACGCAGCAGTGAAAATCCGATAAATCCCATTATCAAAATAAATTTCAAAAACCAAACACAAAGACAGTGAAATAGAGAGCAATTCTTAAATAATTCACTCAGGGCATGTGATGCAACCGGGATTTACAACTACACCCAGAGATGGTTGAGACATAAGGCTGGACACTTCAGGCTGATAGCATTGGTGAGTTTCGGTGAGCAAATGAAGACCCTTTGAAGTCATACTGCATGGTACCCATTCCATGGGTCCCAACTCTCCAGGTTCAAGGGATTCTTCCTCCAGTTAAAACATGCATGGAAAACCCAGAGTATCGTCCACCATGTGATTGGGAAACGATTTAAAATGCATCTCAGTTTTCGTATCCTGGTCCTCGGGTTCACCATTCCAGATGCTTCACTAACACTCTCCCCGCTTGGAGAGTCAGTGCCTTTAACCACCTCTTTGGCACAGCTTACAATTTCTGTGCAAGATGAACAGGAATAGGGAGAACCAATGAGAGACTAGCTATAGGTGTCTGCACGGGCAAATGTAACGCTCATTTCCCACCAGGAAGAGGAATTAACCAAAGGCTCAGCGTACCCTGCCGGAAACAGATTAGGGCCTGAAGCAATCCTGCGGTTTTGTGCCCAGCTCACAAGAAAGCGAGTTGAAGAAAGGAGCTCAGGGGCACTGTAATTCACAAACCTGCAGAGTTATAAATGACAGGTATCCTCCATAAATATATTGAAGTAAGCCTGCGAAGGGCACTTGAAAGCGGAGCAGAGTTTCAGGAAAACGATTGCAGGGGGTAGACTGGAATTGCGCTGAAAGCATAGGAACAGAGGCACAACGTCGACAATGATGCGCTTGGCCAAAAAGTGCATATGCGTTTCTTCCTGAATATATTCAGGAAAAAACGCATACGCCCTTTTTGGCCAACCAAGCAAGCCTGTAAAGGAAATCTGCACTACAATGAAGTCTCACTGCCCCCCGGGCAAAAGGGCCATCTGAAAAAAGTGTAAAATCCAGAAAGGTAGGACAGGATATGGAGAACAGGGAGCCTTGTTATGCTGATTGGCAGGATGTAAATTGCCAGCAGCCACCCTGGAGAAGTGTATGGTGTTTCCTGAAACACGTAAGAAACAAAGCAACACAGCCTATGGCACTTCCACTTATGGTCCTATAGCTTACGGAAATTAAAATCAAAAACAGACAGCCACCCCAATATTTGGGACGGCTGTATTCACAAGAAGCTCGTCTACAGTATAAGGTAAATATCCCAGAAAAGAAAAAATGGATAAAGAAGTTGTGGCACGTACGTACAATGCAATATCACTCAGCAATGAAATCTGTGTCATCAGGCCCGTAGCGGCATAGTGAGTGGATGCAGGTACGGTGATTCTACGTGAACTACGTCACACAGAAAAAGAAACATCATAAGATATCACTAATACACGGAATGTAAACTTGACTACACATGAACTGAATTACAAAACAGAACAGGGTCTCAAATTTAGAAAACCAAATAGTGCTTGCTTATGGGGAAAGGCGAGTTGGGGTGCTGCATAAAACCAGAGACTGAAATTAGCACAGATAACTTTCCATAAGCCAAATATGTAATAGACAAGACCTACTCCTTGCACAATGAAATGGACCCAGTACCACATATTCAACGCCTAGGAATATACCTGACTAGGAAGAATCTTAAAACCCATGGATTTATATGTCTCCGTAAGAGAACAAGTGTGTGTACAGCGGCATAAACGCAGCAGTGAAAATCCGATAAATCCCATTATCAAAATAAATTTCGAAAAAGAAACTCAAAGACAGTGAAATAGAGAGCAATTCTTAAATAATTCACTCAGGGCATGTGATGCAACTGGGATTTACCACAACTACACCCAGAGCTGGTTGAGACATAAGGCTGGACACTTCAAGCTGATAGCATTGGTGAGTTTCGGTGAGCAAATGCAGACCCTTTGAAGTCATACTGCATGGTACCCATTCCATGGTTCCCAACTCTCCAGGTTCAAAGGATTCTTCCTCCGGCTAAAACATGCATGAGAAACCCAGAGTATCATCCACCGTGTGATTGGGAAACGATTTAAAATGGATCTCAGTTTTCGTATCCTGGTCCTCGGGTTCACCAGTCCAGATGCTTTACTAACAATCTCCCCGCTTGGAGAGTCCGTGCCTTTAACCTCGTATTTGGCACAGCTTGCAATTTTTGTGTAAGATGAACAGGAATAGGAGAAGCAATGAGAGACTAGATGTAGGTGTCTGCACGGGCAAATGTAACGCTCATTTTCTACCAGGAAGAGGAATTAACAAAAGGCTCAGCGTGCCCTGCCGGAAACAGATTAGGGCCTGAAGCAATCCTGCGATTTTGGGCCCAGCTCACAAAAAAGCGAGTTGAAGAAAGGAGCTCAGGGGCACTGTAATTCACAAACCTGCAGAGTTATAAATGACAGCTATCCTCCAAAAATATATTGAAGTAAGCCTGCGAAGGGGACTTGAAAGCGGGGCAGAGTTTCAGGAAAACCATGGCAGGGGATAGACTGGAATTGCCCTGAAAACATAGGAAAAGAGGCACAACGTCGACAATGATGCACTTGGCCAAAAAGGGCGTATGCGTTTTTTCCTGAATATATTCAGGAAAAAACGCATACGCCCTTTTTGGCCAACCAAGCAAGCCTGTAAAGGAAATCTGCACTACAATGAAGTCTCACTGGCCCCCGGGCAAAAGGGCCATCTGAAAAAAGTGTAAAATCCAGAAAGGTAGGACAGGATATGGAGAACAGGGAGCCTTGTTATGCTGATTGGCAGGATGTAAATTGCCAGCAGGCACCCTGGAGATGTGTATGGTGTTTCCTGAAACACATAAGAAACAAAGCAACACAGCCTATGGCACTTCCACTTATGGTCCTATAGCTTACGGAAATTAAAATCAAAAACAGACAGCCACCCCAATATTTGGGACGGCTGTGTTCACAAGAAGCTCGTCTACAGGATCAGGTAAATATCCCAGAATGCAAAAAATGGATAAAGAAGTTGTGGCACGTACGTACAATGCAATATCACTCAGCAATGAAATCTGTGTCATCAGGCCCTTAGCGGCATAGTGAGTGGATGCAGATACGGTGATTCTACGTGAACTACGTCACACAGAAAAAGAAACATCATAAGATATCACTAATACACGGAATGTAAACTTGACTACTCATGAACTGAATTACAAAACAGAACAGGGTCTCAAATTTAGAAAACCAACTAGTGCTTGCTTATGGGGAAAGGCGCCTTGGGGTGCTGCATAAAACCAGAGACTGAAATTAGCACAGATAACTTTACATAAGCCAAATATGTAATAGACAAGTCCTACTCCTTGCTCAACGAAATGGACACAACACCACATATTCATCGCCTAGGAATATACCTGACTAGGAAGAATCTTAAAACCCATGGATATATATGTCTCCGTAAGAGAATCAAGCGTGTGTACAGCGGCCGAAACGCAGCAGTGAAAATCCGATAAATCCCATTATCAAAATAAATTTCGAAAACAAAACACTAAGGCAGTGAAATAGAGAGCAATTCTTAAATAATTCACTCAGGGCATGTGATGCAACCGGGATTGACCACATCTACACCCAGAGCTGGTTGAGACATAAGTCTGGACACTTCAGGCTGATAGCATTGGTGAGTTTCGGTGAGCAAATGCAGACCCTGAGAAGTCATACTGCATGGTACCCATTCCATGGGTCCCAACTATCCAGGTTCAAGGGATTCTTCCTCCAGCTAATACATGCATGGGAAACCCAGAGTATCGTCCACCGTGTGATTGGGAAACGATTTATAATGCATCTCAGTTTTCGTATCCTGGTCCTCGGGTTCACCATTCCAGATGATTTACTAACACTCTCCCCGCTTGGAGAGTCAGTGCCTTTAACCTCCTCTTTGGCACAGCTTGCAATTTCTGTGCAATTTGAACAGGAATAGGGAGAACCAATGAGAGACTACCTGTAGTTGTCTGCACCGGCAAATGTAACGCTCATTTCCCACCAGGAACAGGAATTAACCAGAGGCTCAGCGTGCCCTGCCGGAAACAGATTAGGGCCTGAAGCAATCCTGCGGTTTTGGGCCCAGCTCACAAGAAAGCGAGTTGAAGAAAGGAGATCAGGGGCACTGTAATTCACAAACCTGCAGAGTTATAAATGACAGCTATCCTCCAAAAATATATTGAAGTAAGCCTGCGAAGGGGACTGGAAAGCGTGGCAGAATTTCAGGAAAACGATTGCAGGGGGTAGACTGGAATTGCCTTGAAAGCATAGGAAAAGAGGCAGAACGTCGACAATGATGCACTTAGCCAAAAAGTGCGTATGCGTTTTTTCCTGAATATATTCAGGAAAAAATGCATACGCACTTTTTGGCCAACCAAGCAAGCCTGTAAAGGAAATCTGCACTACAATGAAGTCTCACTGCCCCCCTGGCAAAAGGGCCATTTGAAAATAGTGGGAAATCCAGAAAGGTATGGCAGGATATGGAGAACAGTGAGCCTTGTTATGCCCATTGGCAGGAGGTAAATTGCCAACAGCCACCCTGGAGAAGTGTATGGTGTTTCCTGAAACACGTAAGAAATAAAGCAACTCAGCCTATGGCACTTGCACTTATAGTCCAATTGCTTAGGGAAATTAAAATCAAAAACAGACAGCCACCCCAATGTTTGGGACAGCTGTGTTCACAGGAAGCTCGTCTACAGTACCAGGTAAATATCCCAGAAAGCAAAAAATGGATAAAGAAGTTGTGGCACGTACGTACAATGCAATATCACTCAGCAATGAAATCTGTGTCATCAGGCCCGTAGCGGTTAGTGAGTGGATGCATGTACGGTGATTCTACGTGAACTACGTCACACAGAAATAGAAACATCATAAGATATCACTGATACACGGAATGTAAACTTGACTACACATGAACTGAATTACAAAACAGAACAGGGTCTCAAATTTAGAAAACCAACTAGTGCTTGCTTATGGGGAAAGGTGTGTTCGGGTGCTGCATAAAACCAGAGACTGAAATTAGCACAGATAACTTTCCATAAGCCAAATATATATTAGACAAGACCAACCCCTTGCTCAAAGAAATGGACCCAACACCACATATTCAACGCCTAGGAATATACCTGACCAGGAAGAATCTTAAAACCCATGGATATATATGTCTCCATAAGAGAATCAAGCGTGTGTACAGCGGCCGAAACGCAGCAGTGAAAATCCGATAAATCCCATTATCAAAATAAATTTCGAAAACAAAACACAAAGACAGTGAAATAGAGAGCAATTCTTAAATAATTCACTCAGGGCATGTGATGCAACCGGGATTGACCACATCTACACCCAGAGCTGGTTGAGACATAAGGCTGGACACTTCAGGCTGAAAGCATTGGTGAGTTTCGGTGAGCAAATGCAGACCCTTTGAAGTCATACTGCATGGTACCCATTCCATGGGTCCCAACTCTCCAGGTTCAAGGCATTCTTCCTCCAGCTAAAACATGCATGGGAAACCCAGAGTATCGTCCACCGTGTGATTGGGAAACGATTTAAAATGCATCTCAGTTTTCGTATCCTGGTCCTCGGGTTCACCATTACAGATGCTTTACTAACACTCTCCCCGCTTGGAGAGTCAGTGCCTTTAACCTCCTCTTTGGCACAGCTTGCAATTTCTGTGCAAGTTGAACAGGAATAGGGATAACCAATGAGAGACTAGCTGTAGGTGTCTGCACGGGCAAAAGTAACGCTCATTTCCCAACAGGAAGAGGAATTAACCAAAGGCTCAGTGTGCCCTGCCGGAAACAGATTAGGGCCTGAAGCAATCCTGCGGTTTTGTGCCCAGCTCACAAGAAAGCGAGTTGAAGAAAGGAGCTCACGGGCACTGTAATTCACAAACCTGCAGAGTTATAAATGACAGCTATCCTCCAAAAATATATTGAAGTAAGCCTGCGAAGGGGACTTGAAAGCGGGGCAGAATTTCAAGAAAACGATTGCAGGGGGTAGACTGGAATTGCCCTGAAAGCATAGGAAAAGAGGCAGAACGTCGACAATGATGCACTTGGCCAAAAAGGGCATATGCTTTTTTTCCTGAATATATTCAGGAAAAAACGCATACGTCCTTTTTGGCCAACCAAGCAAGCCTGTAAAGGAAATCTGCACTACAATGAAGTCTCACTGCCCCCGGGCAAAAGGGCCATCTGAAAAAAGTGTAAAATCCAGAAAGGTAGGACAGGATATGGAGAACAGAGAGCCTTGTTATGCTGATTGGCAGGATGTAAATTGCCAGCAGCCACTCTGGAGAAGTGTATGGTGTTTCCTGAAACACGTAAGAAACAAAGCAACACAGCCTATGGCACTTCCACTTATGGTCCTATAGCTTACGGAAATTAAAATCAAAAACAGACAGCCACCCCAATATTTGGGACGGCTGTGTTCACAAGAAGCACGTCTACAGTATCAGGTAAATATCCCAGAAAGCAAAAAATGGATAAAGAAGTTGTGGCACGTACGTACAATGCAATATCACTCAGCAATGAAATCTGTGTCATCAGGCCCGTAGCGGCATAGTGAGTGGATGCAGGTACGGTGATTCTACTTGAACTACGTCACACAGAAAAAGAAACATCATAAGATATCACTAATACACGGAATGTAAACTTGACTACATATGAACTGAATTACAAAACAGAACAGGGTCTCAAATTTAGAAAACCAACTAGTGCTTGCTTATGGGGAAAGGTGCCTTGGGGTGCTGCATAAAACCAGAGACTGAAATTAGCACAGATAACTTTCCATAAGCCAAATATGTAATAGACAAGACCTTCTCCTTGCTCAACGAAATGGACCCAACACCACATATATCAACACCTAGGAATATACCTGACTAGGAAGAATCTTATAACCCATGGATTTATATGTCTCCGTAAGAGAATCAAGCGTGTGTACAGCAGCATAAACGCAGTAGTGAAAATCCGATAAATCCCATTATCAAAATAAATTTCGAAAACAAAACACAAAGACAGTGAAATAGAGAGCAATTCTTAAATAATTCACTCAGGGCATGTGATGCAACCGGGATTGACCACAACTACACCCAGAGCTGGTTGAGACATAAGGCTGGACACTTCAGGCTGATAGCATTGGTGAGTTTCGGTGAGCAAATGCAGACCCTTTGAAGTCATACTGCATGGTACCCATTCCATGGGTCCCAACTCTCCAGGTTCAAGGCATTCTTCCTCCAGCTAAAACATGCATGGGAAACCCAGAGTATCGTCCACCGTGTGATTGGGAAATGATGTAAAATGCATCTCAGATTTCGTATCCTGGTCCTCGGGTTCACCATTCCAGATGCTTTACTAACACTCTCCCCGCTTGGAGAGTCAGTGCCTTTAACCTCCTGTTTGGCACAGCTTGCAATTTCTGTGCAAGATGAACAGGAATAGGGAGAACCAATGAGAGACTAGCTGTAGGTGTCTGCACGGGCAAATGTAACGCTCGTTGCCCACCAGGAAGAGGAATTAAACAAAGGCTCAGTGTGCCCTGCTGGAAACAGATTAGGGCCTGAAGCAAACCTGCGGTTTTCTGCCCAGCTCACAAGAAAGTGAGTTGAAGAAAGGAGCTCAGGGGCACTGTAATTCACAAACCTGCAGAGTTATAAATGACAGCTATCCTCCAAAAATATATTGAAGTAAGCCTGCGAAGGGGACTTGAAAGCGGGGCAGAATTTCAGGAAAACGATTGCAGGGGGTAGACTGGAATTGCCCTGAAAGCATAGGAAAAGAGGCACAACGTCGACAATGATGCACTTGGCCAAAAAGTGCGTATGCGTTTTTTCCTGAATATATTCAGGAAAAAACGCATACGCCCTTTTTGGCCAACCAAGCAAGCCTGTAAAGGAAATCTGCATTAAAATGAAATCTCACTGCCCCCCCACCCCGGCAAAAGGGCCATCTGAAAAAAGTGTAAAATCCAGAAAGGTAGGACAGGACATGGAGAACAGGGAGCCTTGTTATGTTGATTGGCAGGATGTAAATTGCCAACAGCCACCCTGGAGAAGTGTATGGTGTTTCCTGAAACACGTAAGAAATAAAGCAACACAGCCTATGGCAATTGCACTTATGGTCCTATTCCTTAAGGAAATTAAAATCAAAAACAGAGAGGCACCCCAAAGTTCGGGACGGCTGTGTTCCCAAGAAGCTCTTCTACATTACCAGGTAAATATCCCAGAAAGCAAAAAATGGATAAAGAAGTTGTGGCACGTACGTGCAATGCAGTATCACTCAGCAATGAAATCTGTGTCATCAGGCCCGTAGCGGCATAGTGAGTGGATGCAGGTACGGTGATTCTACGTGAACTACGTCACACAGAAAAAGAAACATCATAAGATATCACTAATACACGGAATGTAAACTTGACTACACATGAACTGAATTACAAAACAGAACAGGGTCTCAAATTTAGAAAACCAACTAGTGCTTGCTTATGGGGAAAGGTGCCTTGGGGTGCTGCATAAAACCAGAGACTGAAATTAGCACAGATAACATTCCATAAGCCATATATGTAATAGACAAGACCTACTCCTTGCTCAACGAAATGGACTCAACACCACATATTCAACGCCTAGGAATATACCTGACTAGGAAGAATCTTAAAACCCATGGATATATATGTCTCCGTTAGAGAATCAAGCGTGTGTACAGCAGCCGAAACCCAGCAGTGAAAATCCGATAAATCCCATTATCAAAATAAATTTCGAAAACAAAACACAAAGACAGTGAAATAGAGAGCAATTCTTAAATAATTCACTCAGGGCATGTGATGCAACCGGGATTGACCACATCTACACCCAGAGCTGGTTGAGACATAACGTTGGACACTTCAGGTTGATAGCATTGGTGAGTTTTGGTGAGCAAATGCAGACCCTTTGAAGTCATACTGCATGGTACCTCTTCCATTGGTCCCAAATCTTCAGGTTCAAAGGATTCTTCCTGCAGCTAAAACATGCATGGGAAACCCACAGTATGGTCCACCGTGTGATTGGGAAACGATTTAAAATGCATCTCAGTTTTCGTATCCTGGTCCTCGGGTTCACCATTCCAGATGCTTTACTAACACTCTCCCTGCTTGGAGAGTCAGTGCCTTTAACCTCCTGTTTGGCACAGCTTGCAATTTCTGTGCAAGATGAACAGGAATAGTGAGAACCAATGAGAGAGTAGCTGTAGGTGTCTGCACGGGCAAATGTAACGCTCATTTCCGACCAGGAAGAGGAATTAACCAAAGGCTCAGCATGCCCTTCCGGAAACAGATTAGGGCCTGAAGCAATCCTGCGGTTTTGTGCCCAGCTCACAAGAAAGCGAGTTGAAGAAAGGAGCTCAGGGGCACTGTAATTCACAAACCTGCAGAGTTATAAATGACAGCTATCCTCCAAAAATATATTGAAGTAAGCCTGCGAAGGGGACTTGAAAGCGGGGCAGAATTTCAGGAAAACGATTGCAGGGGGTAGACTGGAATTGCCCTGAAAGCATAGGAAAAGAGGCACAACGTCGACAATGATGCACTTGGCCAAAAAGGGTGTATGCGTTTTTTCCTGAATATATTCCTGAATATATTCAGGAAAAAACGCATACGCCCTTTTTGGCCAACCAAGCAAGCCTGTAAAGGAAATCTGCACTAAAATGAAATCTCACTGCCCCCCGGGCAAAAGGGTCATCTGAAAAAAGTGTAAAATCCAGAAAGGTAGGACAGGATATGGAGAACAGGGAGCCTTGTTACGCTGATTGGCAGGATGTAAATTGCCAACAGCCACCCTGGAGAAGTGTATGGTGTTTCCTGAAACACGTAAGAAACAAAGCAACACAGCCTATGGCACTTCCACTTATGGTCCTATAGCTTACGGAAATTAAAATCAAAAACAGACAGCCACCCCAAAGTTTGGGACGGCTGTGTTCACAAGAAGCTCGTCTACAGTATCAGGTAAATATCCCAGAAAGCAAAAAATGGATAAAGAAGTTGTGGCACGTACGTACAATGCAATATCACTCAGCAATGAAATCTGTGTCATCAGGCCCGTAGCGGCATAGTGAGTGGATGCAGATACGGTAATTCTACGTGAACTACGTCACACAGAAAAAGAAACATCATAAGATATCACTAATACACGGAATGTAAACTTGACTACACATGAACTGAATTCCAAAACAGAACAGGGTCTCTAATTTAGAAAACCAACTAGTGCTTGCTTATGGGGAAAGGTGCGTTGGGGTGGTGCATAAAACCAGAGACTGAAATTAGCACAGATAACTTTCCATAAGCTAAGTATGTAATAGAGAAGACCTACTCCTTGCTCAACGAAATGGACCCAACACCACATATTCAACGCCTAGGAATATACCTGACTAGGAAGAATCTTAAAACCCATGGATATATATGTCTCCGTAAGAGAAGCAAGCGTGTGTACAGCGGCCGAAACGCAGCAGTGAAAATCCGATAAATCCCATTATCAAAATAAATTTCGAAAACAAAACACAAAGACAGTGAAATAGAGAGCAATTCTTAAATAATTCACTCAGGGCATGTGATGCAACCGGGATTGACCACATCTACACCCAGAGCTGGTTGAGACATAAGGCTGGACACTTCAGACTGATAGCATTGGTGAGTTTCGGTGAGCAAATGCAGACCCTGTGAAGTCATACTGCATGGTACCCATTCCATGGGTCCCAACTCTCCAGGTTCAAGGGATTCTTCCTCCAGTTAAAACATGCATGGAAAACCCAGAGTATCGTCCACCATGTCATTGGGAAACGATTTAAAATGCATCTCAGTTTTCGTATCCTGGTCCTCGGGTTCACCATTCCAGATGCTTCACTAACACTCTCCCCGCTTGGAGAGTCAGTGCCTTTAACCAACTCTTTGGCACAGCTTACAATTTCTGTGCAAGATGAACAGGAATAGGGAGAACCAATGAGAGACTAGCTATAGGTGTCTGCACGGGCAAATGTAACGCTCATTTCCCACCAGGAAGAGGAATTAACCAAAGGCTCAGCGTACCCTGCCGGAAACAGATTAGGGCCTGAAGCAATCCTGCGGTTTTGTGCCCAGCTCACAAGAAAGCGAGTTGAAGAAAGGAGCTCAGGGGCACTGTAATTCACAAACCTGCAGAGTTATAAATGACAAGTATCCTCCATAAATATATTGAAGTAAGCCTGCGAAGGGCACTTGAAAGCGGAGCAGAGTTTCAGGAAAACGATTGCAGGGGGTAGACTGGAATTGCGCTGAAAGCATAGGAACAGAGGCACAACGTCGACAATGATGCGCTTGGCCAAAAAGTGCATATGCGTTTCTTCCTGAATATATTCAGGAAAAAACGCATACGCCCTTTTTGGCCAACCAAGCAAGCCTGTAAAGGAAATCTGCACTACAATGAAGTCTCACTGCCCCCCGGGCAAAAGGGCCATCTGAAAAAAGTGTAAAATCCAGAAAGGTAGGACAGGATATGGAGAACAGGGAGCCTTGTTATGCTGATTGGCAGGATGTAAATTGCCAGCAGCCACCCTGGAGAAGTGTATGGTGTTTCCTGAAACACGTAAGAAACAAAGCAACACAGCCTATGGCACTTCCACTTATGGTCCTATAGCTTACGGAAATTAAAATCAAAAACAGACAGCCACCCCAATATTTGGGACGGCTGTATTCACAAGAAGCTCGTCTACAGTATAAGGTAAATATCCCAGAAAGGAAAAAATGCATAAAGAAGTTGTGGCACGTACGTACAATGCAATATCACTCAGCAATGAAATCTGTGTCATCAGGCCCGTAGCGGCATAGTGAGTGGATGCAGGTACGGTGATTCTACGTGAACTACGTCACACAGAAAAAGAAACATCATAAGATATCACTAATACACGGAATGTAAACTTGACTACACATGAACTGAATTACAAAACAGAAGAGGGTCTCAAATTTAGAAAACCAAATAGTGCTTGCTTATGGGGAAAGGCGCGTTGGGGTGCTGCATAAAACCAGAGACTGAAATTAGCACAGATAACTTTCCATAAGCCAAATATGTAATAGACAAGACCTACTCCTTGCACAATGAAATGGACCCAGTACCACATATTCAACGCCTAGGAATATACCTGACTAGGAAGAATCTTAAAACCCATGGATTTATATGTCTCCGTAAGAGAACAAGTGTGTGTACAGCGGCATAAACGCAGCAGTGAAAATCCGATAAATCCCATTATCAAAATAAATTTCAAAAACGAAACTCAAAGACAGTGAAATAGAGAGCAATTCTTAAATAATTCACTCAGGGCATGTGATGCAACTTGGATTTACCACAACTACACCCAGAGCTGGTTGAGACATAAGGCTGGACACTTCAGGCTGATAGCATTGGTGAGTTTCGGTGAGCAAATGCAGACCCTTTGAAGTCATACTGCATGGTACCCATTCCATGGTTCCCAACTCTCCAGGTTCAAAGGATTCTTCCTCCGGCTAAAACATGCATGAGAAACCCAGAGTATCATCCACCGTGTGATTGGGAAACGATTTAAAATGCATCTCAGTTTTCGTATCCTGGTCCTCGGGTTCACCAGTCCAGATGCTTTACTAACAATCTCCCCGCTTGGAGAGTCCGTGCCTTTAACCTCGTATTTGGCACAGCTTGCAATTTCTGTGTAAGATGAACAGGAATAGGAGAAGCAATGAGAGACTAGATGTAGGTGTCTGCACGGGCAAATGTAACGCTCATTTTCTACCAGGAAGAGGAATTAACAAAAGGCTCAGCGTGCCCTGCCGGAAACAGATTAGGGCCTGAAGCAATCCTGCGATTTTGGGCCCAGCTCACAAAAAAGCGAGTTGAAGAAAGGAGCTCAGGGGCACTGTAATTCACAAACCTGCAGAGTTATAAATGACAGCTATCCTCCAAAAATATATTGAAGTAAGCCTGCGAAGGGGACTTGAAAGCGGGGCAGAGTTTCAGGAAAACCATGGCAGGGGATAGACTGGAATTGCCCTGAAAACATAGGAAAAGAGGCACAACGTCGACAATGATGCACTTGGCCAAAAAGGGCGTATGCGTTTTTTCCTGAATATATTCAGGAAAAAACGCATACGCCCTTTTTGGCCAACCAAGCAAGCCTGTAAAGGAAATCTGCACTACAATGAAGTCTCACTGCCCCCCGGGCAAAAGGGCCATCTGAAAAAAGTGTAAAATCCAGAAAGGTAGGACAGGATATGGAGAACAGGGAGCCTTGTTATGCTGATTGGCAGGATGTAAATTGCCAGCAGGCACCCTGGAGATGTGTATGGTGTTTCCTGAAACACGTAAGAAACAAAGCAACACAGCCTATGGCACTTCCACTTATGGTCCTATAGCTTACGGAAATTAAAATCAAAAACAGACAGCCACCCCAATATTTGGGACGGCTGTGTTCACAAGAAGCTCGTCTACAGGATCAGGTAAATATCCCAGAATGCAAAAAATGGATAAAGAAGTTGTGGCACGTACGTACAATGCAATATCACTCAGCAATGAAATCTGTGTCATCAGGCCCTTAGCGGCATAGTGAGTGGATGCAGATACGGTGATTCTACGTGAACTACGTCACACAGAAAAAGAAACATCATAAGATATCACTAATACACGGAATGTAAACTTGACTACTCATGAACTGAATTACAAAACAGAACAGGGTCTCAAATTTAGAAAACCAACTAGTGCTTGCTTATGGGGAAAGGCGCCTTGGGGTGCTGCATAAAACCAGAGACTGAAATTAGCACAGATAACTTTCCATAAGCCAAATATGTAATAGACAAGTCCTACTCCTTGCTCAACGAAATGGACACAACACCACATATTCAACGCCTAGGAATATACCTGACTAGGAAGAATCTTAAAACCCATGGATATATATGTCTCCGTAAGAGAATCAAGCGTGTGTACAGCGGCCGAAACGCAGCAGTGAAAATCCGATAAATCCCATTATCAAAATAAATTTCGAAAACAAAACACTAAGGCAGTGAAATAGAGAGCAATTCTTAAATAATTCACTCAGGGCATGTGATGCAACCGGGATTGACCACATCTACACCCAGAGCTGGTTGAGACATAAGTCTGGACACTTCAGGCTGATAGCATTGGTGAGTTTCGGTGAGCAAATGCAGACCCTGAGAAGTCATACTGCATGGTACCCATTCCATGGGTCCCAACTATCCAGGTTCAAGGGATTCTTCCTCCAGCTAATACATGCATGGGAAACCCAGAGTATCGTCCACCGTGTGATTGGGAAACGATTTAAAATGCATCTCAGTTTTCGTATCCTGGTCCTCGGGTTCACCATTCCAGATGATTTACTAACACTCTCCCCGCTTGGAGAGTCAGTGCCTTTAACCTCCTCTTTGGCACAGCTTGCAATTTCTGTGCAAGATGAACAGGAATAGGGAGAACCAATGAGAGACTAGCTATAGGTGTCTGCACAGGCAAATGTAACGCTCATTTCCCACCAGGAAGAGGAATTAACCAAAGGCTCAGCGTGCCCTGCCGGAAACAGATTAGGGCCTGAAGCAATCCTGCGATTTTGGGCCCAGCTCACAAGAAAGCGAGTTGAAGAAAGGAGCTCAGGGGCACTGTAATTCACAAACCTGCAGAGTTATAAATGACAGCTATCCTCCAAAAATATATTGAAGTAAGCCTGCGAAGGGGACTTGAAAGCGGGGCAGAGTTTCAGGAAAACCATTGCAGGGGATAGACTGGAATTACCCTGAAAACATAGGTAAAGAGGCACAACGTCGACAATGATGCACTTGGCAAAAAGGGCGTATGCGTTTTTTCCTGAATATATTCAGGAAGAAACGCATACGCCCTTTTTGGCCAACCAAGCAAGCCTGTAAAGGAAATCTGCACTACAATGAAGTCTCACTGCCCCCCGGGCAAAAGGGCCATCTGAAAAAAGTGTAAAATCCAGAAATGTAGGACAGGATATGGAGAACAGGGAGCCTTGTTATGCTGATTGGCAGGATGTTAACTGCCAGCAGCCACCCTGGAGAAGTGTATGGTGTTTCCTGAAACACGTAAGAAACAAAGCAACACAGCCTATGGCACTTCCACTTATGGTCCTATAGCTTACGGAAATTAAAATCAAAAACAGACAGCCACCCCAATATTTGGGACGGCTGTGTTCACAAGAAGCTCGTCTACAGTATCAGGTAAATATCCCAGAAAGCAAAAAATGGATAAAGAAGTTGTGGCACGTACGTACAATGCAATATCACTCAGCAATGAAATCTGTGTCATCAGGCCCGTAGCGGCATAGTGAGTGGATGCAGATACGGTGATTCTACGTGAACTACGTCACACAGAAATGAAACATCATAAGATATCACGAATACACAGAATGTAATCTTGACTACACATGAACTGAATTACAAAACAGAACAGGGTCTCAAATTTAGAAAACCAACTAGTGCTTGCTTATGGGGAAAGGTGCCTTGGGGTGCTGCATAAAACCAGAGACTGAAATTAGCACAGATAACATTCCATAAGCCAAATATGTAATAGACAAGACCTACTCCTTGCTCAACGAAATGGACTCAGCACCACATATTCAACGCCTAGGAATATACCTGACTAGGAAGAATCTTAACACCCATGGATTTATATGTCTCCCTAAGAGAATCAAGCGTGTGTACAGCGGCATAAATGCAGCAGTGAAAATCCGATAAATCCCATTATCAAAATAAATTTCAAAAACAAAACACAAAGACAGTGAAATAGAGAGCAATTCTTAAATAATTCACTCAGGGCATGTGATGCAACCGGGATTGACCACATCTACACCCAGAGCTGGTTGAGACATAAGGCTGGACACTTCAGGCTGATAGCATTGGTGAGTTTCGTTGAGCAAATGCAGACCCTTTGAAGTTATACTGCATGGTACCCATTTCATGGGTCCCAACTCTCCAGGTTCAAGGGATTCTTCCTCCAGCTAAAACATGCATGGGAAACCCAGAGTATCGTCCACCGTGTGATTGGGAAACGATTTAAAATGCATCTCAGTTTTCGTATCCTGGTCCTCGGGTTCACAATTCCAGATGCTTTACTAACACTCTCCCCGCTTGGAGAGTCAGTGCCTTTAACCTCCTCTTTGGCACAGCTTGCAATTTCTGTGCAATTTGAACAGGAATAGGGAGAACCAATGAGAGACTAGCTGTAGTTGTCTGCACCGGCAAATGTAACGCTCATTTCCCACCAGGAACAGGAATTAACCAGAGGCTCAGTGTGCCCTGCCGGAAACAGATTAGGGCCTGAAGCAATCCTGCGGTTTTGGGCCCAGCTCACAAGAAAGCGAGTTGAAGAAAGGAGATCAGGGGCACTGTAATTCACAAACCTGCAGAGTTATAAATGACAGCTATCCTCCAAAAATATATTGAAGTAAGCCTGCGAAGGGGACTGGAAAGCGTGGCAGAATTTCAGGAAAACGATTGCAGGGGGTAGACTGGAATTGCCTTGAAAGCATAGGAAAAGAGGCAGAACGTCGACAATGATGCACTTAGCCAAAAAGTGCGTATGCGTTTTTTCCTGAATATATTCAGGAAAAAATGCATACGCACTTTTTGGCCAACCAAGCAAGCCTGTAAAGGAAATCTGCACTACAATGAAGTCTCACTGCCCCCCTGGCAAAAGGGCCATTTGAAAATAGTGGGAAATCCAGAAAGGTATGGCAGGATATGGAGAACAGTGAGCCTTGTTATGCCCATTGGCAGGAGGTAAATTGCCAACAGCCACCCTGGAGAAGTGTATGGTGTTTCCTGAAACACGTAAGAAATAAAGCAACTCAGCCTATGGCACTTGCACTTATAGTCCAATTGCTTAGGGAAATTAAAATCAAAAACAGACAGCCACCCCAATGTTTGGGACAGCTGTGTTCACAGGAAGCTCGTCTACAGTACCAGGTAAATATCCCAGAAAGCAAAAAATGGATAAAGAAGTTGTGGCACGTACGTACAATGCAATATCACTCAGCAATGAAATCTGTGTCATCAGGCCCGTAGCGGTTAGTGAGTGGATGCATGTACGGTGATTCTTCGTGAACTACGTCACACAGAAATAGAAACATCATAAGATATCACTGATACACGGAATGTAAACTTGACTACACATGAACTGAATTACAAAACAGAACAGGGTCTCAAATTTAGAAAACCAACTAGTGCTTGCTTATGGGGAAAGGTGTGTTCGGGTGCTGCATAAAACCAGAGACTGAAATTAGCACAGATAACTTTCCATAAGCCAAATATATATTAGACAAGACCAACCCCTTGCTCAAAGAAATGGACCCAACACCACATATTCAACGCCTAGGAATATACCTGACAAGGAAGAATCTTAAAACCCATGGATATATATGTCTCCATAAGAGAATCAAGCGTGTGTACAGCGGCCGAAACGCAGCAGTGAAAATCCGATAAATCCCATTATCAAAATAAATTTCGAAAACAAAACACAAAGACAGTGAAATAGAGAGCAATTCTTAAATAATTCACTCAGGGCATGTGATGCAACCGGGATTGACCACATCTACACCCAGAGCTGGTTGAGACATAAGGCTGGACACTTCAGGCTGATAGCATTGGTGAGTTTCGGTGAGCAAATGCAGACCCTTTGAAGTCATACTGCATGGTACACATTCCATGGGTCCCAACTCTCCAGGTTCAAGGGATTCTTCCTCCAGCTAAAACATGCATGGGAAACCCAGAGTATCGTCCACCGTGTGATTGGGAAACGATTTAAAATGCATCTCAGTTTTCGTATCCTGGTCCTCGGGTTCACCATTACAGATGCTTTACTAACACTCTCCCCGCTTGGAGAGTCAGTGCCTTTAACCTCCTCTTTGGCACAGCTTGCAATTTCTGTGCAAGATGAACAGGAATAGGGATAACCAATGAGAGACTAGCTGTAGGTGTCTGCACGGGCAAAAGTAACGCTCATTTCCCAACAGGAAGAGGAATTAACCAAAGGCTCAGTGTGCCCTGCCGGAAACAGATTAGGGCCTGAAGCAATCCTGCGGTTTTGTGCCCAGCTCACAAGAAAGCGAGTTGAAGAAAGGAGCTCACGGGCACTGTAATTCACAAACCTGCAGAGTTATAAATGACAGCTATCCTCCAAAAATATATTGAAGTAAGCCTGCGAAGGGGACTTGAAAGCGGGGCAGAATTTCAAGAAAACGATTGCAGGGGGTAGACTGGAATTGCCCTGAAAGCATAGGAAAAGAGGCAGAACGTCGACAATGATGCACTTGGCCAAAAAGGGCATATGCTTTTTTTCCTGAATATATTCAGGAAAAAACGCATACGTCCTTTTTGGCCAACCAAGCAAGCCTGTAAAGGAAATCTGCACTACAATGAAGTCTCACTGCCCCCCGGGCAAAAGGGCCATCTGAAAAAAGTGTAAAATCCAGAAAGGTAGGACAGGATATGGAGAACAGAGAGCCTTGTTATGCTGATTGGCAGGATGTAAATTGCCAGCAGCCACTCTGGAGAAGTGTATGGTGTTTCCTGAAACACGTAAGAAACAAAGCAACACAGCCTATGGCACTTCCACTTATGGTCCTATAGCTTACGGAAATTAAAATCAAAAACAGACAGCCACCCCAATATTTGGGACGGCTGTGTTCACAAGAAGCTCGTCTACAGTATCAGGTAAATATCCCAGAAAGCAAAAAATGGATAAAGAAGTTGTGGCACGTACGTACAATGCAATATCACTCAGCAATGAAATCTGTGTCATCAGGCCCGTAGCGGCATAGTGAGTGGATGCAGGTACGGTGATTCTACTTGAACTACGTCACACAGAAAAAGAAACATCATAAGATATCACTAATACACGGAATGTAAACTTGACTACACATGAACTGAATTACAAAACAGAACAGGGTCTCAAATTTAGAAAACCAACTAGTGCTTGCTTATGGGGAAAGGTGCCTTGGGGTGCTGCATAAAACCAGAGACTGAAATTAGCACAGATAACTTTCCATAAGCCAAATATGTAATAGACAAGACCTTCTCCTTGCTCAACGAAATGGACCCAACACCACATATATCAACACCTAGGAATATACCTGACTAGGAAGAATCTTATAACCAATGGATTTATATGTCTCCGTAAGAGAATCAAGCGTGTGTACAGCGGCATAAACGCAGTAGTGAAAATCCGATAAATCCCATTATCAAAATAAATTTCGAAAACAAAACACAAAGACAGTGAAATAGAGAGCAATTCTTAAATAATTCACTCAGGGCATGTGATGCAACCGGGATTTAACACATCTACACCCAGAGCTGGTTGAGACATAAGGCTGGACACTTCAGGCTGATAGCATTGGTGAGTTTCGGTGAGCAAATGCAGACCCTTTGAAGTCATACTGCATGGTACCCATTCCATGGGTCCCAACTCTCCAGGTTCAAGGCATTCTTCCTCCAGCTAAAACATGCATGGGAAACCCAGAGTATCGTCCACCGTGTGATTGGGAAATGATGTAAAATGCATCTCAGATTTCGTATCCTGGTCCTCGGGTTCACCATTCCAGATGCTTTACTAACACTCTCCCCGCTTGGAGAGTCAGTGCCTTTAACCTCCTGTTTGGCACAGCTTGAAATTTCTGTGCAAGATGAACAGGAATAGGGAGAACCAATGAGAGACTAGCTGTAGGTGTCTGCACGGGCAAATGTAACGCTCGTTGCCCACCAGGAAGAGGAATTAAACAAAGGCTCAGTGTGCCCTGCTGGAAACAGATTAGGGCCTGAAGCAAACCTGCGGTTTTCGGCCCAGCTCACAAGAAAGTGAGTTGAAGAAAGGAGCTCAGGGGCACTGTAATTCACAAACCTGCAGAGTTATAAATGACAGCTATCCTCCAAAAATATATTGAAGTAAGCCTGCGAAGGGGACTTGAAAGCGGGGCAGAATTTCAGGAAAACGATTGCAGGGGGTAGACTGGAATTGCCCTGAAAGCATAGGAAAAGAGGCACAATGTCGACAATGATGCACTTGGCCAAAAAGGGCGTATGCGTTTTTTCCTGAATATATTCAGGAAAAAACGCATACGCCCTTTTTGGCCAACCAAGCAAGCCTGTAAAGGAAATCTGCATTAAAATGAAATCTCCCTGCCCCCCCACCCCGGCAAAAGGGCCATCTGAAAAAAGTGTAAAATCCAGAAAGGTAGGACAGGATATGGAGAAGAGGGAGCCTTTTTATGTTGATTGGCAGGATGTAAATTGCCAACAGCCACCCTGGAGAAGTGTATGGTGTTTCCTGAAACACGTAAGAAATAAAGCAACACAGCCTATGGCAATTGCACTTATGGTCCTATTCCTTAAGGAAATTAAAATCAAAAACAGAGAGCCACCCCAAAGTTCGGGACGGCTGTGTTCCCAAGAAGCTCTTCTACATTACCAGGTAAATATCCCAGAAAGCAAAAAATGGATAAAGAAGTTGTGGCACGTACGTGCAATGCAGTATCACTCAGCAATGAAATCTGTGTCATCAGGCCCGTAGCGGCATAGTGAGTGGATGCAGGTACGGTGATTCTACGTGAACTACGTCACACAGAAAAAGAAACATCATAAGATATCACTAATACATGGAATGTAAACTTGACTACACATGAACTGAATTACAAAACAGAACAGGGTCTCAAATTTAGAAAACCAACTAGTGCTTGCTTATGGGGAAAGGTGCCTTGGGGTGCTGCATAAAACCAGAGACTGAAATTAGCACAGATAACATTCCATAAGCCAAATATGTAATAGACAAGACCTACTCCTTGCTCAACGAAATGGACTCAACACCACATATTCAACGCCTAGGAATATACCTGACTAGGAAGAATCTTAAAACCCATGGATATATATGTCTCCGTTAGAGAATCAAGCGTGTGTACAGCAGCCGAAACCCAGCAGTGAAAATCCGATAAATCCCATTATCAAAATAAATTTCGAAAACAAAACACAAAGACAGTGAAATAGAGAGCAATTCTTAAATAATTCACTCAGGGCATGTGATGCAACCGGGATTGACCACATCTACACCCAGAGCTGGTTGAGACATAACGTTGGACACTTCAGGTTGATAGCATTGGTGAGTTTTGGTGAGCAAATGCAGACCCTTTGAAGTCATACTGCATGGTACCTCTTCCACTGGTCCCAAATCTTCAGGTTCAAAGGATTCTTCCTGCAGCTAAAACATGCATGGGAAACCCACAGTATGGTCCACCGTGTGATTGGGAAACGATTTAAAATGCATCTCAGTTTTCGTATCCTGGTCCTCGGGTTCACCATTCCAGATACTTTACTAACACTCTCCCTGCTTGGAGAGTCAGTGCCTTTAACCTCCTGTTTGGCACAGCTTGCAATTTCTGTGCAAGATGAACAGGAATAGTGAGAACCAATGAGAGAGTAGCTGTAGGTGTCTGCACGGGCAAATGTAACGCTCATTTCCGACCAGGAAGAGGAATTAACCAAAGGCTCGGCATGCCCTTCCGGAAACAGATTAGGGCCTGAAGCAATCCTGCGGTTTTGTGCCCAGCTCACAAGAAAGCGAGTTGAAGAAAGGAGCTCAGGGGCACTGTAATTCACAAACCTGCAGAGTTATAAATGACAGCTATCCTCCAAAAATATATTGAAGTAAGCCTGCGAAGGGGACTTGAAAGCGGGGCAGAATTTCAGGAAAACGATTGCAGGGGGTAGACTGGAATTGCCCTGAAAGCATAGGAAAAGAGGCACAACGTCGACAATGATGCACTTGGCCAAAAAGGGTGTATGCGTTTTTTCCTGAATATATTCCTGAATATATTCAGGAAAAAACGCATACGCCCTTTTTGGCCAACCAAGCAAGCCTGTAAAGGAAATCTGCACTAAAATGAAATCTCACTGCCCCCCGGGCAAAAGGGTCATCTGAAAAAAGTGTAAAATCCAGAATGGTAGGACAGGATATGGAGAACAGTGAGCCTTGTTATGCCGATTGGCAGGATGTAAATTGCCAACAGCCACCCTGGAGAAGTGTATGGTGTTTCCTGAAACACGTAAGAAATAAAGCAACACAGCCTATGGCACTTGCACTTATGGACCTATAGCTTACAGAAATTAAAATCAAAAACAGAGAGCCACCCCAATGTTTGGGACGGCTGTGTTCCCAGGAAGCTCGTCTACAGTACCAGGTAAATATCCCAGAAAGCAAAAAATGGATAAAGAAGTTGTGGCACGTACGTACAATGGAATATCACTCAGCAATGAAATCTGTGTCATCAGGCCTGTAGCGGTTAGTGAGTGGATGCATGTACGGTGATTCTACATGAACTACGTCACACAGAAATAGAAACATCATAAGATATCACTGATACACGGAATGTAAACTTGACTACACATGAACTGAATTACAAAACAGAACAGGGTCTCAAATTTAGAAAACCAACTAGTGCTTGCTTATGGGGAAAGGTGCGTTGGGGTGCTGCATAAAACCAGAGACTGAAATTAGCACAGATAACTTTCCATAAGCCAAATATGTAATAGAAAAGACCTACTCCTTGCTCAACGAAATGGACTCAACAACACATATTCAACGCCTAGGAATATACCTGACTAGGAAGAATCTTAAAACCCATGGATATATATGTCTCCATAAGAGAATCAAGCGTGTGTACAGCGGCCGAAACGCAGCAGTGAAAATGCGATAAATCTCATTATCAAAATAAATTTCGAAAACAAAACACAAAGACAGTGAAATACAGAGCAATTCTTAAATAATTCACTCAGGGCATGTGATGCAACCGGGATTGACCACATCTACACCAAGAGCTTGTTGAGACAGAAGGCTGGACACTTCAGGCTGAGAGCATTGGTGAGTTTCGGTGAGCAAATGCAGACCCTTTGAAGTTATCCTGCATGGTAGCCATTCCATGGGTCCCAACTCTCCAGGTACAAGGGATTCTTCCTCCAGCTAAAACATGCATGGGAAGCCCAGAGTATCGTCCACCGTGTGATTGGGAAACGATTTAAAATGCATCTCAGTTTTCGTATCCTGGTCCTCGGGTTCACCATTCCAGATGCTTTACTAACACTCTCCCCGCTTGGAGAGTCAGTGCCTTTAACCTCCTCTTTGGCACAGCTTGTAATTTCTTTGCAAGATGAACAGGAATAGGGAGAACCAAAGAGAGGCTAGCTGTAGGTGTCTGCACGGGCAAATGTAACGCTCATTGCCGACCAGGAAGAGGAATTAAACAAAGTCTCAGCGTGCCCTGCGAAAACAGATTAGGGCCTGAAGCAATCCTGCGGTTTTGTGCCCAGCTCACAAGAAAGCGAGTTGAAGAAAGGAGCTCAGGGGCACTGTAATTCACAAACCTGCAGAGTTATAAATGACAGCTATCCTCCAAAAATATATTGAAGTTAGCCTGCGAAGGGGACTTGAAAGCAGGGCAGAATTTCAGGAAAACGATTGCAGGGGTAGACTGGAATTGCCATGAAAGCATAGGAAAAGAGGCACAACGTCGACAATGATGCACTTGGCCAAAAAGGGCGTATGCGTTTTTTCCTGAATATATTCAGGAAAAAAAGCATACGCACTTTTTGGCCAACCAAGCAAGCCTGTAACGGAAATCTGCACTACAATGAAGTCTCACTGCCCCCCGGGCAAAGGGCCATCTGAAAAAAGTGTAAAATCCAGAAAGGTAGGACAGATATGGAGAACAGGGAGCCTTGTTATGCTGATTGGCAGGATGTAAATTGCCAGCAGCCACCCTGGAGAAGTGTATGGTGTTTCCAGAAACACGTAAGAAATAAAGCAACACAGCCTATGGCACTTCCACTTATGGTCCTATAGCTTACGGAAATTAAAATCAAAAACAGACAGCCACCCCAATATTTGGGACGGCTGTGTTCACAAGAAGCTCGTCTACAGTACCAGGTAAATATCCCAGAAAGCAAAAAATGGATAAAGAAGTTGTGGCACGTACGTACAATGCAATATCACTCAGCAATGAAATCTGTGTCATCAGGCCCGTAGCGGCATAGTGAGTGGATGCAGATACGGTGATTCTACGTGAACTACGTCACACAGAAAAAGAAACATCATAAGATATCACTAATACACGGAATGTAAACTTGACTACACATGAACTGAATTACAAAACAGAACAGGGTCTCAAATTTAGAAAACCAACTAGTGCTTGCTTATGGGGAAAGGTGCCTTGGGGTGCTGCATAAAACCAGAGACTGAAATTAGCACAGATAACTTTCCATAAGCCAAATATGTAATAGAGAAGACCTACTCCTTGCTCAACGAAATGGACCCAACACCACATATTCAACGCCTAGGAATATACCTGACTAGGAAGAATCTTAAAACCCATGGATATATATGTCTCCGTAAGAGAATCAAGCGTGTGTACAGCAGCCGAAACGCAGAAGTGAAAATCCGATAAATCCCATTATCAAAATAAATTTCGAAAACAAAACACAAAGACAGTGAAATAGAGAGCAATTCTTAAATAATTCACTCAGGGCATGTGATGCAACCGGGATTGACCACATCTACACCCAGAGCTGGTTGAGACATAAGGCTGGACACTTCAGGCTGATAGCATTGGTGAGTTTCGGTGAGCAAATGCAGACCCTTTGAAGTCATACTGCATGGTACCCATTCCATGGGTCCCAACTCTCCTGGTTCAAGGGATACTTCCTCCAGCTAAAACATGCATGGGAAACCCAGAGTATCGTCCACCGTGTGATTGGGAAACGATTTAAAATGCATCTCAGTTTTCGTATCCTGGTCCTCGGGTTCACCATTCCAGATGCTTTACTAACACTCTCCCCGCTTGTAGAGTCAGTGCCTTAAACCTCCTGTTTGGCACAGCTTGCAATTTCTGTGCAAGATGAACAGGAATAGGGAGAACCAATGAGAGATTAGCTGTAGGTGTCTGCACGGGCAAATGTAACGCTCATTTCCCACCAGGAAGAGGAATTAACCAAAGGCTCAGCATGCCCTGCCGGAAACAGATTAGGGCCTGAAGCAATCCTGCGGTTTTGTGCCCAGCTCACAAGAAAGCGAGTTGAAGAAAGGAGCTCAGGGGCACTGTAATTCACAAACCTGCAGAGTTATAAATGACAGCTATCCTCCAAAAATGTATTGAAGTAAGCCTGCGAAGGGGACTTGAAAGCGGGGCAGAAGTTCAGGAAAACGATTGCAGGGGGTAGACTGGAATTGCCCTGAAAGCATAGGAAAAGAGGCACAACGTCGACAATGATGTACTTGGCCAAAAAGGGCGTATGCGTTTTTTCCTGAATATATTCAGGAAAATACGCATACGCCCTTTTTGGCCAAACAAGCAAGCCTGTAAAGGAAATCTGCACTACAATGAAGTCTCACTGCCCCCCGGGCAAAAGGGCCATCTGAAAAAAGTGTAAAATCCAGAAAGGTAGGACAGGATATGGAGAACAGGGAGCCTTGTTATGCTGATTGGCAGGATGTAAATTGCCAGCAGCCACCCTGGAGAAGTGTATGGTGTTTCCTGAAACACGTAAGAAACAAAGCAACACAGCCTATGGCACTTCCACTTATGGTCCTATAGCTTACGGAAATTAAAATCAAAAACAGACAGCCACCCCAATTTTGGGAAGGCTGTGTTCACAAGAAGCTCGTCTACAGTATCAGGTAAATATCCCAGAAAGCAAAAAATGGATAAAGAATTTGTGGCACGTACGTACAATGCAATATCACTCAGCAATGAAATCTGTGTCATCAGGCCCGTAGCGGCATAGTGAGTGGATGCAGGTACGGTGATTCTACGTGAACTACGTCACACAGAAAAAGAAACATCATAAGATATCACTAATACACGGAATGTAAACTTGACTACACATGAACTGAATTACAAAACAGAACAGGGTCTCAAATTTAGAAAACCAACTAGTGCTTGCTTATGGGGAAAGGTGCCTTGGGGTGCTGCATAAAACCAGGGAGTGAAATTAGCACAGATAACTTTCCAGAAGCCAAATATGTAATAGACAAGACCTACTCCTTGCTCAACGAAATGGACCCAACACCACATATTCAACGCCTAGGTATATACCTGACTAGGAAGAATCTTAAAACCCATGGATATATATCTCTCCGTAAGAGAATCAAGCGTGTGTACAGCAGCCGAAACACAGCAGTGAAAATCCGATAAATCCCATTATCAAAATAAATTTCGAAAACAAAACACAAAGACAGTGAAATAGAGAGCAATTCTTAAATAATTTACTCAGGGCATGTGATGCAACCGGGATTGACCACATCTACACCCAGAGCTGGTTGAGACATAAGGCTGGACACTTCAGGCTGATAGCATTGGTGAGTTTTGGTGAACAAATGCAGACCCTTTGAAGTCATACTGCATGGAACCCATTCCATGGGTCCCAACTCTCCAGGTTCAAGGGATTCTTCCTCTAGCTAAAACATGCATGGGAATCCCAGAGTATCGTCCACCGTGTGATTGGGAAACGATTTAAAATGCATCTCAGTTTTCGTATCCTGGTCCTCGGGTTCACCATTCCAGATGCGTTACTAACACTCTCCCCGCTTGGAGAGTCAGTGCCTTTAACCTCCTGTTTGGCACAGCTTGCAATTTCTGTGCAAGATGAACAGGAATAGGGAGAACCAATGAGACACTAGCTGTAGGTGTCTGCACGGGCAAATGTAACGCTCATTGCCCACCAGGAAGAGGAATTAAACAAAGGCGCAGTGTGCCCTGCTGGAAACAGATTAGGGCCTGAAGCAATCCTGTGGTTTTGTGCCCAGCTCACAAGAAAGCGAGTTGAAGAAAGGAGCTCAGGCGCACTGTAATTCACAAAACTGCAGTTATAAATGACAGCTATCTTCCAAAAGTATATTGAAGTAAGCCTGCGAAGGGGACTTGAAAGCGGGGCAGAATTTCAGGAAAACGATTGCAGGGGTAGACTGGAATTGCCCTGAAAGCATAGGAAAAGAGGCACAACGTCGACAATGATGCACTTGGCCAAAAAGGGCGTATGCGTTTTTTCCTGAACATATTCAGGAAAAAACGCATACGCCCTTTTTGGCCAACCAAGCAAGCCTGTAAAGGAAATCTGCACTACAATGAAGTCTCACTGCCCCCCGGGCAAAAGGGCCATCTGAAAAAAGTGTAAAATCCAGAAAGGTAGGACAGGATATGGAGAACAGGGAGCCTTGTTATGCTGATTGGCAGGATGTAAATTGCCAACAGCCACCCTGGAGAAGTGTATGGTGTTTCCTGAAACACGTAAGAAACAAAGCAACACAGCCTATGGCACTTCCACTTATGGTCCTATAGCTTACAGAAATTAAAATCAAAAACAGACAGCCACCCCAATATTTGGGACGGCTGTGTTCCCAATAAGCTCGTCTACAGTATCAGGTAAATATCCCAGAAAGCAAAAAATGGATAAAGAAGTTGTGGCACGTACGTACAATGCAATATCACTCAGCAATGAAATCTGTGTCTTCAGGCCCGTAGCGGCATAGTGAGTGGATGCAGGTACGGTGATTCTACGTGAACTACGTCACACAGAAAAAGAAACATCATAAGATATCACTAATACACGGAATGTAAACTTGACGACACTTGAACTGAATTACAAAACAGAACAGGGTCTCAAATTTAGAAAACCAACTAGTGCTTGCTTATGGGGAAAGGTGCGTTGGGGTGCTGCATAAAACCAGAGACTGAAATTAGCACAGATAACTTTCCATAAGCCAAATATGTAATAGAGAAGACCTACTCCTTGCTCAACGAAATGTACTCAACACCACATATTCAACGCCTAGGAATATACCTGACGAGGAAGAATCTTAAAACCCATGGATATATATCTCTCCGTAAGAGAATCAAGCGTGTGTACAGCAGCCGAAATGCAGCAGTGAAAATCCGATAAATCCCATTATCAAAATAAATTTCGAAAACAAAACACAAAGACAGTGAAATAGAGAGCAATTCTTAAATAATTCACTCAGGGCATGTGATGCAACCGGGATTGACCACATCTACACCCAGAGCTGGTTGAGACATAAGGCTGGACACTTCAGGCTGATATCATTGGTGAGTTTTGGTGAGCAAATGCAGACCCTTTGAAGTCATACTGCATGGTACCCATTCCATGGGTCCCAACTCTCCAGGTTCAAGGGATTTTTCCTTCAGCTAAAACATGCATGGGAAACAAGGAGTATGGTACGCCGTAAGATTGGGAAACGATTAAAAATGGATCTCAGTTTTCGTATCCTTGTCCTCTGGTTCACCATTACAGACGCTTTACTAACACTCTCCCCGCTTGGAGAGTCAGAGCCTTTAACCTCCTGTTTGGCACAGTTTGCAATTTCTGTGCAAGATGAACAGGAATAGGGAGAACCAAAGAGACTAGCTGTAGGTGTCTGCACGGGCTAATGTAACACTCATTGCCCACCAGGAAGAGGAATTAAACAAAGGCTCAGTGTGTCCTGCTGGAAACAGATTAGGGCCTGAAGCAATCCTGCGGTTTTGTGCCCAGCTCACAAGAAAGCGAGTTTAAGAAAGGAGCTCAGAGGCACTGTAATTCACAAACCTGCAGAGTTATAATTGACAGTTATCCTCCAAAAATATATGAAGTAAGCCTGCGAAGGGGAATTGAAAGCGCGGCAGAATTTCAGGAAAACGATTGCAGGGGGTAGACTGGAATTGCCCTGAAAGCATAGGAAAAGAGGCACAACGTCGTCAATGATGCACTTGGCCAAAAAGGGGCGTATGCGTTTTTTCCTGAATATATTCAGGAAAAAACGCATACGCCCTTTTTGGCCAACCAAGCAAGCCTGTAAAGGAAATCTGCACTACAATGAAGTCTCATTGCCCCCCGGGCAAAAGGGCCATCTGAAAAAAGTGTAAAATCTAGAAAGGTAGGACAGGATATGGAGAACAGGGAGCCTTGTTATGCTGATTGGCAGGATGTAAATTGCCAGCAGCCACCCTGGAGAAGTGTATGGTGTTTCCTGAAACACGTAAGAAATAAAGGAACACAGCCTATGGCAATTGCACTTATGGTCCTCTTGCTTAGGGAAATTAAAATAAAAAACAGAGATCCACCCCAAAGTTTGGGACGGCTGTGTTCCCAAGAAGCTCGTCTACAGTACCAGGTAAATATCCCAGAAAGCAAAAAATGGATAAAGAAATTGTGGCACGTACGTGCAATGCAATATTAATCAGCAATGAAATCTGTGTCATCAGGCCCATAGCGGCATAGTGAGTGGATGCAGGTACGGTGATTCTACGTGAACTACGTCACACAGAAAAAGAAACATCATAAGATATCACTAATACACGGAATGTAAATTTAACTACACATGAACTGAATTACAAAACAGAACAGGGTCTCAAATTTTGAAAACCAACTCGTGCTTGCTTATAGGGAAATGTGCGTTGGGATGTTGCATAAAACCAGAGACTGAATTTAGCACAGATAACTTTCCATAAGCCAAATATGTAATAGACAAGACCTACTCCTTGCTCAACGAAATGGACTCAACACCACATATTCAACGCCTAGGAATATACCTGACTAGGAAGAATCTTAAAACCCATGGATTTATATGTCTCCGTAAGAGAATCAAGTGTGTGTACAGCGGCATAAACGCAGCATTGAAAATCCGATAAATCCCATTATCAAAATAAATTTCGAAAACAAAACACAAAGACAGTGAAATAGAGAGCAATTCTTAAACAGTTCACTCAGGGCATGTGATGCAACCGGGATTGACCACATCTACACCCACAGCTGGTTGAGACATAAGGCTGGACACTTCAGGCTGATAGCATTGGTGAGTTTCGGTGAGCAAATGCAGACCCTTTGAAGTCATACTGCATGGTACACATTCCATGGGTCCCAACTCTCCAGGTTCAAGGGATTCTTCCTCCAGCTAAAACATGCATGGGAAACCCAGAGTATCGTCCACCATCTGATTGGGAAATGATTTAAAATGCATCTCAGTTTTCGTATCCTGGTCCTCGGGTTCACCATTCCAGATGCTTTACTTACACTCTCCCCGCTAGGAGAGTCAGTGCCTTTAACCTCCTCTTTGGCACAGCTTGCAATTTCTGTGCAAGATGAACAGGAATAGGGAGAACCAATGAGAGACTAGCTGTAGGTTTCTGCACGGGCAAATGTAACGCTCATTGCCCACCAGGAAGAGGAAGTAAACAAAGGCTCAGTGTGCCCTGCTGGAAACAGATTAGGGCCTGAAGCAATCCTGCGGTTTTGTGCCCAGCTCACAAGAAAGCGAGTTGAAGAAAGGAGCTCAGGGGCACTGTAATTCACAAACCTGCAGAGTTATAAATGACAGCTATCCTCCAAAAATATATTGAAGTAAGCCTGCAAAGGGGACTTGAAAGCGGGGCAGAAATTCAGGAAAACGATTGAAGGGTTAAAGTGGAATTGCACTTAAAGAATAGGAAAAGAGGCAGAACGTCGATAATGATGCACTTGTCCAAAAAGTGCGGATGCTTTTTTCCCTAAATATATTCAGGAAAAAACGCATACGCACTTTTTGGCCAACCAAGCCAGCTTGTAAATAAACCTGCACTACAACGAAGTCTCAGTGCCCCCCAGGGCAAAAGGGCCATTTAAAAAAATTGTAAAATCCAGAAACGGAGGACAGGCAATGGAAAACAGGGATCCTTATTATGCTGATGCATATGATGTAAATTCCCGACAGCCATTCTGGAGAAGTGTTATGTGTTTCCTGAAACACGTAAGAAACAAAGCAACACAGCCTATGGCACTTCCACTTATGGTCCTACAGCTTAGGGAAATTAAAATCAAAAACACCCAGCCACCTCAAAGTTTGGGACCTCTCTGTTCACAAGAACCTCGTTTACCGTACCAGGTAAATATCTCAGAGAGCAAACAATGGATAAAGAAGTTGTGGTACGTACGTACAATGGAATATCACTCAGCAATGAAATCTGTGTCATCAGGCCCGTAGCGGCATAGTGAGTGGATTCAGGTATGGTGATTCTACGTGAAATAAGTCACACATAAAAGGAAACATCATAAAATATCACTAATACACAGTATGTAAACTTGACTACACATGAACTGAATTACAAAACAGAACAGTCTCAAATTTAGAAAACCAACTTGTGCTTTCTTATGGAGAAAGGTGCGTTGGAGTGCTCCATAAAACCAGAGACTGAAATTAGCACAGATACCGTTCCATATGCCAAATATGTAATAGACAAGACCTACTCCTTGCTCAACGAAATGGACTCAACACCACATATTCAACGCCTAGCAATATACCTGACTAGGAAGAATCTTAAAACCCGTGGATATTTATGTCTCCGTAAGAGAATCAAGAGTGTTACAGCGGCATTAACGCAGCAGTGAAAATCCGATAAATCCCAGTGTCAAAAAAAAATTTCAAAAACAAAACACAATGACAGTGAAATAGAGAGCAATTCTTAAATAACTCACACAGGGCATGTGATGCAACCTGGTTTACCACATCTACACCCAGAGCTGGGTGAGAGATAAGGCTGGACCCTTTGGGCTGATAGCATTGGTGAGGTTCATTGAGCAAATGCAGACCCTTTGATGTCATACTGCCTGGTACCCATTCCATGGTTCCCAACTCTCCAGGTTCAAGGGATTCTTCCTTCTGCTAAAATTTGCATGGGAAACCCAGAGTATCCTCCACCGTGTGACTGGGAAACCTTTTTACATGCATGTCTGTTTTCGTTCCCTGGTACTCAGGTTCACCATTCCAGACCCTTTTCTTACACTCTCCCCATTTGGAGAGTCAGTGCCTTTAACCTCCTGTTTGGCACTGTTTGCAATTTCTGCGCAAGATGAACAGGAATATGGAGAACCAATGGGAGACTATCTGTAGGTGTGTGCACGGGCAAATATTTTTTTTAACATCGTTATTGGGGTATAATTGCTTTACAATGGTGTGTTAGTTTTTGCTTTATAACAAAGTGCATCAGCTATACATATACATATGCTCCCTGTGTCTTCCCTCTTGTGTCTCCCTCCCTCCCTCTCTCCCCCTTCCACCCCTCCAGGCTGTCCCAACGCCCCGAGCTAATATCCCTGTGCCTTGTGGCTGCTTCCCCCTTGCTATCTACCTTACTACATTTGTTAGTGTGTATATGTCCATGACTCTCTCTCGCCCTGTCAAAACTCACCATTCCCCCTCCCCATATCCTCAATTCCGTTCTCCAGTAGGTCTGCGCCTCTATTCCTGTCTTATCCCTAGGTTCTTCATGACATTTTTTTCCTTTAAATTCCATATATATGTGTTAGCATACGCTATTTGTCTTTTTCTTTCTAACTTACTTCACTCTGTATGACAGACTCTAGGTCTATCCATCTCATTACAAATAACTCAGTTTCATTTCTTTTTAAGGCTGAGTAATATTCCATTGTGTATATGTGCCACATCTTCTTTATCCATTCGTCCGATGATGGGCGCTTAGGTTCTTTCCATCTCCGGGCTATTGTAAATAGAGCTGCAATGAACATTTTGGTACATGACTCTTTTTGAATTTTGGTTTTCTCAGGGTATATGCCCAGTATGCACGGGCAATTTTAACACTCATTTCCCAACAGGAAAAGGAATTAACCAAAGGCTCAGCATGCCGTGCTGGAACAAGATTAGGGCCTGAAGCAATCCTGCGGTTTTGTGGCCAGCTCACAAGAAAGCGAGTTGAGGAAAGGAGCTCAGGGGCACTGTCATTCACATACCTGCAGACTTATAAATGACAGAAATCGTACAAAAATATATTGAATTAAGGCTGCGAAGAGGACTTGAAAGTGGGGCAGAATTGCTGGAATCCGATTTCAGGAGGTAGACGTGAATTGCTCTGAAAGCATAAGAGAAGTGGCAGAACCTCGTCAATGAAGCACTTGGCCAAAAAGGGCATATGCATTTTTTCCAGGGCCATCATTCACGGGAGTAGGAGGCTCCCAGCATGCTCCAGTGGCCAACAGAGGGCCCACGTCGCCAAGGCGATGTGAGCTAGACAGGCAGGAGTGACCTGACATCAGAGGGCCCACCTCACAGAATGGTAGGGAACCCAGCCAGGATCAGACTCTCCCCAGAGGGCCCACATCACCAAGGTGATGGGAACCAGGCAGGAGTGTCCTCACACCCATGGGGCCACATCATCAAAAGTTGAGGTACCCAGCACATGTGGCCTCAAACCAGAGGACCCACATCACCATGGGTTTCGGAGTGAGGCAGGCAGGATTAACCTCACAACACATGTCCCATTGTATACAAAAGGTGTGGAAACCAGCAGTTGGATCTTCCTAGCAGGCGGCCCAGAGCACTGAGGCTATGAGATCCAGGCCGGCATGAACTCACAACAGAGGGCCCTCATTGTGATTCTGTAAGCAACCCAGCCGTTGTGACCTCAGAGCAGAAGGCCCACATCCCCATGGGGAAGGGAAACAAGCAGGAGTGTCATCGCAAGAGTGGGCACACATGAAAAAATGTGGGGAGCCCAGCAATTAGTGCCTGATGCCAGAGGGCCCTCATCACCGAGGGGCGGTGGCTCCCAGCCAGCTCCGACTGCTACCAGAGGGGCAACGTCGCCAATGCGGAGTGCGACAACCAGGCAGGAGTGACCTCAGAGCAGAGGGTCAACCTCACAGAAGTGTGAAGAACCAAAGAGGATCAGATTCTCACCAGAGGGCCCACATCACCAAGGGAATGGGAACCAGGCAGGAGTGTCCTCACACTAGTGGGGCCACATCACCGAAAAGTGAGGGACCCAGCACACGTGGCCTCAAACCAGAGGACACACATCACAAGGGAGCTGGGATTGAGGCAGGCAGGAGGAGCCTCAAAACAGAGGGACCATAGAATTAAAGAGGTGAAGAATCCCGCAGTTGGAACCTCCCAGCAGGCGGCCAGGAGCAGCGAGACTATGGGATCCAGGCCGGAGTGATCTCACACCAGAGGGCCGTCATCATGAAACTGTGAGCAACCTAGGCGTTGGGATCTCAGAGCAGAAGGCCCACATTCCCATGGGGTTGGGAACCTGTCAGAAGTGTACTCGCACCACAGGGCACACATCAGAGAATTTAGGGAACCCAGGAGTTAGGGCCTGACGCCAGAAGGCCCTCATTACCAAGGGGAGGAGACTCCAATCAGGCACCAACATCCAACTGAGGTCCCACGTCGCCAAGGTGACGTGTGACAGCCAGGTAGGAGTGACCTCACCGCAGAGGGCCTACCTCACAGAAGGGTGAGGAACACAGCCAGGATAAGACTCTCACCAGAGGGCCCACATCACCAAGGTGATCAGAACCAGGCAGGAGAGTCTTCACACCAGTGTGGCCACATCATAGAAAGGTGAGGAACCCAGCACATGTGGCCTAAACCAGAAGACCCACATCTCCAAGGGGCTCGGAATGAGGCAGGCAGGAGTAGCCTCACAACACAGGGCCCATAGAATAAAAAAGCTGAGGAATCCAGCAATGGGAACCTCCCAGCAGGCGGCCAAGAGCACCAAGTCTATGCGATTCAGGCCGCAGTAAACTCACAGCAGAGGGTCCACATCATGAAACTGCGAGCAACCCAGCCATTTGGACCTCAGAGCAGAAGGTCCACATCCCCAAGGTGTTGGGAGCATGGCAGGAGTGTCCTCGCACCACTTAGCACATATCAGAAAATGTGGGTACCCAGCAGTTAGGGCCTGACGCCAGAGGGCCCTCATCACTGAGGGGAGGAGGCTCCCAGCATGTTCCAACTACCACAAGAGGGCCCACGTCGCCAAGGCGGGGTGTGCCAGCCAGGCAGGAGTGACCCCACAGCAGACGGCCCACCTCAAAGAAGTGTGAGGAACCCAACCAGGATCAGACTCTCACCAGAGGGCCCATATCACCAAGGGGACGGGAACCAGGCACGAGTGTCCTCACACCAGTGGGGCCACATCACTAAAAGATGAGGAAACTGGCACATGTGGCCACAAACCAGAGGACCTACATCACCAAGGGGCTGGGAGTGACACAGGCAGGAGGAGCCTCCCAACACAGGGCCCAAAGAATAAAAAAGGTGAGGAACCCAGCAGTTGGAACTTCCCAGCAGGCGGCCCAGAGTACAGAGGCTATGGGATCTAGGAATGAGTGAACTAACACCAGAGAGCTAACATCAGGAAACTGTGAGCAACCCAGTCGTTGGAACCTCAGAGCAGAAGGCCCATATCGCCATGGGGATGGGAACATTTCACGAGTGTCCTGGCATCACTGGGCTCACATCAGAAAACCTGGGGAGCCCAGCAGTTAGAGCCTGACACCAGAGGGACCTCATCACCGAGGACAGGAGTCTCCAAAAGGATCCAACTGCCACCAGAGGGCCGACGTCACCAAGGCAATGGGAGCAAGCCAGGCAGGAGTTACCTCAGAGCACAGGGCCCACCTCACAGAACGGTAAGGAACCCAGCCAGGATCAGACTCTCACCAGAGGGGCCACATCACCAAGGGGCTGGGAAACAGGCACGAGTGTCCTCACACCATTGGGGCCACATCATCGAAAGGTGAGGGACCCAGCACACGTGGCCTCACACCAGAGGACACACATCACAACGGGGCTGGGATTGAGGCAGGCAGGAGGAGCCTCAAAACAGAGGGCCCATAGAATAAAAAAGGTGAGGAATCCCGCAGTTGGAACCTCCCAGCAGGCGCCCAGGAGCAGCAAGCCTATGGGATCTAGGCCGGAATGAACGCACATCAGAGGGCCCTCATCATGAAACTGTGAGCACCCCAGCCGTTGGGACCTCAGAGCAGAAGGCCCAAATTCCCATGGGGTTGGGAACCTGACAGGAGTGTACTCGTACCACAGGTCGCACATCTGCAAATTTTGGGAGCCCAGGAGTTAGGGTCTGACGCAAGAGGGCCCTCATTACCGAGGGACGGAGACTCGCAGCAGACACCAACTCCCAACTGAGGGCCCACGTCACCAAGGTGATGTGTGCCAGCCAGGCAGGAGTGACCTCACCGCAGAGGGCCTACCTCACAGAAGGGTGAGGAAACCAGCCAGGATAAGACTCTCACCAGAGGGCCCACATCACCAAGGGGATCGGAACCAGGCAGGAGGGTCCTCACACCAGTGTGGCCACATTATAGAAAGGTGAGGAACCCAGAACATGTGGCCTAAAACAGGGGACCCACATCTCCAAGGGGCTAGGAGTGAGGCAAGCAGGAGTATCCTCACAAAACAGAGCCCACAGAATAAAAGTTGTGAGGAATCCAGCAGTTGGAACCGGCCAGTAGGCCGCCCAGAGCACAGAGTCTATGGGATCCAGGCCACAGCAAACTCACAGCAGAGGTCCCACATCATGAAACTGTGAGCAACCCAGCGGATGGGACCTCAGAGCAGAAGGCCCACATCCCTATGGGGATGGGAACCTGACAGGAGTGTCCTCGGCCCACTTCCACGAATCAGAAAATGTGGGAACCCAGCAGTTAGGACCTGAGGCCAGAGGACCCTCATCACCGAGGGGAGGAGGCTCCCAGCAGGCTCTGACTGCCACCATAAGGCCGATGTCACCAAGGCGGGGTGTGCCAACCAGGCAGGAGTGACCTCAGAGCAGAAAGCCCACCTCACAGAAGTGTGAGGAACCCAACAAGGATCAGACTGTCACCAGAGGGCCAACATTACCAAGGGAATGGGAACCAGGCAGGAGTGTCCTCACACCAGTGGGGCTACATCACCATAATTTGAGGGACCCAGCACACGTGGCCTCAAACCTGAGGACACACATCACCAAGGGGCTGGGAGTGAGGCAGGCCAGAGGATCCTCAAAACAGAGGGACCATAGAATAAAAAAGGTGAGGAATCCCACAGTTGGAACCTCCGGCAGGCAGCCAGGAGCAGCGAGGCTATGGGATCTAGGCAGGAGTGAACTCACACCAGAGGGCCCTCATCATGAAACTGTGAGCAACACAGCCGTCGGGACCTCAGAGCAGAAGGCTCACATCCCCATGGGGATGGGAACCTGGCAGGAGTGTCCTTGCACCACTTAGCACGAATCAGAAAATGTGGGAACCCAGCAGTTAGGGCCTGAGGACAGAGGGCCCTCATCACCGAGGGGAGGAGGCACCCAGCAGGCTCCAACGGCCACCATATGGCCGACGTTGCCAAGGCGGGGTGTTCCAGCCAGGCAGGAGTGACCTCAGAGCAGAGGGCCCACCTCACAGAAGGGTGAGGAACCTAACCAGGATCAGACTCTCACCAGAGGGCCAACATCACCAAGGTGATGGGAACCAGGCAAGACTGTCCTAACAGCAGTGGGGCCAACATCACTAAGGGAATGGGAACCAGGCAAGAGTGTCCTCACACCAGTGTGGCCACATTATAGAAAGGTGAGGAACACAGCACATGTGGCCTCAAACAAGGGGACACACATCACGAAGGGGCTGGGAGTGAGGCAGGCAGGAGGAGACGCACAACCGAGGGCCCATAGAATAAAAAAGGTGAGGAATCGAGAAGTTGGAAACTCCAAGCGGGAGGCCAAGAGCACTGACACTATGGGATACAGGCCAGAGTGAACACACAGCAAAGGGCCCACATCATGAAACTGTGAGCAACCCAGCAGTTGGGACCACAGAACAGAAGTCCCACATGCCCATGGGGATGGGAACCTGGCAGGAGTGACTCGCACCACTGGGCACACATCAGAAAATGTGTGGAGCCCAGCACTTAGGGCCTGACACCAGAAGGCCCTCATCACTGAGGGGAGCAGGCCCCAGCACGCTCCAACTGCCACCAGAGGGTCCACGTCGCCAAGGCGACGTGCGCCAGCCAGGCAGGATTGACCTCACAGCAGAGGGCCCACATCATGAAAGTGTGAGCAACCCAGCCGTTAGGACCTCAGAACAGAAGGCCCACACGCTCATGAGGATGGGAACCTGGCAGGAGTGCCCTCGTACCACTTAGCATGTATCAGAAAATGTGGGAACCCCGCCATTAGGGTCTGACGCCAGAGGGCCTCATCACCGCGGGAAGGAGGCTCCCAGCAGGCTCCAACTGCCACCAGGGTGCCGAAGTCAACAAGGCGGGTTGTGCCAGCCAGGCAGGAGTGACCTCAGAGAAGAGGGCTCACCTCACGGATGTGTGAGGAACCCAACCAGGATCAGAGTCTCACCAGAGGGCCCACATCACCAAGGGGATGGGAACCAGGCAGGAGTGTCCACACACCAGTGGGGCCACATCATCAAAAGATGAGGAACCCATCACATATGGCCTCAAACCTGAGGACATACATCACCATGTGGCTGGGAGTGAGGCAGGTATCTGGAGGGGCACATTTAACTCTAATTTCCCACCAGGAAGAGGAATTAACCAAAGGCTCAGAGTGCTGTGCCGGACCCTGATTATGGCCTGAAGCAAACCTGCAGTTTTGTGGCCAGCTTACAAGGAAGTGAGTTAAGAAAGGAGCTCAGGGGCACTGTAATTCACAAACCTGCAGAGATAAATGACAGCTATTGGCAAAAATATATCGAAGTAAGTCTGCAAAGAGGACTTGAAAACGAGGCAGAATTGCAGGAATCATATTTCAAGAGGTAGATTGGAATTGCATTTAAAGCATATGAAAAGCGGCAGATCTTTGACAGTGATGCACATGGACAAAAAGTGCGTATACATTTTTCCTGAATATATTCAGGAAAAAACGCATATGAACATTTTGGCCAACCAAGCACTCCAGCAATGGAAATCCACACTACAATGAAGTCACATTTCCCATTCGTCAAAAAGGCCATCTGAATAAAGTGTAAAAACCAGAAACACAGGACAGGCCATGGAGAACAGGGAGCCGTGTTATGCTGATGGGCGGGATGTAAATTGCCAACAGACACTCTGGAGATGTTCATGGTGTATCCTGAAACATCTAAAAAACAAAGCTACAGAGCCTAGGGCACTTCCACTTTTGGCCCTATAGCTTAGGAAAATTAAAATCAACAAGACACAGCCAACACAAAATTTAGGGCTGCTGTGTTTACAAGAACCTCGAGTCCAGTACAAATTAAATATCCCAGAAAGAAAAAAATGGATAAAGAAGTTGTGCTACTTACGTACAACGGAATATCACTCAGCAGTGAAATCAATGTCATCAGGCCTGTAGCAGCAAATTGAGTGGATTTAATTATGATGATTCTAAGAGAAATATGTCACACAAAGAAAGATAATTATCATAAGATATCACTAATAGAGGGAGTGTAAACTTGGCTACACATAAACTGAATTACAAAACCGAACAGAGTCTCACATTTAGATAAAAACCTTATGCTTGCTTAAGGGGAAAGCTGAGTTGGGCTGCTGTATAAAAACAGATTGAAATTAGCACACATACCATTCCATAAGCCAAATACGTAATAAACAAGACCTACTCTTTGCTCAACGAAATAGACTCATCTATGGTGTATCACCTCACACCTATTAGAATGGGCATCATCAGAAAATCTACAAACAACAAATGCTGGAAACGGTGTGGAGATAAGGAATCCTCTTCCACTATTGTTGGGAACGTAAATTGATACAGTCACTGTGGAGAACATTATGGAGTTTCTTATAAAACTAAGAATAGAATTACCATATGATACAGCAATCCCTCTACTGGGCATATACCCAGACAAAACCATAAATCAAAAAGAGACATTCACCACAATGTTCATTGCATCACTATTTACACTATCCAGGAAATGGAAGCAACCTAAATGCCCACAGACAGACGAATGCATAAAGATGTGGTACATATATAAAATGGAATATTACTAAGCCATAAAAAGGAATGAAATTGGGACATTTGTAGAGACGTTGATGGATCTAGAGACTGTCATACAGAGTGAAGTAAGTCAGAAAGAGAAAAACAAATCTTGTATATTAATGCATATATGTGGAACCTAGAAAAATTGTACAGATGAACCGTTTTGCAAGGCAGAAATAGAGCAATACATGTATACAACAAACGTATGGACAACAAGGGGGGAAAGCTGTTGGGGATGGTGGTGGGAGGAGTTGAGATATTGGGATTGGTATGTATACATTTATATGTATAAAGTAGATAACCAAAAACAACCTGCTGTATAAAAATATAAAATTAAATTCAAAATAAAAAAATAAAATTAAAAAAAGTAAAACAGAAAAAATATTCTTCCCTTCACATACATGTATTTATATGAATAAATTATTTCCATGCTTATATCTGTAAATACACAAAAGAGGAATAAAATCTACCTTGAACCAAAAACGAAAAAAAGATAAAAAAGAACAGAACCCACCAGTTACACAGAGGAAAACCGTTTCAGGGCACTTGCTCCAATTGCAAACAATTCTGAAGTTGGTCAGTGGTGGGGAATCATCTCCCATTCAGCCAGCATGCTCCTCGCAACAAGCGTCCTCACTGCAAAGCTGGTGGACCGTGCCGAGGTATCTGTGAGTAAACGTGGGCCGAGCCCCAGGCCAGCTGCTGCTGAAATGTTCCCACCCTTCCAAGGCTAAACACCTGAATATGTACAAGGACTTGAAAACCTAGAGGAAGGGCCATGGAGCCACATGAGGGACAGCATGCCAGCCGACTTGGTGCCTGCAGGCCAGCCAGGATGGTCCTGGCCCTGGGTGCTCTTCTGGAAGCTCTCCATTTCCCTGCCTGAGATACCCCTGCTGTCCCGGCCCCCACTGCTTTCTTCCTTCCTCACCTGTGCCCAGGGAGAAATTCCAGCGGCAGGTGTGGGTGACACATCCTCTTCTTTAGCAGGTAGCATCTTGGCAACTGCTGCAGAAAGTCCAGCAGAGCCGCACTCACACTGGGACACCCACAAAGCCGTGGCCTCTCACTCCCTCCCACCAGCCCAGCCCCGAGACTGCTGACAGGGCAGAGAAAATGGCGTCAGGCACAGCTGCAGGGGCTCTTGCTGCCTGGAGCGGTGTTTATATTGATCTCAACCCAGGCACACCTGGGGAGGGCTGGCCGGCACGGTCAGGCTTCCCAAGCCAGCCAATAATCACCCCTCAGGGGCTCACAGTTGCTGAAAATGGAACTTGCTGAATTGGCCAGGTCCAAGGAACAGGTGTGGGCTCCTGAGAGTCAGGATAGACAAGGGGCTGCAGCTCTGGCTTGTTTTCTAATTATATTATCTGGCCCATGAGTGGGAGACAACTTCAAGAAAACCCTCTCCTAATGAGAGGAACCCAGGAGTCAGGGAGAGGAGGGGTGGGTGGTGGTTGGAGACAGAGGCCTGGTGCCCCGGGTGCAGTGGAAGTCTCTGGAAGACCAGGTGGAGGAGGCCGCACAGAGTGATGCCCAGGGTCACAGACCTGTCAGAGCTGCTGTTTGTTAGTTCAAGTCCTGCTCTGAGGTGCTCTGTGTCAGATCTGAGCGACAGGTGAGCTGGGAGTGCTCTGCAATGAGGGCTATGTGCACGGTTCCTGTGTGCCCAGCCCTGCCAAGGTACCTGCAAGGGTAGCTCTGTATCCTGGGAGGGGCCTGACCACGGGAGCCCCATGGACTGCAGAGGACCTGCCCAGGGAATCCCATATCCTGGGAGGGGCCTGAACACGAGAGCCCCGTGGGCTGGGGTGGGGGTAGGGTACCTGCCCAGGTGAGCTCCATATCCTGGGATTGGCCTGACCTCGAGAGCCCCATGGGCTGCTGGAGTCCTGGTAAAGGATGTCAGGACAGTCAGTGAAGCCACTGAGGATATACCTCCAGTAGTTCCTAAATCCTACACCCTGCTGGTCATTCTACCAACCACCAGGACTTGGTATTCTGTATTAGTCTTCACTGATGCCTTCTTTTGTATTCCATTAGTCCCAGAGTCACAAGAAATTTTGGCTTGTGAGTGACAGGACTCAACATACAACTAAAACAATACTTCCAGGCTGTCTTGCCCCAAGGGTTCAAAAATTCCCACACCATCTTTGGGGAAAGCTCAGCTAAAGACCTAAAAGTTCTACCTCTGGAAAAGGAAACACTCCTTCAATATTCAGACGACATTCTGATCGCCAGCCCTACTAAGGAGGCCTCAGAACTACCAAGCCAATAAAGGATAGAAGTTGTCCACGAAAAAGCTCAAGTATCACAGACTACGGTGACCTGCCTGGGCTTCATTCTCACAGAAGGTCGGAGAAGCCCATCCCAGGAAAGGGAAGAAACAATTTACAGCCTTACCCCTTTCTGAAACTAGAAGACAGCTTAGGGGTTCCTGGGGAAGCCAGGGTTTCCTGCCTCTGGATCCCTAACTACAGTCTACTAGCTGGGCCTCTATATGAAACACTGAAAGGAAAAGATGATGATCCTTTTGAATAGAATCCAGAAGTGGCCTTTCAAGAATGGAAAGAGCAGTCAATTCAGACCCTTGCCCTGGAACTCCCTAATTTAGCTAAACCCTTTGACCTTTACATTCCTGGTGAAAGGTGAATCGCCATTGGAGTATTAGTGCAAAAACTGGGACCACTTGAAATGGAACAATGCAAGAATGCCATCCAGGTAGGATAAACTATGGTCACCAAGGGGCTTGGCCCACCGCCACATCTGGCCAAGATACTGGTGGTATCTGAAAACCTGGAAATCAGCAGCCCAAAAGGCCACCTCCCTTCTAAGGGAAACGGACCCCACGTGGTGATCCTAACCCCCAACCATGCCCTGAAGTTGCAGGGTTTGCTCCGTGGGCACACTGACCTCGATAGAGGAGGCCCTCCAACTCCAACCTCCAGAGAGATAACCGGGGGCAACGGGGCACCATGACGACCCGTGTGACCATCACTTGACCTGGAGTTTCTCTCATAAAACAACAAGAGTGTGTCCCAAAAGAGTAGACTACTGCTTGCAGTACTTACTGTACCCAGAGGGGAGCTAATAATCTTGGCGGGGGAACCGTATATCATGCTGTCACCATAGAAAAGCCTACAGACACCCTGATGATGGTGGCCAATAAGACCGGCTGGACTCCTGTTTACTTCCAAAGGCTCTTGACTCAGTGACCATCATGATCCTTCATCACCACTGACCCTGGACTGTCTGGGAGCTGAGCGGGCAGGATCCTGACACCTGGTGCTGTTTTTACGTTAATTCAGGGGCCTAATGGAAGAAAGCGCAGACTGTTGGTCAGAGCATCTAGGCTGGCAGAAACGGTCAGTCAGAGCATCTAGGCTGGCAGAAACGGTCAGCCTAAGGTGGCCGAACAAATGTGGGGCGGAGTGAAACTGGACCTCACAGCGCCACTGCACATCTCCTTTCTGGACCCTTAAAGGTCATTAGAATCTATAACACTTCCAATACTGGTGCTCAGGTGGACGAGCAGGGAGGCAGGAGGCCTGGGGACAATCAACGTCACCTGGAGGCTGCTGGGGAGAAGTTCTGACCCTCACCCACGGGTATGAAGCCTCCTAACTCAGCACTCAGCAGTTACAGAAGAAGGGTCTGCACCCGCAGCACTCCAAGAATGAGGAAAGGGACAAAAGGCAGAAGAGAAGTTTGTCCCAGGCAAAGCCCCTTAAAAATGCCTGGGAGATAAAAATAGAATCTGGGCAATAAAATAAAGTCTAACCATTTTTATCCTTTGTGCTTTGTCTAATTTCAGGTGCTCCTAGTGTCCCGCATACAGAGGTTCCACACCCGGCACTTCAGACCAGATTTCCTAGAGCAGAATGGCTCGATGACACTTCAGCTCCTGGGGCCCAGTTCAGACTCCGTGACATAGAGCCTGAGCTGCAGCCAACCAGGTCCTCGAGAGCTCAGCCCCCTCCCTCCCAGTGACTCTGACAGGATCTCTACACAGCAGCCCAGCCCACAGCCCACAGGGTAGCACCTCTCCATTCTCTGATCAAAATATAAAGTTTCCTTTGCTTTTGAACCAAACTCAGTCTCGATCTATTGGCTCCAATGACACTGGGCAGGGGGACACTTGTTGGCGTCCACTCTGGAGGATCAGTAACAGAAATTGAGAACATTGTAACTTCAATGAACAGATGTGTGAGCTAAACTGTAATTAACATAGAACAGTGTATAAGGCTCGGGTAAAATAAGATGTTTCTAACACTTCCATTTGATATTTCCATCACTTTCTTATAAGCAAGTTCAGTGAAAAGGTTTGTCTTCTTTGTCAGGTCAATATTAGAGAAACAAAGTGATTTCTTTCCAAGGACGTACATCTAATAATCTTGGTTAAAGCTTCAATCTTGTTTTAAATGCTTTTGCATTGAAAATGATACCTCTCTTTCAGCTCCCCCATTTCTGAGAAGCATAAAATCTTATAATTTATTATTACCAAAGGGAAATGGTAGGAGGAGGGATAAATTAACAGTTTGGGATTAACACATACACACTGCTATGTATGAAATCATCAGCAAGGAACTACTGTATAGCACAGGGAACTACACTCAATATTTTGCAATAACCTATAAGGGGAAATGATCTGAAAAAGAATAGATATTTTTATTGACATCATCCATCAATGACAGTAAAAATGGAATCTAAGGGAAGACAGTGGTGAGTGCTTCTGACCCTGAAGACTTCAATCATCTAAAGTTTGGACTCTGCCTACTTCCCAAGGCCCTTAATGAACATATGTGTAGCCGTAGCTTAAAAAATTCCCCAGTTTGGGTTGCGGAGAGACACTGATATTTAAAATCCCCTGGTGTTCTCCTCACATGAATGGGACCCTTCCTACACCTAAAACATGCCTGTCACACCCAGAGGATGGTATACCGTCTGATCGGGAAAAGTTTGGAAAAGGCATCTCATCTCCTCATCTCTTGGTGCTAGGGTTCACCACTCCAGCGTCTTTACTAACAGTCTCCCCACTTGGAGATGTCAGCACTGTCAACATCCTGTTGCATACAGTTTGGAATTTGTCCAGAGGATGAAGCAGAAGGAGGAGGAACAATGAGAGACAAGTCCTAGGTGTTCGGACAGGCACATGCCACTCTAATTTCCAATCAGGAAGACGAATTGACCAAAGGCTAGGGTTGCCCATGGAAACAGAATAGGGCTTGAGGAATCCTGATGCTTTGTGGCCAGTTCCCATAAACACAAGTTGGAAAATGGAACTCAGGGGCACTAAAATTCACGAAACTGCAGAATTGAAAATATCTATCACTGAAAAATGTCTTGAGGAAAGTCAGAGAAAAGGACTTGTAAGCAACGGAGAATGGCAGGAAAGGGATTGGAAGAGGTAGAAAGGACTCGCCATTAAGCACAAGAAAAGGGGCTGAACATTGCCAACATTGCAGTTGGCCAAAAAGGGTGTATGCGTCTTTTTCTGTATATATTCAAGAAAAGGGCATACACATTTTTAGCCAACCAAACAGGTGGGCACTGGAAATCAATACTACAAAACATATCACTTTGCATCAGTCAGAAGAGCCGTCCTCATAAAGTGTAAACACCAGAAATGCAGGACAGGGCAAGGAGAAAAGGGAGCCCTGTGAGTCTTATAGTGGAAATGTATATTGCCAACGGTCACTCTGGATAAGTCTATTGTGTTTACTAAAGCATCTAAAAAATGAGCTACCGAGCACAGGGCACTTGCACTCATGGACGTATATCTTGGGAAAAACAAAAATCGAGAGGACACAGGCACCCCAATGTTTACCACCTCTCTGTTTAAAAGATCCTCGACTAGGATATAACTTAAATGTATCTGCAGAGAAAAAACGGACAGAGATGTGGTGCTTATGTAGAGTGGAATATTACTCAGCCTGGAAATCAATGAAATACGGCCAGTTATAACAACTCCAGAGGAGTAACGTGTGATCATTCGAAGTCACATAATTCAAAAAGAAAATGACATAAGATATCACTAATACATGGAATGTTAAAATGGCTACACATGAACTGAATTACAAAAGAGAAGAGGGTTTCAAATTAAGAAAACCAACTTATGCTACCTTAAGGGGAAAGGTGAGTTGGGGTGCTGCATAAAACCAGAGATTGAAATTAGCACAGATACCATTCCATAAGCCAAATATGTAATAGTCAAGACCTACTCCTTGCTCAACGAAATGGACTCCACACGCCATATTCAATGCCTAAGAATATACCGGATTAGTAAGAATCTTAAAACCCATGGACTTATATGTCTCCGTAAGAGAATCAAGCGCGTGTACAGCGGCATAAACGAAGCAGTGAAAATCCGATAATTCCCATTATTAAAATAAATTTCAAAAACAAAACACAATGACAGTGAAATAGGTAGCAATTCGTAAATAATTCACTCAGGGCATGTGATGCAACCTGGATTTACCACATCTACACCCAGAGCTGGTTGAGACATAAGGCTGGACACTTCAGGCTGATAGCATTGGTGAGTTTCGGTGAACAAATGCAGATCCTTTGAAGTCATACTGCATGGTACCCATTCCAAGGGTCCCAACACTCCAGGTTCAAGGGATTCTTTCTTCAGCTAAAACATGCGAGGGAAACGCCGAGTATGGTCCACCGTGTGATTAGGAAACGATTTAAAATGCATGTCAGTTTTCGTATCCTGGTCCTCGGGTTCACCATTCCAGACGGTTTACTAACACTCTCCCCGCTTGGAGAGTCAGTGCCTTTAACCTCCTGTTTGGCACAGCTTGCAATTTCTGTGCAAGATGAACAGGAATAGGGAGAACCAATGAGAGACTAGCTATAGGTGTCTGCAAGGGCAAATGTAAGGCTCATTTCCCACCAGGAAGAGGAATTAACCAAAGGCTCAGCGTGCCCTGCCGGAAACAGATTAGGGCCTGAAGCAATCCTGTGGTTTTGTGCCCAGCTCACAAGAAAGCGAGTTGAAGAAAGGAGCTCAGGGGCACTGTAATTCAGAAACCTGCAGAGTTATAAATGACAGCTATCCTCCAAAAATATATTGAAGTAAGCCTGCGAAGGGGACTTGAAAGGGGGGCAGAGTTTCAGGAAAACCATTGCAGGGGGTAGACTGGAATTGCCCTGAAAGCATAGGAAAAGAGGCACAACGTCGACAATGATGCACTTGGCCAAAAAGGGCGTATGCGTTTTTTCCTGAATATATTCAGGAAAAAAGGCATACGCCCTTTTTGGGCAACCAAGCAAGCCTGTAAAGGAAATCTGCATTACAATGAAGTCTCACTGCCCCCCGGGCAAAAGGGCCATCTGAAAAAAGTGTAAAATCCAGAAAGGTAGGACAGGATATGGAGAACAGGGAGCCTTGTTATGCTGATTGGCAGGATGTAAATTGCCAGCAGCCACCCTGGAGAAGTGTATGGTGTTTCCTGAAACACTTAAGAAACAAAGCAACACAGCCTATGGCACTTCCACTTATGGTCCTATAGCTTACGGAAATTACGATCAAAAACAGACAGTCACCCCAATATTTGGGATGGCTCTGTTCACAAGAAGCTCGTCTACAGTATCAGGTAAATATCCAAGAAAGCAAAAAATGGATAAAGAAGTTGTGGCACGTACGTACAATGCAATATCACTCAGCAATGAAATCTGTGTCATCAGGCCCGTAGCGGCATAGTGAGTGGATGCAGATACGGTGATTCTACGTGAACTACGTCACACAGAAAAAGAAACATCATAAGATATCACTAATACACGGAATGTAAACTTGACTACACATGAACTGAATTACAAAACAGAACAGGGTCTCAAATTTAGAAAACCAACTAGTGCTTGCTTATGGGGAAAGGCGCGTTGGGGTGCTGCATAAAACCAGAGACTGAAATTAGCACAGATAACTTTCCATAAGCCAAATATGTAATAGACAAGACCTACTCCTTGCTCAACGAAATGGACCCAACACCACATATTCAACGCCTAGGAATATACCTGACTAGGAAGAATCTTAAAACCCATGGATATATATGTCTCTGTAAGAGAATCAAGCATGTGTACTGCGGCCGAAACGCAGCAGTGAAAATCCGATAAATCCCATTATCAAAATAAATTTCGAAAACAAAACACAAAGACAGTGAAATAGAGAGCAATTCTTAAATAATTCACTCAGGGCATGTGATGCAACGGGGATTGACCACATCTACACCCAGAGCTGGTTGAGACATAAGGCTGGACACTTCAGGCTGATAGCATTGGTGAGTTTCGTTGAGCAAATGCAGACCCTTTGAAGTCATACTGCATGGTACACATTCCATGGGTCCCAACTCTCCAGGTTCAAGGGATTCTTCCTCCAGCTAAAACATGCATGGGAAACCCAGAGTATCATCCACCGTGTGATTGGGAAACGATTTAAAATGCATCTCAGTTTTCGTATCCTGGTCCTCGGGTTCAACATTCCAGATGCTTTACTAACACTCTCCCCGCTTGGAGAGTCAGTGCCTTTAACCTCCTGTTTGGCACAGCTTGCAATTTCTGTGCAAGATGAACAGGAATAGGGAGAACCAATGACAGACTAGCTATAGGTGTCTGCACGGGCAAATGTAATGCTCATTGCCCACCAGGAAGAGGAATTAACCAAAGGCTCAGCGTGCCCTGCCAGAAACAGATTAGGGCCTGAAGCAATCCTGCGGTTTTGTGCCCAGCTCACAAGAAAGCGAGTTGAAGAAAGGAGATCAGGGGCACTGTAATTCACAAACCTGCAGAGTTATAAATGACAGCTATCCTCCAAAAATATATAGAAGTAAGCCCGCGAAGGGGACTTGAAAGTGGGGCAGAGTTTCAGGAAAACCATTGCAGGGGGTAGACTGGAATTGCCCTGAAAGCATAGGAAAAGAGGCAGAACATCGACAATGATGCACTTGGCCAAAAAGGGCGTATGCGTTTTTCCTGAATATATTCAGGAAAAAACGCATACGCCCTTTTTGGCCAACCAAGCAAGCCTGTAAAGGAAATCTGCACTACAATGAAGTCTCACTGCCCCCCGGGCAAAAGGGCCATCTGAAAAAAGTGTAAAATCCAGAGACTTAGGACAGGATATGGAGAACAGGGAGCCTTGTTATGCTGATTGGCAGGATGTAAATTGCCAGCAGCCACCCTGGAGAAGTGTATGGTGTTTCCTGAAACACGTAAGACACAAAGCAACACAGCCTATGGCACTTCCACTTATGGTCCTATAGCTTACGGAAATTAAAATCAAAAACAGACAGCCACCCCAATATTTGGGACGGCTGTGTTCACAAGAAGCTCGTCTACAGTATCAGGTAAATATCCCAGAAAGCAAAAAATGGATAAAGAAGTTGTGGCACGTACGTACAATGCAATATCACTCAGCAATGAAATCTGTGTCATCAGGCCCATAGCGCCATAGTGAGTGGATGCAGATACGGTGATTCTACGTGAACTACGTCACACAGAAAAAGAAACATCATAAGATATCACTAATACACGGAATGTAAACTTGACTACACATGAACTGAATTACAAAACAGAACAGGGTCTCAAATTTAGAAAACCAACTAGTGCTTGCTTATGGGGAAAGGCGCGTTGGGGTGCTGCATAAAACCAGAGACTGAAATTAGCACAGATAACTTTCCATAAGCCAAATATGTAATAGACAAGACCTACTCCTTGCTCAACGAAATGGACCCAACACCACATATTCAACGCCTAGGAATATACCTGACTAGGAAGAATCTTAAAACCCATGGATATATATGTCTCCGTAAGAGAATCAAGCGTGTGTACAGCGGCCGAAACGCAGCAGGAAAATCCGATAAATCCCATTATCAAAATAAATTTCGAAAACAAAACACAAAGACAGTGAAATAGAGAGCAATTCTTAAATAATTCACTCAGGGCATGTGATGCAACCGGGATTGACCACATCTACACCCAGAGCTGGTTGAGACATAAGGCTGGACACTTCAGGCTGATAGCATTGGTGAGTTTCAGTGAGCAAATGCAGACCCTTTGAAGTCATACTGCATGGTACCCATTCCATGGGTCCCAACTCTCCAGGTTCAAGGGATTCTTCCTCCAGCTAAAACATGCATGGGATACCCAGAGTATCATCCACCGTGTGATTGGGAAACGATTTAAAATGCATCTCAGTTTTCGTATCCTGGTCCTCGGGTTCACCATTCCAGATGCTTTACTAACACTCTCCCCACTTGGAGAGTCAGTGCCTTTAACCTCCTCTTTGGCACAGCATGCAATTTCTGTGCAAGATGAACAGGAATAGGGAGAACCAATGAGAGACTAGCTATAGGTGTCTGCACGGGCAAATGTAACGCTCATTGCCCACCAGGAAGAGGAATTAACCAGAGGCTCAGCGTGCCCTGCCGGAAACAGATTAAGGCCTGAAGCAATCCTGCGGTTTTGTGCCCAGCTCACAAGAAAGCGAGTTGAAGAAAGGAGCTCAGGGGCACTGTAATTCACAAACATGCAGAGTTATAAATGACAGCTATCCTCCAAAAATATATTGAAGTAAGCCTGCGAAGGGGTCTTGAAAGCGGGGCAGAGTTTCAGGAAAATCATTGCAGCAGGTAGACTGGAATTGCCCTGAAAGCATAGGAAAAGAGGCAGAACGTCGACAATGATGCACTTGGCCAAAAAGGGCGTATGCGTTTTTTCCTGAATATATTCAGGAAAAAACGCATACGCCCTTTTTGGCCAACCAAGCAAGCCTGTAAAGGAAATCTGCACGACAATGAAATCTCACTGCCCCCCCGGGCAAAGGGCCATCTGAAAAAAGTGTAAAATCCAGAAAGGTAGGACAGGATATGGAAAACAGGGAGCCTTGTTATGCTGATTGGCAGGATGTAAATTGTGAACAGCCACCCTGGAGTAGTGTATGGTGTTTCCTGAAACACGTAAGAAACAAAGCAACACAGCCTATGGCAATTGCACTTATGGTCCTATTGCTTAGGGAAATTAAAATCAAAAACAGAGAGGCACCCCAAAGTTTGGGACGGCTGTGTTCCCAAGAAGCTCGTCTACAGTACCAGGTAAATATCCCAGAAAGCAAAAAATGGATAAAGAAGTTGTGGCACGTACGTGCAACGCAATATCACTCAGCAATTAAATCTGTGTCATCAGGCCCGTAGCGGCATAGTGAGTGGATGCAGGTACGGTGATTCTACGTGAACTACGTCACACAGAAAAAGAAACATCATAAGATATCACTAATACTCGGAATGTAAACTTGACTACACATGAACTGAATTACAAAACAGAACAGGGTCTCAAATTTAGAAAACCAACTAGTGCTTGCTTATGGGGAAAGGCGCGTTGGGGTGCTGCATAAAACCAGAGACTGAAATTAGCACAGATAACTTTCCATAAGCCAAATATGTAATAGACAAGACCTACTCCTTGCTCAACGAAATGGACCCAACACCACATATTCAACGCCTAGGAATATACCTGACTAGGAAGAATCTTAAAACCCATGGATATATATGTCTCCGTAAGAGAATCAAGCGTGTGTACAGCGGCCGAAACGCAGCAGGAAAATCCGATAAATCCCATTATCAAAATAAATTTCGAAAACAAAACACAAAGACAGTGAAATAGAGAGCAATTCTTAAATAATTCACTCAGGGCATGTGATGCAACCGGGATTGACCACATCTACACCCAGAGCTGGTTGAGACATAAGGCTGCACACTTCAGGCTGATAGCATTGGTGAGTTTCGGTGAGCAAATGCAGACCCTTTGAAGTCATACTGCATGGTACCCATTCCATGGGTCCCAACTCTCCAGGTTCAAGGGATTCTTCCTCCAGCTAAAACATGCATGGGAAACCCAGAGTATCATCCACCGTGTGATTGGGAAACGATTTAAAATGCATCTCAGTTTTCGTATCCTGGTCCTCGGGTTCACCATTCCAGATGCTTTACTAACACTCTCCCCACTTGGAGAGTCAGTGCCTTTAACCTCCTCTTTGGCACAGCTTGCAATTTCTGTGAAAGATGAACAGGAATAGGGAGAACCAATGAGAGACTAGCTATAGGTGTCTGCACGGGCAAATGTAACGCTCATTGCCCACCAGGAAGAGGAATTAACCAGAGTCTCAGCGTGCCCTGCCGGAAACAGATTAGGGCCTGAAGCAATCCTGCGGTTTTGTGCCCAGCTCACAAGAAAGCGAGTTGAAGAAAGGAGCTCAGGGGCACTGTAATTCACAAACATGCAGAGTTATAAATGACAGCTATCCTCCAAAAATATATTGAAGTAAGCCTGCGAAGGGGACTTGAAAGCGGGGCAGAGTTTCAGGAAAATCATTGCAGCGGGTAGACTGGAATTGCCCTGAAAGCATAGGAAAAGAGGCAGAACGTCGACAATGATGCACTTGGCCAAAAAGGGCGTATGCTTTTTTTCCTGAATATATTCATGAAAAAACGCATACGCCCTTTTTGGCCAACCAAGCAAGCCTGTAAAGGAAATCTGCACTACAATGAAATCTCACTGCCCACCCCCCCCCCCCCCCGGGCAAATGGGCCATGTGAAAAAAGTGTAAAATCCAGAAAGGTAGGACAGGTTATGGAGAACAGGGAGCCTTGTTATGCTGATTGGCAGGATGTAAATTGTGAACTGCCACCCTGGCGAAGTGTATGGTGTTTCCTGAAACACATAAGAAATAAAGCAACACAGCCTATGGCAATTGCACTTATGGTCCTATTTTTTAGGGAAATTAAAATCAAAAACAGAGAGCCACCCCAAAGTTTGGGACGGCTGTGTTCCCAAGAAGCTCGTCTACAGTACCAGGTAAATATCCCAGAAAGCAAAAAGTGGATAAAGAAGTTGTGGCACGTACGTGCAATGCAATATCACTCAGCAATGAAATCTGTGTCATCAGCCCCGTAGCGGCATAGTGAGTGGATGCAGGTACGGTGATTCTACGTGAACTACGTCACACAGAAAAAGAAACATCATAAGATATCACTAATACACGGAATGTAAACTTGACTACACATGAACTGAATTACAAAACAGAACAGGGTCTCAAATTTAGAAAACCAACTAGTGCTTGCTTATGGGGAAAGGTGCCTTGGGGTGCTGTATAAAACCAGAGACTGAAATTAGCAAAGATAACATTCCATAAGCCAAATATGTAAAAGACTAAACCTACGCCTTGCTCAACGAAATGGACCCAACACCACATATTCAACGCCTAGAAATACACCTGACTAGGAAGAATCTTAAAACCCATGGATATATATGTCTCCGTAAGAGAATCAAGCGTGTGTACAGCGGCCGAAACGCAGCCGTGAAAATCCGATAAATCCCATTATCAAAATAAATTTCGAAAACAAAACACAAAGGCAGTGAAATAGACAGCAATTCTTAAATAATTCACTCAGGGAATGTGATGCAACCGGGATTGACCACATCTACACCCAGAGTTGGTTGAGACATAAGGCTGGACACTTCAGGCTGATAGCATTGGTGAGTTTCGGTGAGCAAATGCAGACCCTTTGAAGTCATACTGCATGGTACCCATTCCATGGGTCCCAACTCTCCAGGTTCAAGGGATTCTTCCTCCAGCTAAAACATGCATGGGAAACCCAGAGTATCGTCCACCGTGTGATTGGGAAACGATTTAAAATGCATCTCAGTTTTCGTATCCTGGTCCTCGGGTTCACCTTTCCAGATGCTTTACTAACACTCTCCCCGCTTGGAGAGTGAGTACCTTTAACCTCCTCTTTGGCACAGCTTGCAAATTCTGTGCAAGATGAACAGGAATAGGGAGAACCAATGAGAGACTAGCTGTAGGTGTCTGCACGGGAAAATGTAAAGCTCATTGCCCACCAGGAAGAGGAATTAAACAAAGGCTCAGTGTGCCCTGCTGGAAACAGATTATGGCCTGAAGCAATCCTGCGGTTTTGTGCCCAGCTCTCAGGAAAGCGAGTTGAAGAAAGGAGCTCAGGGGCACTGTAATTCACAAACCTGCAGAGTTATAAATGACAGCTATCCTCCAAAAATATATTGAAGTAAGCCTGCTAAGGGGACTTGAAAGCGGGGCAGAATTTCAGGAAAACGATTGCAGGGGGTAGACTGGAATTGCCCTGAAAGCATAGGAAAAGAGGCACAACGTCCACAATGATGCACTTGGCCAAAAAGGGCGTATGCGTTTTTTCCTGAATATATTCAGGAAAAAACACATACGCCCTTTTTGGCCAAACAAGTAAGCCTGTAAAGGAAATCTGCACTACAATGAAGTCTCACTGCCGCCCCGGGCAAAAGGGCCATCTGAAAAATGTGTAAAATCCAGAAAGGTAGGACAGGATATGGAGAACAGGAAGCTTTGTTATGCGGATTGGCAGGATGTAAATTGCCAACAGCCACCCTGGAGAAGTGTATGGTGTTTCCTGAAACACGTAAGAAATAAAGCAACACAGCCTATGGCAATTGAAATTATGGTCCTATTGCTTAGGGAAATTAAAATCACAAACAGAGAGCCACCCCAAAGTTTGGGACGGATGTGTTCCCAAGAAGCTCGTCTACAGTTCCAGGTAAATATCCCAGAAAGCAAAAAATGGATAAAGAAGTTGTGCCATGTACGTGCAAAGCAATATCACTCAGCAATGAAATCTGTGTCATCAGGCCCATAGCGGCATAGTCAGTAGATGCAGGTACGGTGATTCTACGTGAACACAGAAAAAGAAACATCATAAGATATCACTAATACACGGAATGTAAACTTGACTACACATGAACTGATTTACAAAACAGAACAGTGTCTCAAATTTAGAAAACCAACTAGTGCTTGCTTATGGGGAAACGTGCCTTGGGGTGCTGCATAAAACCAGAGACTGAAATTAGCACAGATAACATTCCATAAGCCAAATATGTAATAGACAAGACCTACTCCTTGATCAACGAAATGGACTCAACACCACATATTCAACGCCTAGGAATATACCGGACTAGGAAAAATCTTAAAACCCATGGATTTATATGTCTCCGTTAGAGAATCAAGCGTTTGTACAGTGGCATAAACGCAGCAGTGAAAATCCGATAAATCCCATTATCAAAATAAATTTCAAAAACAAAACACAAAGACAGTGAAATAGAGAGCAATTCTTAACTAATTCACTCAGGGCATGTGATGCAACCGGGATTTAACACATCTACACCCAGAGCTGGTTGAGACATAAGGCTGGACACTGCAGGCTGATAGCATTGGTGAGTTTCGATGAGCAAATGCAGACCCTTTGAAGTCATACTGCATGGTACCTATTCCATGGGTCCCAACTCTCCAGGTTCAAGGGATTCTTCCTCCAGCTAAAACATGCATGGGAAACCCAGAGTATCGTCCACCGTGTGATTGGGAAACGATTTAAAATGCATCTCAGTTTTCGTATCCTGGTCCTCGGGTTCACCATTCCAGATGCTTTACTAACACTCTGCCCGCTTGGAGAGTCAGTGCCTTTAACCTCCTCTTTGGCACAGCTTGCAATTTCTGTGCAAGATGAACAGGAATAGGGAGAACCAATGAGAGACTAGCTGTAGGTGTCTGCACGGGCAAATGTAACGCTCATTGCCCACCAGGAAGAGGAATTAAACAAAGGCTCAGTGTGCCCTGCTGGAAACAGATTATGGCCTGAAGCAATCCTGCGGTTTTGTGCCCAGCTCACAAGAAAGCGAGTTGAAGAAAGGAGCTCAGGGGCACTGTAATTCACACACCTGCAGAGTTATAAATGACAGCTATCCTCCAAAAATATATTGAAGTAAGCCTGCGAAGGGGACTTGAAAGCGGGGCAGAATTTCAGGAAAACGATTGCAGGGGGTAGACTGGAATTGCCCTGAAAGCATAGGAAAAGAGGCAGAACGTCGACAATGATGCACTTGGCCAAAAAGGGCGTATGCGTTTTTTCCTGATTATATTCAGGAAAAAACGCATACGCCCTTTTTGGCCAACCAAGTAAGCCTGTAAAGAAATCTGCACTACAATGAAGTCTCACTGCCGCCCCAGGCAAAAGGGCCATCTGAAAAATGTGTAAAATCCAGAAAGGTAGGACAGGATATGGAGAACAGGAAGCTTTGTTATGCGGATTGGCAGGATGTAAATTGCCAACAGCCACCCTGGAGAAGTGTATGGTGTTTCCTGAAACACGTAAGAAATAAAGCAACACAGCCTATGGCAATTGAACTTATGGTCCTATTGCTTAGGGAAATTAAAATCAAAAACAGAGAGCCACCCCAAAGTTTGGGACGGCTGTGTTCCCAAGAAGCTCGTCTACAGTTCCAGGTAAATATCCCAGAAGGCAAAAAATGGATAAAGATGTTGCGCCATGTACGTGCAAAGCAATATCACTCAGCAATGAAATCTGTGTCATCAGGCCCATAGCGGCATAGTCAGTGGATGCAGGTATGGTGATTCTACGTGAACTACGTCACACAGAAAAAGAAACATCATAAGATATCACTAATACACGGAATGTTAACTTGACTACATATGAACTGTTTTACAAAACAGAACAGTGTCTCAAATTTAGAAAACCAACTAGTGCTTGCTTATGGGGAAACGTGCCTTGGGGTGCTGCATAAAACCAGAGACTGAAATTAGCACAGATAACATTCCATAAGCCAAATATGTAATAGACAAGACCTACTCCTTGATCAACGAAATGGACTCAACACCACATATTCAACGCTTAGGAATATACCGGACTAGGAAAAATCTTAAAACCCATGGATTTATATGTCTCCGTTAGAGAATCAAGCGTGTGTACAGTGGCATAAACGCAGCAGTGAAAATCCGATAAATCCCATTATCAAAATAAATTTCAAAAACAAAACACAAAGACAGTGAAATAGAGAGCAATTCTTAACTAATTCACTCAGGGCATGTGATGCAACCGGGATTTAACACATCTACACCCAGAGCTGGTTGAGACATAAGGCTGGACACTGCAGGCTGATAGCATTGGTGAGTTTCGATGAGCAAATGCAGACCCTTTGAAGTCATACTGCATGGTACCCATTCCATGTGTCCCAACTCTCCAGGTTCAAGGGATTCTTCCTCCAGCTAAAACATGCATGGGAAACCCAGAGTATCGTCCACCGTGTGATTGGGAAACGATTTAAAATGCATCTCAGTTTTCGTATCCTGTTCCTCGGGTTCACCATTCCAGATGCTTTTCTAACACTCTCCCCACTTGGAGAGTCAGTGCCTTTAACCTCCTCTTTGGCACAGCTTGCAATTTCTGTGCAAAATGAACAGGAATAGGGAGAACCAATGAGAGACTAGCTGTAGGTGTCTGCACGGGCAAATGTAATGCTCATTTCCCACCAGGAAGAGGAATTAACCAAAGACTGAGCGTGCCCCGCTGGAAACAGATTAGTGCCTGAAGCAATCCTGCGGTTTTGTGCTCAGCTGACAAGAAAGCGAGTTGAAGAAAGGAGCTCAGGGGCACTGTAATTCACAAACCTGCAGAGTTATAAATGACAGCTATCTTCCAAAAGTATATTGAAGTAAGCCTGCGAAGGGGACTTGAAAGCGGGGCAGAATTTCAGGAAAACGATTGCATGGGGTAGACTGGAATTGCCCTGAAAGCATAGGAAAAGAGGCAGAACGTCGACAATGATGCACTTGGCCAAAAAGGGCGTATGCGTTTTTTCCTGAATATATTCAGGAAAAAACGCATACGCCCTTTTTGGACAACCAAGCAAGCCTGTAAAGGAAATCTGCACTACAATGAAATCTCACTGCCCCACGGGCCAAAGGGCCATCAGAAAAAAGTGTAAAATCCAGAAAGGTAGGACAGGATATGGAGAACAGGGAGCCTTGTTATGCTGATTGGCAGGATGTAAATTGTGAACAGCCACGCTGGAGAAGTGTATGGTGTTTCCTGAAACACGTAAGAAATAAAGCAACACAGCCTATGGCAATTGCATTTATGGTCCTATTGCTTAGGGAAATTAAAACCAAAAACAGAGAGCCACCCCAAAGTTTGGGACGGCTGTGTTCCCAAGAAGCTCGTCTACAGTTCCAGGTAAATATCCCAGAAAGCAAAAAATTGATAAAGAAGTTGTGGCACGTACGTGCAATGCAATATCACTCAGCAATGAAATCTGTGTCATCAGGCCCTTAGCGGCATAGTGAGTGGATGCAGGTACGGTGATTCTACGTGAACTACGTCACACAGAAAAAGAAACATCATAAGATATCACTAATACACGGAATGTAAACTTGACTACACATGAACTGAATTACAAAACAGAACAGGGTCTCAAATTTAGAAAACCAACTACTGCTTGCTTATGGTGAAAGGTGCCTTGGGGTGCTGCATATAACCAGAGACTGAAATTAGCACAGATAACATTCCATAAGCCAAATATGTAATAGACAAGACCTACTCCTTGCTCAACGAAATGGACTCAACACCACATATTCAACGCCTAGGAATATACCTGACTAGGAAGAATCTTAAAACCCATGGATATATATGTCTCCGTAACAGAATCAAGCATGTGTACAGCGGCCGAAACGCAGCAGTGAAAATCCGATAAATCCCATTATCAAAATAAATTTCAAAAACAAAACACAAAGACATTGAAATAGAGAGCTTTTCTTAAATAATTCACTCAGGGCATGTGATGCAACCGGGATGGACCACATCTACACCTAGAGCTGGTTGAGACATAAGGCTGGACACTTCAGGCTGATAGCATTGGTGAGTTTCGCTGAGCAAATGCAGACCCTTTGAAGTCATACTGCATGGTACCCATTCCATGGGTCCCAACTCTCCAGGTTCAAGGGATTCTTCCTCCAGCTAGAACATGCATGGGAAACCCAGAGTATCGTCCACCGTGTGATTGGGAAACGATTTAAAATGCATCTCAGTTTTCGTATCCTGGTCCTCGGGTTCACCATTCCAGATACTTTACTAACACTCTCCCCGCTTGGCGAGTCAGTGCCTTTAACCTGGTCTTTGGCACAGCTTGCAATTTCTGTGCAAGATGAACAGGAATAGGGAGAACCAATGAGAGACTAGCTGTAGGTGTCTGCACGGGCAAATGTAATGCTCATTTCCCACCAGGAAGAGGAATTAACCAAAGGCTGAGCGTGCCGTGCTGGAAAAAGATTAGTGCCTGAAGCAATCTTGCGGTTTTGTGCTCAGCTCACAAGAAAGCGAGTTGAAGAAAGGAGCTCAGGGGCACTGTAATTCACAAACCTGCAGAGTTATAAATGACAGCTATCTTCCAAAAGTATATTGAAGTAAGCCTGCGAAGGGGACTTGAAAGCGGGGCAGAATTTCAGGAAAACGATTGCAGGGGGTAGACAGGAATTGCCCTGAAAGCATAGGAAAAGAGGCAGAACGTCGACAATGATGCACTTGGCCAAAAAGGGCGTATGCGTTTTTTCCTGAATATATTCAGGAAAAAACGGATACGCCCTTTTTGGACAACCAAGCAAGCCTGTAAAGGAAATCTGCACTACAATGAAATCTCACTGCCCCCAGGGCAAAAGCGTCATCTGAAAAAAGTGTAAAATCCAGAAAGGTAGGACAGGATATGGATTACAGGGAGCCTTGTTATGCTGATTGGCAGGATGTAAATTGATAAAAGCCACCCTGGAGAAGTGTATTGTGTTTCCTGAAATACGTAAGAAATAAAGCAACACAGCCTATGGCAATTGCACTTATGGTCCTATTGCTTAGGGAAATTAAAATCAAAAACAGAGAGCCACCCCAAAGTTTGGGACGGCTGTGTTCCCAAGAAGCTCGTCTACAGTACCAGGTAAATATCCCAGAAAGCAAAAAATGGATAAAGAAGTTGTGAAACGTACGTGCAATGCAATATCACTCAGCAATGAAATCTGTGTCATCAGGCCCGTAGCGGCATAGTGAGTGGATGCAGGTATGGTGATTCTACGTGAACTACGTCACACAGAAAAAGAAACATCATAAGATATCACTGATACACGGAATGTAAACTTGAATACACATGAACTGAATTACAAAACATAACAGGGTTTCAAATTTAGAAAACCAACTAGTGCTTGCTTATGGGGAAAGGTGCGTTGGGGTGCTGCATAAAACCAGAGACTGAAATTAGCACAGATAACTTTCCATAAGCCAAATATGTAATAGACAAGACCTACTCCTTGTTCAACGAAATGGACCCAACACCACATATTCAACGCCTAGGAATATACCTGACTAGGAAGAATCTTAAAACCCATGGATATATATGTCTCTGAAAGAGTATCAAGCGTGTGTATATCGGCATAAACGCAGCAGTGAAAATCCGATAAATCCCATTATCAAAATAAATTTCGAAAACAAAACACAAAGACAGTGAAATAGAGAGCAATTCTTAAATAATTCACTCAGGGCATGTGATGCAACCGGGATTGACCACATCTACACCCAGAGCTGGTTGAGACATAAGGCTGGACACTTCAGGTTGATAGCATTGGTGAGTTTCGGTGAGCAAATGCAGACCCTTTGAAGTCATACTGCATGGTACCCATTCCATGGGTCCCAACTCTTCAGGTTCAAGGGTTTCGTCCTGCAGCTAAAACATGCATGGGAAACCCAGAGTATCGTCCACCGTGTGATTGGGAAACGATTTAAAATGCATCTCAGTTTTCGTATCCTGGTCCTCGGGTTCACCATTCCAGATGCTTTACTAACACTCTCCCCGCTTGGAGAGTCAGTGCCTTTAACCTCCTCTTTGGCACAGCTTGCAATTTCTGTGCAAGATGAACAGGAATAGGGAGAACCAATGAGAGACTAGCTGTAGGTGTCTGAACGGGCAAATGTAACGCTCATTGCCCACCAGGAAGAGGAATTAAACAAAGGCTCAGTGTGCCCTGCTGGAAACAGATTAGGGCCTGAAGCAATCCTGCGGTTTTGTGCCCAGCTCACAAGAAAGCGAGTTGAAGAAAGGAGCTCAGGGGCACTGTAATTCACAAACCTGCAGAGTTATAAATGACAGCTATCCTTCAAAAATATATTGAAGTAAGCCTGCGAAGGGGACTTGAAAGCGGGGCAGAATTTCAGGAAAACGATTGCAGGGGGTAGACTGGAATTGCCCTGAAAGCATAGGAAAAGAGGCAGAACGTCGACAATGATGCACTTGGCCAAAAAGGGCGTATGCGTTTTTTCCTGAATATATTCAGGAAAAAACGCATATGCCCTTTTTGGCCAACCAAGCAAGCCTGTAAAGGAAATCTGCACTACAATGAAGTCTCACTGCCCCCCGGGCAAAAGGGCCATCTGAAAAAAGTGTAAAATCCAGAAAGGTAGGACAGGATATGGAGAACGGGGAGCCTTTTTATGCTGATTGGCAGGATGTAAATTGCCAGCAGCCACCCTGGAGAAGTGTATGGTGTTTCCTGAAACACGTAAGAAACAAAGCAACACAGTCTATGGCACTTCTACTTTTGGTCCTATAGCTTACGGAAATTAAAATCAAAAACAGACAGCCACCGCAATATTTGGGACGGCTGTGTTCACAAGAAGCTCGTCTACAGTATCAGGTAAATATCCCAGAAAGCAAAAAATGGATAAAGAAGTTGTGGCACGTACGTAGAATGCAATATCACTCAGCAATGAAATCTGTGTCATCAGGCCCGAAGCGGCATAGTGAGTGGATGCAGGTACGGTGATTCTACGTGAACTACGTCACACAGAAAAAGAAACATCATAAGATATCACTAATACACGGAATGTAAACTTGACTACACATGAACTGAATTACAAAACAGAACAGGGTCTCAAATTTAGAAAACCAACTAGTGCTTGCTTATGGGGAAAGGTGCGTTGAGGTGCTGCATAAAACCAGAGACTGAAATTAGCACAGATAACTTTCCATAAGCCAAATATGTAATAGACAAGACCTACTCCTTGCTCAACGAAATGGACCGAACACCACATATTCAACGCCTAGGAATATACCTGACTAGGAAGAATCTTAAAACCCATGGATATATATATCTCTGTAAGAGAATCAACAGTGTGTACTGCGGCCGAAATGCAGCAGTGAAAATCCGATAAATCCCATTATCAAAATAAATTTCGAAAACAAAACACAAAGACAGTGAAATAGAGAGCAATTCTTAAATAATTCACTCAGGGCATGTGATGCAACCGGGATTGACCACATCTACACCCAGAGCTGGTTGAGACATAAGGCTGGACACTTCAGGCTGATAGCATTGGTGAGTTTCAGTGAGCAAATGCAGACCCTTTGAAGTCATATTGCATGGTACCCATTCCATGGGTCCCAACTCTCCAGGTTCAAGGGATTCTTCCTCCAGCTAAAACATGCATGGGAAACCCACAGTATGGTCCACCGTGTGATTGGGAAACGATTTAAAATGCATCTCAGTTTTCGTATCCTCGTCCTCGGGTTCACATTTTGAGATGCTTTACTAACACTCTCCCCGCTTGGAGAGTCAGTGCCTTTAACCTCCTGTTTGGCATGGCTTTCAATTTCTGTGCAAGATGAACAGGAATAGGGAGAACCAATGAGAGACTAGCTATCGGTGTCTGCACGGACAAATGTAAGGCTCATTTCCCACCAGGAAGAGGAATTAACCAAAGGATCAGCATTCCCTGCCGGAAACAGATTAGGGCCTGAAGCAATCCTGCGGTTTTGTGCCCAGCTCACAAGAAAGCGAGTTGAAGAAAGGAGCTCAGGGGCACTGTAATTCACAAACCTGCAGAGTTATAAATGACAGCTATCCTCCAAAAATATATTGAGGTAAGCCTGAGAAGGGGACTTGAAAGCGGGGCAGAATTTCAGGAAAATGATTGCAGGGGGTAGACTGGAACTGCCCAGAAAGCATAGGAAAAGAGGCAGAACGTCGACAATGGTGCACTTGGCCAAAAAGGGCGTATGCATTTTTTCCTGAATAAATTCAGAAAAAAACGCATATGCCCTTTTTCGCAAACCAAGCAAGCCTGTAAATGTAATCTGCACTACAATGAAGTCTCACTGCCCCCTGAGGAAAAGGGCCATCTGAAAAAAGTGTAAAATCCAGAAAGGTAGGACAGGATATGGAGAACAGGGAGCCTTGTTATGCTGATTGGCAGGATGTAAATTGCCAGCATCCACCCTGGAAAAGTGTATGGTGTTTCCTGAAACACGTAAGAAACAAAGCAACACAGCCTATGGCACTTCCACTTATGGTCCTATAGCTTACGGAAATTAAAATCAAAACCAGACAGCCACCCCAATATTTGGGACGGCTGTGTTCACAAGAAGCTCGTCTACAGTATCAGGTAAATATCCCAGAAAGCAAAAAATGGATAAAGAAGTTGTGGCACGTACGTACAATGCAATATCACTCAGCAATGAAATCTGTGTCATCAGGCCCGTAGCGGCATAGTGAGTGGAGGCAGGTACGGTGATTCTACGTGAACTACGTCACACAGAAAAAGAAACATCATAAGATATCACTAATACACGGAATGTAAACTTGACTACACATGAACTGAATTACAAAACAGAACAGGGTCTCAAATTTAGAAAACCAACTAGTGCTTGCTTATGGGGAAAGGTGCCTTGGGGTGCTGCATAAAATCAGAGACTGAAATTAGCACAGATAACTTTCCATAAGCCAAATATGTAATAGTCAAGACCTACTCCTTGCTCAACGAAATGGACCCAACACCACATATTCAACGCCTAGGAATATACCTGACTAGGAAGAATCTTAAAACCCATGGATATATATTTTTCCGTAAGAGAATCAAGCGTGTGTACTGCGGCCGAAACACAGCAGTGAAAATCCGATAAATCCCATTATCAAAATAAATTTCGAAAACAAAACACAAAGACAATGAAATAGAGAGCAATTCTTAAATAATTCACTCAGGGCATGTGATGCAACCGGGATTGACCGCATCTACACCCAGAGCTGGTTGAGACATAAGGCTGGACACTTCAGGCTGATAGCATTGGTGAGTATCGGTGAGCAAATGCAGACCCTTTGAAGTCATACTGCATGGTACCCATTCCATGGGTCCCAACTCTCCAGGTTCAAGGGATTCTTCCTCCAGCTAAAACATGCATGGGAAACCCAGAGTATCGTCCACCGTGTGATTGGGAAACGATTTAAAATGCATCTCAGTTTTCGTATCCTGGTCCTCGGGTTCACCATTCCAGATGCTTTACTAACACTCTCCCCGCTTGGAGAGTCAGTGCCTTTAACCTCCTCTTTGGCACAGCTTGCAATTTCTGTGCAAGATGAACAGGAATAGGGAGAACCAATGAGAGACTAGCTGTAGGTGTCTGCACGGGCAAATGTAACGCTCATTGCCCACCAGGAAGAGGAATTAAACAAAGGCTCAGTGTGCCCTGCTGGAAACAGATTATGGCCTGAAGCAATCCTGCGGTTTTGTGCCCAGCTCACAAGAAAGCGAGTTGAAGAAAGGAGCTCAGGGGCACTGTAATTCACACACCTGCAGAGTTATAAATTACAGCTATCCTCCAAAATTATATTGAAGTAAGCCTGCGAAGGGGACTTGAAAGCGGGGCAGAATTTCAGGAAAACGATTGCAGGGGGTAGACTGGAATTGCCCTGAAAGCATAGGAAAAGAGGCACAACGTCGACAATGATGCACTTGGCCAAAAAGGGCGTATGCGTTTTTTCCTGATTATATTCAGGAAAAAACGCATACGCCCTTTTTGGCCAACCAAGTAAGCCTGTAAAGGAAATCTGCACTACAATGAAGTCTCACTGCCGCCCTGGGCAAAAGGGCCATCTGAAAAATGTGTAAAATCCAGAAAGGTAGGACAGGATATGGAGAACAGGAAGCTTTGTTATGCGGATTGGCAGGATGTAAATTGCCAACAGCCACCCTGGAGAAGTGTATGGTGTTTCCTGAAACACGTAAGAAATAAAGCAACACAGCCTATGGCAATTGAAATTATGGTCCTATTGCTTAGGGAAATTAAAATCACAAACAGAGAGCCACCCCAAAGTTTGGGACGGCTGTGTTCCCAAGAAGCTCGTCTACAGTTCCAGGTAAATATCCCAGAAAGCAAAAAATGGATAAAGAAGTTGTGCCATGTACGTGCAAAGCAATATCACTCAGCAATGAAATCTGTGTCATCAGGCCCATAGCGGCATAGTCAGTGCATGCAGGTACGGTGATTCTACGTGAACTACGCCACACAGAAAAAGAAACATCATAAGATATCACTAATACACGGAATGTTAACTTGACTACACATGAACTGTTTTACAAAACAGAACAGTGTCTCAAATTTAGAAAACCAACTAGTGCTTGCTTATGGGGAAACGTGCCTTGGGGTGCTGCATAAAACCAGAGACTGAAATTAGCACAGATAACATTCCATAAGCCAAATATGTAATAGACAAGACCTACTCCTTGCTCAACGAAATGGACTCAACACCACATATTCAACGCCTAGGAATATACCTGACTAGGAAGAATCTTAAAACCCATGGATATATATGTCTCCGTAAGAGAATCAAGCGTGTGTACAGCGGCCGAAACGCAGCAGTGAAAATCCGATAAATCCCATTATCAAAATATATTTCGAAAACAAAACACAAAGACAGTGAAATAGAGAGCAATTCTTAAATAATTCACTCAGGGCATGTGATGCAACCGGGATTTAACACATCTACACCCAGAGCTGGTTGAGACATAAGGCTGGACACTGCAGGCTGATAGCATTGGTGAGTTTCGATGAGCAAATGCAGACCCTTTGAAGTCATACTGCATGGTACCCATTCCATGTGTCCCAACTCTCCAGGTTCAAGGGATTCTTCCTCCAGCTAAAACATGCATGGGAAACCCAGAGTATCGTCCACCGTGTGATTGGGAAACGATTTAAAATGCATCTCAGTTTTCGTATCCTGGTCCTCGGGTTCACCATTCCAGATACTTTACTAACACTCTCCCCGCTTGGAGAGTCAGTGCCTTTAACCTCCTCTTTGGCACAGCTTGCAATTTCTGTGCAAAATGAACAGGAATAGGGAGAACCAATGAGAGACTAGCTGTAGGTGTCTGCACGGGCAAATGTAATGCTCATTTCCCACCAGGAAGAGGAATTAACCAAAGGCTAAGCGTGCCCTGCTGGAAACAGATTAGTGCCTGAAGCAATCCTGCGGTTTTGTGCTCAGCTGACAAGAAAGCGAGTTGAAGAAAGGAGCTCAGGGGCACTGTAATTCACAAACCTGCAGAGTTATAAATGACAGCTATCTTCCAAAAGTATATTGAAGTAAGACAGCAAAGGTGACTTGAAAGCGGGGCTGAATTTCAGGAAAACGATTGCATGGGGTAGACTGGAATTGCCCTGAAAGCATAGGAAAAGAGGCAGAACGTCGACAATGATGCACTTGGCCAAAAAGGGCGTATGCGTTTTTTCCTGAATATATTCAGGAAAAAACGCATACGCCCTTTTTGGACAACCAAGCAAGCCTGTAAAGGAAATCTGCAGTTCAATGAAATCTCACTGCCCCACGGGCCAAAGGGCCATCAGAAAAAAGTGTAAAATCCAGAAAGGTAGGACAGGATATGGAGAACAGGGAGCCTTGTTATGCTGATTGGCAGGATGTAAATTGTGAACAGCCACGCTGGAGAAGTGTATGGTGTTTCCTGAAACACGTAAGAAATAAAGCAACACAGCCTATGGCAATTGCATTTATGGTCCTATTGCCTAGGGAAATTAAAATCAAAAACAGAGAGCCACCCCAAAGTTTGGGACGGCTGTGTTCCCAAGAAGCTCGTCTACAGTTCCAGGTAAATATCCCAGAAAGCAAAAAATTGATAAAGAAGTTGTGGCACGTACGTGCAATGCAATATCACTCAGCAATGAAATCTGTGTCATCAGGCCCTTAGCGGCATAGTGAGTGGATGCAGGTACGGTGATTCTACGTGAACTACGTCACACAGAAAAAGAAACATCATAAGATATCACTAATACACGGAATGTAAACTTGACTACACATGAACTGAATTACAAAACAGAACAGGGTCTCAAATTTAGAAAACAAACTAGTGCTTGCTTATGGGGAAAGGTGCCTTGGGGTGCTGCATAAAACCAGAGACTGAAATTAGCACAGATAACATTCCATAAGCCAAATATGTAATAGAAAAGACCTACACCTTGCTCAACGAAATGGACTCAACACCACATATTCAACGCCTAGGAATATACCTGACTAGGAAGAATCTTAAAACCCATGGATTTATATGTCTCCGTAAGAGAATCAAGCGTGTGTACAGCGGCATAAACGCAGCAGTGAAAATCCGATAAATCCCATTATCAAAATAAATTTCAAAAACAAAACACAAAGACAGTGAAATAGAGAGCAATTCTTAAATAATTCACTCAGGGCATGTGATGCAACCGGGATTGACCACATCTACACCCAGAGCTGGTTGAGACATAAGGCTGGACACTTCAGGCTGATAGCATTGGTGAGTTTCGGTGAGCAAATGCAGACCCTTTGAAGTCATACTGCATGGTACCCATTTCATGGGTCCCAACTCTCCAGGTTCAAGGGATTCTTCCTCCAGCTAAAACATGCATGGGAAACCCAGAGTATCGTCCACCGTGTGATTGGGAAATGATTTAAAATGCATCTCAGTTTTCGTATCCTGGTCCTCGGGTTCACCATTCCAGATGCTTTACTAACACTCTCCCCGCTTGGAGAGTCGGTGCCTTTAACCTCCTCTTTGGCACAGCTTGCAATTTCTGTGCAAGATGAACAGGAATAGGGAGAACCAATGAGAGACTAGCTGTAGGTGTCTGCACGGGCAAATGTAACTCTCATTGCCCACCAGGAAGAGGAATTAAACAAAGGCTTAGTGTGCCCTGCTGGAAACAGATTAGGGCCTGAAGCAATCCTGCGGTTTTGTGCCCAGCTCACAAGAAAGCGAGTTGAAGAAAGGAGCTCAGGGGCAATGTAATTCACAACCCTGCAGAGTTATAAATGACAGCTATCTTCCAAAAGTACATTGAAGTAAGCCTGCGAAGGGGACTTGAAAGCGGGGCAGAATTTCAGGAAAACGATTGCAGGGGGTAGACTGGAATTGCCCTGAAAGCATAGGAAAAGAGGCAGAACGTCGACAATGATGCACTTGGCCAAAAAGGGCGTATGCGTTTTTTCCTGAATATATTCAGGAAAAAACGCATATGCCCTTTTTGGCCAACCAAGCAAGCCTGTAAAGGAAATCTGCACTACAATGAAATCTCACTGCCCCCAGGGCAAAAGCGTCATCTGAAAAAAGTGTAAAATCCAGAAAGGTAGGACAGGATATGGATTACAGGGAGCCTTGTTATGCTGATTGGCAGGATGTAAATTGCCAAAAGCCACCCTGGAGAAGTGTATTGTGTTTCCTGAAATACTTAAGAAATAAAGCAACACAGCCTATGGCAATTGCACTTATGGTCCTATTGCTTAGGGAAATTAAAATCAAAAACAGAGAGCCACCCCAAAGTTTGGGACGGCTGTGTTCCCAAGAAGCTCGTCTACAGTACCAGGTAAATATCACAGAAAGCAAAAAATGGATAAAGAAGTTGTGAAACGTACGTGCAATGCAATATCACTCAGCAATGAAATCTGTGTCATCAGGCCCGTAGCGACATAGTGAGTGGATGCAGGTATGGTGATTCTACGTGAACTACGTCACACAGAAAAAGAAACATCATAAGATATCACTGATACACGGAATGTAAACTTGAATACACATGAACTGAATTACAAAACATAACAGGGTTTCAAATTTAGAAAACCAACTAGTGCTTGCTTATGGGGAAAGGTGCGTTGGGGTGCTGCATAAAACCAGAGACTGAAATTAGCACAGATAACTTTCCATAAGCCATATATGTAATAGACAAGACCTACTCCTTGCTCAACGAAATGGACCCAACACCACATATTCAACGCCTAGGAATATACCTGACTAGGAAGAATCTTAAAACCCATGGATATATATGTCTCTGTAAGAGAATCAAGAGTGTGTACTGCGGCCGAAATGCAGCAGTGAAAATCCGATAAATCCCATTATCAAAATAAATTTTGAAAACAAAACACAAAGACAGTGAAATAGAGAGCAATTCTTAAATAATTCACTCAGGGCATATGATGCAACCGGGATTGACCACATCTACACCCAGAGCTGGTTGAGACATAAGGCTGGACACTTCAGGCTGATAGCATTGGTGAGTTTCAGTGAGCAAATGCAGACCCTTTGAAGTCATACTGCATGGTACCCATTCCATGGGTCCCAACTCTCCAGGTTCAAGGGATTCTTCCTCCAGCTAAAATATGCATTGGAAACCCACAGTATGGTCCACCGTGTGATTGGGAAACGATTTAAAATGCATCTCAGTTTTCGTATCCTCGTCCTCGGGTTCACAATTCCAGATGCTTTACTAACACTCTCCCCGCTTGGAGAGTCAGTGCCTTTAACCTCCTGTTTGGCATGGCTTGCAATTTCTGTGCAAGATGAACAGGAATAGGGAGAACCAATGAGAGACTAGCTATCGGTGTCTGCACGGGCAAATGTAAGGCTCATTTCCCACCAGGAAGAGGAATTAACCAAAGGATCAGCATTCCCTGCCGGAAACAGATTAGGGCCTGAAGCAATCCTGCGGTTTTGTGCCCAGCTCACAAGAAAGCGAGTTGAAGAAAGGAGCTCAGGGGCACTGTAATTCACAAACCTGCAGAGTTATAAATGACAGCTATCCTCCAAAAATATATTGAAGTAAGCCTGCGAAGGGGACTTGAAAGCGGGGCAGAATTTCAGGAAAATGATTGCAGGGGGTAGACTGGAACTGCCCAGAAAGCATAGGAAAAGAGGCAGAACGTCGACAATGGTGCACTTGGCCAAAAAGTGCGTATGCATTTTTTCCTGAATAAATTCAGAAAAAAACGCATATGCCCTTTTTCGCAAACCAAGCAAGCCTGTAAAGGAAATCTGCACTACAATGAAGTCTCACTGCCCCCTGAGGAAAAGGGCTATCTGAAAAAAGTGTAAAATCCAGAAAGGTAGGACAGGATATGGAGAACAGGGAGCCTTGTTATGCTGATTGGCAGGATGTAAATTGCCAGCATCCACCCTGGAAAAGTGTATGGTGTTTCCTGAAACACGTAAAAAACAAAGCAACACAGCCTATGGCACTTCCACTTATGGTCCTATAGCTTACGGAAATTAAAATCAAAACCAGACAGCCACCCCAATATTTGGGACGGCTGTGTTCACAAGAAGCTTGTCTACAGTATCAGGTAAATATCCCAGAAAGCAAAAAATGGATAAAGAAGTTGTGGCACGTACGTACAATGCAATATCACTCAGCAATGAAATCTGTGTCATCAGGCCCGTAGCGGCATAGTGAGTGGATGCAGGTACGGTGATTCTACGTGAACTACGTCACACAGAAAAAGAAACATCATAAGATATCACTAATACACGGAATGTAAACTTGACTACACATGAACTGAATTACAAAACAGAACAGGGTCTCAAATTTAGTAAACCAACTAGTGCTTGCTTATGTGGAAAGGTGCCTTGGGGTGCTGCATAAAATCAGAGACTGAAATTAGCACAGATAACTTTCCATAAGCCAAATATGTAATAGTCAAGACCTACTCCTTGCTCAACGAAATGGACCCAACACCACATATTCAACGCCTAGGAATATACCTGACTAGGAAGAATCTTAAAACCCATGGATATATATTTTTCCATAAGAGAATCAAGCGTGTGTACTGCGGCCGAAACGCAGCAGTGAAAATCCGATAAATCCCATTATCAAAATAAATTTCGAAAACAAAACACAAAGACAATGAAATAGAGAGCAATTCTTAAATAATTCACTCAGGGCATGTGATGCAACCGGGATTGACCACATCTACACCCAGAGCTGGTTGAGACATAAGGCTGGACACTTCAGGCTGATAGCATTGGTGAGTATCGGTGAGCAAATGCAGACCCTTTGAAGTCATACTGCATGGTACCCATTCCATGGTTCCAAATCTCCAGGTTCAAGGGATTCTTCCTCCAGCTAAAACATGCATTGGAAACCCAGAGTATCGTACACCGTGTGATTGGGAAACGATTTAAAATGCATCTCAGTTTTCGTATCCTGGTCCTCGGGTTCACCATTCCAGTTGCTTTACTAACACTCTCCCCGCTTGGAGAGTCAGTGCCTTTAACATCCTCTTTGGCACAGCTTGCAATTTCTGTGCAAGATGAACAGGAATAGGGAGAACCAATGAGAGACTAGCTATAGGTGTCTGCATGGGCAAATGTAACGCTCATTTCCCACCAGGAAGAGGAATTAACGAAAGGCTCAGTGTGCCCTGCTGGAAACAGATTAGGGTCTGAAGCAATCCTGCGGTTTTGTGCCCAGCTCACAAGAAAGCGAGTTGAAGAAAGGAGCTCAGGGGCACTGTAATTCACAAACCTGCAGAGTTATAAATGACAGCTATCTTCCAAAATTATATTGAAGTAAGCCTGCAAAGGGGACTTGAAAGCGGGGCAGAGTTTCAGGAAAACCATTGCAGGGGGTGACGGGAATTGCCCTGAAAGCATAGGAAAAGAGCCACAACGTCGACAATGATGCACTTGGCCAAAAAGGGCGTATGCGTTTTTTCCTGAATATATTCAGGAAAAAACGCATACGCCCTTTTTGGCCAACCAAGCAAGCCTGTAAAGGAAATCTGCACTACAATGAAGTCTCACTGCCCCCCGGGCAAAAGGGCCATCTGAAAAAAGTGTAAAATCCAGAAAGGTAGGACAGGATATGGAGAACAGGGAGCCTTGTTATGCTGATTGGCAGGATGTAAATTGTCAGCAGCCACCCTGGAGAAGTGTATGGTGTTTCCTGAAACACGTAAGAAACAAAGCAACACAGCCTATTGCACTTCCACTTATGGTCCTATAGCTTACGGAAATTAAAATCAATAACAGACAGACACCCCAATATTTGGGACGGCTGTGTTCACAAGAAGCTCGTCTACAGTATCAGGTAAATATCCCAGAAAGCAAAAAATGGATAAAGAAGTTGTGGCACGTACGTACAATGCAATATCACTCAGCAATGAAATCTGTGTCATCAGGCCCGTAGCGGCATAGTGAGTGGATGCAGGTACGGTGATTCTACGTGAACTACATCACACAGAAAAAGAAACATCATAAGATATCACTAACACACGGAATGTAAACTTGACTACACATGAACTGAATTAGAAAACACAACAGGGTCTCAAATTTAGAAAACCAACTAGTGCTTGCTTATGGGAAAGGTGCCTTGGGGTGTTGCATAAAACCAGAGACTGAAATTAGCACAGATAACTTTCCATAAGCTAAATATGTAATAGACAAGACCTACTCCTTGCTCAACGAAATGGACCCAACACCACATATTCAACGCCTAGGAATATACCTGACTAGGAAGAATCTTAAAACACATGGATATATATGTCTCCATAAGAGAATCAACCGTGTGTACAGCGGCCGAAACGCAGCAGTGAAAATCCGATAAATCCCATTATCAAAATAAATTTCGAAAACAAAACACAAAGACAGTGAAATAGAGAGCAATTCTTAAATAATTCACTCAGGGCATGTGATGCAACCGGGATTGACCACTTCTACACCCAGAGCTGGTTGAGACATAAGGCTGGACACGTCAGGCTGATAGCATTGGTGAGTTTCGGTGAGCAAATGCAGACCCTTTGAAGTCATACTGCATGGTATCCATTCCATGGGTCCCAACTCTTCAGGTTCAAGGGATTCTTCCTCCAGCTAAAACATGCATGGGAAACCCAGAGTACCGTCCACTGTGTGATTGGGAAACGATTTAAAATGCATCTCAGTTTTCGTATCCTGGTCCTCGGGTTCACCATTCCAGATGCTTTACTAACACTATCCCCGCTTGGAGAGTCAGTGCCTTTAACCTCCTCTTTGGCACAGCTTGCAATTTCTGTGCAAGATGAACAGGAATAGGGAGAACCAATGAGAGACTAGCTGTAGGTGTCTGCACGGGCAAATGTAATGCTCATTGCCCACCAGGAAGAGGAATTAAACAAAGGCTCAGTGTGCCCTGCTGGAAACAGTTTAGGGCCTGAAGCAATCCTGCGGTTTTGTGCCCAGCTCACAAGAAAGCGAGTTGAAGAAAGGAGCTCAGGGGCACTGTAATTCACAAACCTGCACAGTTATAAATGACAGCTATCTTCCAAAATTGTATTGAAGTAAGCCTGCGAAGGGGACTTGAACGCAGGGCAGAATTTCAGGAAAACGATTGCAGGGGTAGACTGGAATTGCCCTGAAAGCATAGGAAAAGAGGCAGAACGTCGACAATGATGCACTTGGCCAAAAAGGGCGTATGCGTTTTTTCCTGAATATATTCAGGAAAAAACGCATACGCCCTTTTTGGCCAACCAAGCAAGCCTGTAAAGGAAATCTGCATTACAATGAAGTCTCACTGCCCCCCGGGCAATAGGGCCATCTGAAAAAAGTGTAAATTCCAGAAAGGTAGGACAGGATATGGAGAACAGGGAGCCTTGTTATGCTGATTGGCAGGATGTAAATTGCCAGCAGACACCCTGGAGAAGTGTATGGTGTTTCCTAAAACACGTAAGAAACAAAGCAAAACAGCCTATGGCACTTCCACTTATGGTCCTATAGCTTACGGAAATTAAAATCAAAACAGACAGCCACCCCAATATTTGGGACGGTTGTGTTCACAAGAAGCTCGTCTACAGTATCAGGTAAATATCCCAGAAAGCAAAAAATGGATAAAGATGTTGTGGCACGTACGTACAATGCAATATCACTCAGCAATGAAATCTGTGTCATCAGGCCCGTAGCGGCATAGTGAGTGGATGCAGGTATGGTGATTCTACGTGAACTACGTCACACAGAAAAAGAAACATCATAAGATATCACTGATACACGGAATGTAAACTTGAATACACATGAACTGAATTACAAAACAGAACAGGGTTTCAAATTTAGAAAACCAACTACTGCTTGCTTATGGGGAAAGGTGCGTTGGGGTGCTGCATAAAACCAGAGACTGAAATTAGCACAGATAACTTTCCATAAGCCAAATATGTAATAGACAAGACCTACTCCTTGTTCAACGAAATGGACCCAACACCACATATTCAACGCCTAGGAATATACCTGACAAGGAAGAATCTTAAAACCCATGGATATATATGTCTCCATAAGAGTATCAAGCGTGTGTACATCGGCATAAACGCAGCAGTGAAAATCCGATAAATCCCATTATCAAAATAAATTTCAAAAACAAAACACAAAGACAGTGAAATAGAGAGCAATTCTTAAATAATTCACTCAGGGCATGTGATGCAACTGGGATTTAACACATCTACACCCAGAGCTTGTTGAGACATAAGGCTGGACACTTCAGGCTGATAGCACTGGTGAGTTTCGGTGAGCAAATGCAGACCCTTTGAAGTCATACTGCATGGTACCCATTCCATGGGTCCCAACTCTCCAGGTTCAAGGGACTCTTCCTCCAGCTAAAATATGCATGGGAAACCCAGAGTATCGTCCACCCTGTGATTGGGAAACGATTTAAAATTCATCTCAGTTTTCGTATCCTGGTCCTCGGGTTCACCATTCCAGATGCTTTACTAACACTCTCCCCGCTTGGAGAGTCAGTGCCTTTAACCTCCTGTTTGGCACAGCTTGCAATTTCTGTGCAAGATGAACAGGAATAGGGAGAACCAATGAGAGACTAGCTGTAGGTGTCTGCGCGGGCAAATGTAACGCTCATTTCCCAACAGGAAGAGGAATTAACCAAAGGCTCAGTGTGCCCTGCTGGAAACAGATTAGTGCCTGAAGCAATCCTGCGGTTTTGTGCTCAGCTCACAAGAAAGCGAGATGAAGAAAGGAGCTCAGGGGCACTGTAATTCACAAACCTGCAGAGTTATAAATGACAGCTATCCTCCAAAAATATATTGAAGTAAGCCTGCGAAGGGGACTTGAAAGCGGGCCGAATTTCAGGAAAACGATTGCAGGGGGTAGACAGGAATTGCCCTGAAAGCATAGGAAAAGAGGCAGAACGTCGACAATGATGCACTTGCCCAAAAAGGGCGTATGCATTTTTGCCTGAATATATTCAGGAAAAAACGCACATGCCCTTTTTGGCCAACCAAGCAAGCCTGTTAAAGAAATCTGCACTACAATGAAGTCTCACTGCTCCCCGGGCAAAAGGGCCATCTGAAAAAAGTGTAAAATCCAGAAACCTAGGACAGGATAAGGAGAACAGGGAGCCTTGTTATGCTGATTGGCAGGATGTAAATTGCCAGCAGCCACCCTGGAGAAGTGTATGGTGTTTCCTGAAACACGTAAGAAACAAAGCAACACAGCCTATGGCACTTCTACTTTTGGTCCTATAGCTTACGGAAATTAAAATCAAAAACAGAGAGCCACCCCAATATTTGGGACAGCTGTGTTCACAAGAAGCTCGTCTACAGTATCAGGTAAATATCCCAGAAAGCAAAAAATGGATAAAGAAGTTGTAGCACGTACGTACAATGCAATATCACTCAGCAATGAAATCTGTGTCATCAGGCCCGTAGCGGCATAGTGAGTGGATGCAGGTACGGTGATTCTACGTGAACTACATCACACAGAAAAAGAAACATCATAAGATATCACTAATACACGGAATGTAAACTTGACTACACATGAACTGAATTACAAAACAGAACAGGGTCTCAAATTTAGAAAACCAACTAGTGCTTGCTTATGGGGAAAGGTGCGTTGGGGTGCTGCATAAAACCAGAGACTGAAATTAGCACAGATAACTTTCCATAAGCCAAATATGTAATAGACAAGACCTACTCCTTGCTCAACGAAATGGACCCAACACCACATATTCAACGCCTAGGAATATACCTGACTAGGAAGAATCTTAAAACCCATGGATATATATGTCTTGGTAAGAGAATCAAGCGTGTGTACAGCGGCCGAAACGCAGCAGTGAAAATCCGATAAATCCCATTATCAAAATAAATTTCGAAAACAAAAGACAGTGAAATAGAGAGCAATTCTTAAATAATTCACTCAGGGCATGTGATGCAACCGGGATTGACCACATCTACACCCAGAGCTGGTTGAGACATAAGGCTGGACACTTCAGGCTGATAGCATTGGTGAGTTTCGGTGAGCAAAGGCAGACCCTTTGAAGTCATACTGCATGGTACCCATTCCATGGGTCCCAACTCTCCAGGTTCAAGGGATTCTTCCTTCAGCTAAAACATGCATGGGAAACACAGAGTATAGTACACCGTGAGATTGGGAAACGATTTAAAATGGATCTCAGTTTTTGTATCCTTGTCCTCGTGTTCACCATTCCAGACGCATTACTAACACTCTCCCCGCTTGGAGAGTCAGTGCCTTTAACCTCCTCTTTGGCACAGTTTGCAATTTCTGTGCAAAATGAACAGGAATATGGAGAACCAATGAGAGACTAGCTGTAGGTGTCTGCACGGGCAAATGTAACCCTCATTGCCCACCAGGAAGAGGAATTAAACAAAGGCTCAGTGTGCCCTGTTGGAAACAGATTAGGGCCTGAAGCAATCCTGCGGTTTTGTGCCCAGCTCACAAGAAAGCGAGTTGAAGAAAGGAGCTCAGGGGCACTGTTATTCACAAACCTGCAGAGTTATAATTGACAGCTATCCTCCAAAAATATATTGAAGTAAGCCTGCGAAGGGGACTTGAAATCGGGGCAGAATTTCAGGAAAACGATTGCAGGGGGTAGACTGGAATTGCCCTGAAAGCATAGGAAAAGAGGCAGAACGTCGACAATGATGCACTTGGCCAAAAAGTGCATATGCGTTTTTTCCTGGATATATTCAGGAAAAAACGCATACGCCCGTTTTGGCCAAACAAGCAAGCCTGTAAAGGAAATCTGCACTACAATGAAGTCTCACTGCCCCCCGGGCAAAAGGGCCATCTGAAAAAAGTGTAAAATCCAGAAAGGTAGGACAGGATATGGAGAACAGGGAGCCTTGTTATGCTGATTGGCAGGATGTAAATAGCCAGCAGCCACCCTGGAGAAGTGTATGGTGTTTCCTGAAACACTTAAAAACAAAGCAACACAGCCTATGTCACTTCCACTTATGGTCCTCTTGCTTAGGGAAATTAAAATCAAAAACAGAGATCCACCCCAAAGTTTGGGACGGCTGTGTTCCCAGGAAGCTCGTCTACAGTACCAGGTAAATATCCCAGAAAGCAAAAAATGGATAAAGAAGTTGTGGCACGTACGTGCAATGCAATATCACTCAGCAATGAAATCTGTGTCATCAGGCCCGTAGCGGCATAGTGAGTGGATGCAGGTACGGTGATTCTACGTGAACTACGTCACACAGAAAAAGAAACATCATAAGATATCACTAATATACGGAATGTAAACTTGACTACACATGAACTGAATTACAAAACAGAACAGGGTCTCAAATTTTGAAAACCAACTAGTGCTTGCTTATGGGGAAAGGTGCCTTGGGGTGCTGCATAAAACCAGAGACTGAAATTAGCAAAGATAACTTTCCATAAGCCAAATATGTAATAGACAAGACCTACTCCTTGCTCAACGAAATGGACTCAAACCCACATATTCAACGCCTAGGAATATACCTGACTAGGAAGAATCTTAAAACCCATGGATTTATATGTCTCCGTAAGAGAATCAAGCGTGTGTACAGCGGCCGATACGCAGCAGTGAAAATCCGATAAATCCCATTATCAAAATAAATTTCGAAAACAAAACACAAAGACAGTGAAATAGAGAGCAATTCTTAAATAATTCACTCAGGGCATGTGATGCAACCGGGATTGACCATATGTACACCCAGAGCTGGTTGAGACATAAGGCTGGACACTTCAGGCTGATAGCATTGGTGAGTTTCGGTGAGCAAATGCAGACCCTTTGTAGTCATACTGCATGGTACCTATTCCATGGGTCCCAACTCTCGAGGTTCAAGGGATTCTTCCTCCAGCTAAAACATGCATGGGAAACCCAGAGTATCGTCCACCGTGTGATTGGGAAACGATTTAAAATGCATCTCAGTTTTCGTATCCTGGTCCTCGGGTTCACCATTCCAGATGCTTTACTAACACTCTCCCCGCTTGGAGAGTCAGTGCCTTTAACCTCCTCTTTGGCACAGCTTGCAATTTCTGTGCAAGATGAACATGAATAGGGAGAACCAATGAGAGACTAGCTGTAGGTGTCTGCACGGGCAAATGTAACGCTCATTGCCCACCAGGAAGAGGAATTAAACAAAGGCTCAGTGTGCCCTGCTGGAAACAGATTAGGGCCTGAAGCAATCCTGCGGTTTTGTGCCCAGCTCACAAGAAAGCGAGTTGAAGAAAGGAGCTCAGGGGCACTGTAATTCACAAACCTGCAGAGTTATAAATGACAGCTATCTTCCTAAAGTATATTGAAGTAAGCCTGCGAAGGGGACTTGAAAGCAGGGCAGAATTTCATGAAAACGATTGCTGGGGGTAGACTGGAATTGCCCTGAAAGCATAGGAAAAGAGGCAGAACGTCGACAATGATGCACTTGGCCAAAAAGGGCGTATGCGTTTTTTCCTGAATATATTCAGGAAAAAACGCATACGCCCTTTTTGGCCAACCAAGCAAGCCTGTAAAGGAAATCTGCATTACAATGAAGTCTCACTGCCCCCCGGGCAATAGGGCCATCTGAAAAAAGTGTAAATTCCAGAAAGGTAGGACAGGATATGGAGAACAGGGAGCCTTGTTATGCTGATTGGCAGGATGTAAATTGCCAGCAGACACCCTGGAGAAGTGTATGGTGTTTCCTAAAACACGTAAGAAACAAAGCAAAACAGCCTATGGCACTTCCACTTATGGTCCTATAGCTTACGGAAATTAAAATCAAAACAGACAGCCACCCCAATATTTGGGACGGTTGTGTTCACAAGAAGCTCGTCTACAGTATCAGGTAAATATCCCAGAAAGCAAAAAATGGATAAAGATGTTGTGGCACGTACGTACAATGCAATATCACTCAGCAATGAAATCTGTGTCATCAGGCCCGTAGCGGCATAGTGAGTGGATGCAGGTATGGTGATTCTACGTGAACTACGTCACACAGAAAAAGAAACATCATAAGATATCACTGATACACGGAATGTAAACTTGAATACACATGAACTGAATTACAAAACAGAACAGGGTTTCAAATTTAGAAAACCAACTACTGCTTGCTTATGGGGAAAGGTGCGTTGGGGTGCTGCATAAAACCAGAGACTGAAATTAGCACAGATAACTTTCCATAAGCCAAATATGTAATAGACAAGACCTACTCCTTGTTCAACGAAATGGACCCAACACCACATATTCAACGCCTAGGAATATACCTGACAAGGAAGAATCTTAAAACCCATGGATATATATGTCTCCATAAGAGTATCAAGCGTGTGTACATCGGCATAAACGCAGCAGTGAAAATCCGATAAATCCCATTATCAAAATAAATTTCAAAAACAAAACACAAAGACAGTGAAATAGAGAGCAATTCTTAAATAATTCACTCAGGGCATGTGATGCAACTGGGATTTAACACATCTACACCCAGAGCTTGTTGAGACATAAGGCTGGACACTTCAGGCTGATAGCACTGGTGAGTTTCGGTGAGCAAATGCAGACCCTTTGAAGTCATACTGCATGGTACCCATTCCATGGGTCCCAACTCTCCAGGTTCAAGGGACTCTTCCTCCAGCTAAAATATGCATGGGAAACCCAGAGTATCGTCCACCCTGTGATTGGGAAACGATTTAAAATTCATCTCAGTTTTCGTATCCTGGTCCTCGGGTTCACCATTCCAGATGCTTTACTAACACTCTCCCCGCTTGGAGAGTCAGTGCCTTTAACCTCCTGTTTGGCACAGCTTGCAATTTCTGTGCAAGATGAACAGGAATAGGGAGAACCAATGAGAGACTAGCTGTAGGTGTCTGCGCGGGCAAATGTAACGCTCATTTCCCAACAGGAAGAGGAATTAACCAAAGGCTCAGTGTGCCCTGCTGGAAACAGATTAGTGCCTGAAGCAATCCTGCGGTTTTGTGCTCAGCTCACAAGAAAGTGAGATGAAGAAAGGAGCTCAGGGGCACTGTAATTCACAAACCTGCAGAGTTATAAATGACAGCTATCCTCCAAAAATATATTGAAGTAAGCCTGCGAAGGGGACTTGAAAGCGGGCCGAATTTCAGGAAAACGATTGCAGGGGGTAGACAGGAATTGCCCTGAAAGCATAGGAAAAGAGGCAGAACGTCGACAATGATGCACTTGCCCAAAAAGGGCGTATGCATTTTTGCCTGAATATATTCAGGAAAAAACGCACATGCCCTTTTTGGCCAACCAAGCAAGCCTGTTAAAGAAATCTGCACTACAATGAAGTCTCACTGCCCCCCGGGCAAAAGGGCCATCTGAAAAAAGTGTAAAATCCAGAAACCTAGGACAGGATAAGGAGAACAGGGAGCCTTGTTATGCTGATTGGCAGGATGTAAATTGCCAGCAGCCACCCTGGAGAAGTGTATGGTGTTTCCTGAAACACGTAAGAAACAAAGCAACACAGCCTATGGCACTTCCACTTATGGTCCTATAGCTTACGGAAATTAAAATCAAAAACAGACAGCCACCCCAATATTTGGGACGGCTGTGTTCACAAGAAGCTCGTCTACAGTATCAGGTAAATATCCCAAAAAGCAAAAAATGGATAAAGAATTTGTGGCACGTTCGTACAATGCAATATCACTCAGCAATGAAATCTGTGTCATCAGGCCCGTAGCGGCATAGTGATTGGATGCAGGTACGGTGATTCTACGTGAACTACGTCACACAGAAAAAGAAACATCATAAGATATCACTAATACACGGAATGTAAACTTGACTACACATGAACTGAATTACAAAACAGAACAGGGTCTCAAATTTAGAAAACCAACTAGTGCTTGCTTATGGGGAAAGGCGCCTTGGGATGCTGCAGAAAACAAGAGACTGAAATTAGCACAGATAACTTTCCATAAGCCAAATATGTAATAGACAAGACCTACTCCTTGCTCAACGAAATGGACCCAACACCACATATTCAACGCCTAGGAATATACCTGACTAGGAAGAATCTTAAAACCCATGGATATATATGTCTCCGTAAGAGAATCAAGAGTGTGTACAGCGGCCGAAACGCAGCAGTGAAAATCCGATAAATCCCATTATCAAAATAAATTTCGAAAACAAAACACAAAGACAGTGAAATAGAGAACAATTCTTAAATAATTCACGCAGGGCATGTGATGCAACCGGGATTGACCACATCTACACCCAGAGCTGGTTGAGGCATAAGGCTGGACACGTCAGGCTGATAGCATTGGTGAGTTTCGGTGAGCAAATGCAGACCCTTTGAAGTCATACTGCATGGTACCCATTCCATGGGTCCCAACTCTTCAGGTTCAAGGGATTCTTCCTCCAGCTAAAACATGCATGGGAAACCCAGAGTATCGTCCACCGTGTGATTGGGAAACGATTTAAAATGCATCTCAGTTTTCGTATCCTGGTCCTCGGGTTCACCATTCCAGATGCTTTACTAACACTCTCCCCGCTTGGAGAGTCAGTGCCTTTAACCTCCTCTTTGGCACAGCTTGCAATTTCTGTGCAAGATGAACAGGAATAGGGAGAACCAATGAGAGACTAGCTGTAGGTGTCTGCACGGGCAAATGTAATGCTCATTCCCCACCATGAAGAGGAATTAAACAAAGGCTCAGCGTGCCCTGCCGGATACAGATTAGGGCCTGAAGCAATCCTGCGGTTTTGTGCCCAGCTCACAAGAAAGCGAGTTGAAGAAAGGAGCTCAGATGCAGTGTAATTCACAAACCTGCAGAGTTATAAATGACAGCTATCCTCCAAAAATATATTTAAGTAAGCCTGCGAAGGGGACTTGAAAGCGGGGCAGAATTTCAGGAAAACGATTGCAGGGGGTAGACTGGAATTGCCTTGAAAGCATAGGAAAAGAGGCACAACGTCGACAATGATGCACTTGGCCAAAAAGGGCGTATGCGTTTTTTCCTGAATATATTCAGGAAAAAACGCATACGCCCTTTTTGGCCAACCAAGCAAGCCTGTAAAAGAAATCTGCACTACAATGAAATCTCACTGCCCCCCACCCCCCGGGCAAAAGGGCCATCATAGAAAAGTGTAAAATCCAGAAAGGTAGGACAGGATATGGAGAACAGGGAGCCTTGTTATGCTGATTGGCAGGATGTAAATTGTGAACTGCCACCCTGGAGAAGTGTATGGTGTTTCCTGAAACACGTAAGAAATAAAGCAACACAGCCTATGGCAATTGCACTTACGGTTCTATTGCTTAGGGAAATTAAAATCAAAAACAGAGAGCCACCCCAAAGTTTGGGACAGCTGTGTTCCCAAGAAGCTCGACTACAGTACCAGGTAAATATCCCAGAAAGCAAAAAATGGATAAAGAAGTTGTGGCACGTACGTGCAATGCAATATCACTCAGCAATGAAATCTGTGTCATCAGGCCCGTAGCGGCATAGTGAGTGGATGCAGGTACGGTGATTCTACGTGAACTACGTCACACAGAAAAAGAAACATCATAAGATATCACTAATACATGGAATGTAAACTTGACTACACATGAACTGAATTACAAAACAGAACAGGGTCTCAAATTTAGAAAACCAACTAGTGCTTGCTTATGGGGAAAGGTGCCTTGGGGTGCTGCATAAAACCAGAGACTGAAATTAGCACAGATAACTTTCCATAAGCCAAATATGTAATAGACAAGACCTACTCCTTGCTCAACGAAATGGACCCAACACCACATATTCAACGCCTAGGAATATACCTGACTAGGAAGAATCTTAAAACCCATGGATATATATGTCTCCGTAAGAGAATCAAGCGTGTGTACAGCGGCCGAAACGCAGCAGTGAAAATCCGATAAATCCAATTATCAAAATAAATTTCGAAAACAAAACACAAAGACAGTGAAATAGAGAGCAATTCTTAAATAATTCACTCAGGGTATGTGATGCAACCAGGAATGACCACATCTACACCCAGAGCTGGTTGAGACATAAGGCTGGACACTTCAGGCTAATAGCATTGGTGAGTTTCGGTGAGCAAATGCAGACCCTTTGAAGTCATACTGCATGGTACCCATTCCATGGGTCCCAACTCTCCAGGTTCAAGGCATTCTTCCTCCAGCTAAAACATGCATGGGAAACCCAGAGTATCGTCCACCGTGTGATTGGGAAACGATTTAAAATGCATCTCAGTTTTCGTATCCTGGTCCTCGGGTTCACCATTCCAGATGCTTTACTAACACTCTCCCCGGTTGGAGAGTCAGTGACTTTAACCTCCTCTTTGGCACAGCTTGCAATTTCTGTGCAAGATGAACAGGAATAGGGAGAACCAATGAGAGACTAGCTGTAGGTGTCTGCACGGGCAAATGTAACGCTCATTGCCAACCAGGAAGAGGAATTAAACAAAGGCTCAGTGTGCCCTGCTGGAAACAGATTGGGGCCTGAAGCAATCCTGTGGTTTTGTGCCCAGCTCACAAGAAAGCGAGTTGAAGAAAGGAGCTCAGGGGCACTATAATTCACAAACAGGCAGAGTTATAAATGACAGCTATCCTCCAAAAATATATTGAAGTAAGCCTGCGAAGGGGACTTGAAAGCCGGGCAGAGTTTCAGTAAAACGATTGCAGGGGGTAGACTGGAATTGCCCTGAAAGCATAGGAAAAGAGACAGAACGTCGACAATGATGCACTTGGCCAAAAAGGGCATATGCGTTTTTTCCTGAATATATTCAGGAAAAAACGCATACGCCCTTTTTGGCCAACCAAGCAAGCCTGTAAAGGAAATCTGCACTACAATGAAGTCTCACTGCCCCACAGGCAAAAGGGCCATCTGAAAAAAGTGTAAAATCCAGAAAGGTAGGACAGGATATGGAGAACAGGGAGCCTTGTTATGCTGATTGGGAGGATGTAAATTGACACAGCCACCCTGGAGAAGTGTATGGTGTTTCTTGAAACACATAAGAAACAAAGCAACACAGCCTATGGCACTTCCACTTATGGTCCTATAGCTTACGGAAATTAAAATCAAAAACAGACAGCCACCCCAATATTTGGGACGGCTGTGTTCACAAGAAGCTCGTCTACAGTATCAGGTAAATATCCCAGAAAGCAAAAAATGGATAAAGAAGTTGTGGCACGTACGTACAATGCAATATAACTCAGCAATGAAATCTGTGTCATCAGGCCTGTAGCGGCATAGTGAGTGGATGCAGGTACGGTGATTCTACGTGAACTACGTCACACAGAAAAAGAAACATCATAAGATATCACTAATACACGGAATGTAAACTTGACTACACATGAACTGAATTACAAAACAGAACAGGGTCTCAAATTTAGAAAAGCAACTAGTGCTTGCTTATGGTGAAAGGTGCGTTGGGGTGCTGCATAAAACCAGAGACTGAAATTAGCACAGATAACTTTCCATAAGCCAAATATGTAATAGACAAGACCTACTCCTTGCTCAACGAAATGGACCCAACACCACATATTCAACGCCTAGGAATATACCTGACAAGGAAGAATCTTAAAACCCATGGATATATATGTTTCCGTAAGCGAATCAAGCGTGTGTACAGCGGCCAAAACGCAGCAGTGAAAATCCGATAAATCCCATTATCAAAATAAATTTCGAAAACAAAACACAAAGACAGTGAAATAGAGAGCAATTCTTAAATAATTCACTCAGGGCATGTGATGCAACCGGGATTGACCACATCTACATCCAGAGCTGGTTGAGACATAAGGCTGGACACTTCAGGCTGATAGCATTGGTGAGTTTCGGTGAGCAAATGCAGACCCTTTGAAGTCATACTGCATGGTACCCATTCCATGGGTCCCAACTCTCCAGGTTAAAGGGATTCTTCCTCCAGCTAAAACATGAATGGGAAACCCAGAGTATCGTCCACCGTGTGATTGGGAAACGATTTAAAATGCATCTCAGTTTTCGTATCCTGGTCCTCGGGTTCACCATTCCAGATTCTTTACTAACACTCCCCCGCTTGGAGAGTCAGTGCCTTTAACCTCCTCTTTGGCACAGCTTGCAATTTCTGTGCAAGATGAACAGGAATAGGGAGAACCAATGAGAGACTAGCTATAGGTGTCTGCAAGGGCAAATGTAATGCTCATTTCCCACCAGGAAGAGGAATTAACCAAAGGCACAGCGTGCCCTGCTGGAAACAGATTAGTGCCTGAAGCAATCCTGCGGTTTTGTGCCCAGCTCACAAGAATGCGAGTTGAAGAAAGGAGCTCAGGGGCACTGTAATTCACAAACCTGCAGAGTTATAAATGACAGCTATCCTCCAAAAATATATTGAAGTAAGCCTGCGAAGGGGACTTGAAAGCGGGGCAGAATTTCAGGAAAACGATTGCAGGGGCTAGACTGGAATTGCCCTGAGAGCATAGGAAAAGAGGCACAATGTCGACAATGATGCACTTGGCCAAAAAGGGCGTATGCGTTTTTTCCTGAATATATTCAGGAAAAAACGCATACGCCCTTTTCGGCCAACCAAGGAAGCCTGTAAAGGAAATCTGCACTACAATGAAATCTCACTGCCCCCCCAGGCAAAAGGGCCATCTGAAAAAAGTGTAAAATCCAGAAAGTTAGGACAGGATATGGAGAACAGGGAGCCTTGTTATGCTGATTGACAGGATGTAAATTGTGAACAGCCACCCTGGAGAAGTGTATGGTGTTTCCTGAAACACGTAAGAAATAAAGCAACACAGCCTATGGCAATTGCACTTATGGTCCTATTGCTTAGGGAAATTAAAATCAAAAACAGAGAGCCACCCCAAAGTTTGGGACGGCTGAGTTCCCAAGAAGCTCGTCTACAGTATCAGGTAAATATCCCAGAAAGCAAAAAATGGATAAAGAAGTTGTGGCACGTACGTGCAATGCAATATCACTCAGCAATGAAATCTGTGTCATCAGGCCCGTAGCGGCATAGTGAGTGGATGCAGGTACGGTGATTCTACGTGAACTACGTCACACAGAAAAAGAAACATCATAAAATATCACTAATACACAGAATGTAAACTTGACTACACATGAACTGAATTACAAAACAGAACAGGGTCTCAAATTTAGAAAACCAACTAGTGCTTGCTTATGGGGAAAGGTGCGTTGGGGTGCTGCATAAAACCAGAGACTGAAATTAGCACAGATAACTTTCCATAAGCCAAATATGTAATAGACAAGACCTTCTCCTTGCTCAACGAAATGGACCCAACACCACATATTCAACGCCTAGGAATATACCTGACTAGGAAGAATCTTAAAACCCATGGATATATATGTCTCCGTAAGAGAATCAAGCGTGTGTACAGCGGCCCAAACGCAGCAGTGAAAATCCGATAAATCCCATTATCAAAATAAATTTCGAAAACAAAACACAAAGACAGTGAAATAGAGAGCAATTCTTAAATAATTCACTCAGGGCATGTGATGCAACCGGGATTGACCACATCTACACCCAGAGCAGGTTGAGACATAAGGCTGGACACTTCAGGCTGATAGCATTGGTGAGTTTCGGTGAGCAAATGCAGACCCTTTGAAGTCATACTGCATGGTACCCATTCCATGGGTCCCAACACTCCAGGTTCAAGGGATTCTTCCTCCAGCTAAAACATGCATGGGAAACCCAGAGTATCATCCACCGTGTGATTGGGAAACGATTTAAAATGCATCTCAGTTTTCATATCCTGGTCCTCGGGTTCACCATTCCAGATGCTTTACTAACACTCTCCCCGCTTGGAGAGTCAGTGGCTTTAACCTCCTCTTTGGCACAGCTTGCAATTTCTGTGCAAGATGAACAGGAATAGGGAGAACCAATGAGAGACTAGCTATAGGTGTCTGCCAGGGCAAATGTAACGCTCATTGCCCACCAGAAGAGGAATTAACCAAAGGCTCAGCGTGCCCTGCCGGAAACAGATTAGGGCCTGAAGCAATCCTGCGGTTTTGTGCCCAGCTCACAAGAAAGCGAATTGAAGAAAGGAGATCAGGGGCACTGTAATTCACAAACCTGCAGAGTTATACATGACAGGTATCCTCCAAAAATATACTGAAGTAAGCCTGCGAAGGGGACTTGAAATCGGGGCAGAATTTCATGAAAACCATTGCAGGTGGGAGACTGGAATTGCCCTGAAAGCATAGGAAAAGAGGCACAACGTCGAGAATGATGCACTTGGCCAAAAAGGGCGTATGCGTTTTTTCCTGAATATATTCAGGAAAAAACGCATACGCCCTTTTTGGCCAACCAAGCAAGCCTGTAAAGGAAATCTGCACTACAATGAAGTCTCACTGCCCCCCGGGCAAAAGGGCCATCTGAAAAAAGTGTAAAATCCAGAAAGGTAGGACAGGATATGGAGAACAGGGAGCCTTGTTATGCTGATTGGCAGGATGTAAATTGCCAGCAGCCACCCTGGATAAGTGTATGGTGTTTCGTGAAACACGTAATAAACAAAGCAACACAGCCTATGGCACTTCCACTTATGGTCCTATAGCTTACGGAAATTAAAATCAAAAACAGAGAGCCACCCCAATATTTGGGACGGCTGTGTTCACAAGAAGCTCATCTACAGTATCAGGTAAATATCCCAGAAAGCAGAAAATGGATAAAGAAGTTGTGGCACGTACGTACAATGCAATATCACTCAGCAATGAAATCTGTGTCATCAGGCCCGTAGCGGCATAGTGAGTGGATGCAGATACGGTGATTCTACGTGAACTACGTCACACAGAAAAAGAAACATCATAAGATATCACTAATACACGGAATGTAAACTTGACTACACATGAACTGAATTACAAAACAGAACAAGGTCTCAAATTTAGAAAACCAACTAGTGCTTGCTTATGGGGAAAGGCGCCTTGGGGTGCTGCATAAAAACAGAGACTGAAATTAGCACAGATAACTTTCCATAAGCCAAATATGTAATAGACAAGACCTACTCCTTGCTCAACGAAATGGACCCAACACCACATATTCAACGCCTAGGAATATACCTGACTAGGAAGAATCTTAAAACCCATGGATATATATGTCTCCGTAAGAGAATCAAGCGTGTGTACAGCGGCCGAAACGCAGCAGTGAAAATCCGATAAATCCCATTATCAAAATAAATTTCGAAAACAAAACACAAAGACAGTGAAATAGAGAGCAATTCTTAAATAATTCACTCAGGGCATGTGATGCAACCGGGATTGACCACATCTACACCCAGAGCTGTTTGAGACATAAGGCTGGACACGTGAGGCAGATAGCATTGGTGAGTTTAGGAGAGCAAATGCAGACCCTTTGAAGTCATACTGCATGGTAGACATTCCAAGGGTCCCAACTCTCCAGGTTCAAGGGATGCTTCCTCCAGCTAAAACATGCATGGGAAACCCAGAGTATCGTCCACCGTGTGATTGGGAAACGATTTAAAATGCATCTCAGTTTTCGTATCCTGGTCCTCGGGTTCACCATTCCAGATGCTTTACTAACACTCTCCCCGCTTGGAGAGTCAGTGCCTTTAACCTCCTCTTTGGCACAGCATGCAATTTCTGTGCAAGATGAACAGGAATAGGGAGAACCAATGAGAGCCTAGCTGTAGGTGTCTGCACGGTCAAATGTAACACTCATTGCCCACCAGGAAGAGGAATTTAACAAAGGCTCAGTGTGCCCTGCTGGAAACAGATTAGGGCCTGAAGCAGTCCTGCGGTTTTGTGCCCAGCTCACAAGAAAGCGAGTTGAAGAAAGGAGCTCAGGGGCACTGTAATTCACAAACCTGCAGAGTTATAAATGACAGCTGTCCTCCAAAAATATATTGAAGTAAGCCTGCGAAGGAGACTTGAAAGCGGGGCAGAATTTCAGAAAAACGATTGCAGGGGGTAGACTGGAATTGCCCTGAAAGCATCGAAAAGAGGCAGAACGTCGACAATGATGCACTTGGCCAAAAAGGGCGTATGCGTTTTTTCCTGAATATATTCAGGAAAAAACGCATACGCCCTTCTTGGCCAACCAAGCAAGCCTGTAAAGGAAATCTGCAGTACAATGAAGTCTCACTGCCCCCCCCCCCCCGGGCAAAAGGGCCATCTGAAAAAAGTGTAAAATCCAGAAAGGTAGGACAGGATATGGAGAACAGGGAGCCTTGTTATGCTGATTGGCAGGATGTAAATTGCCAGCAGCCACCCTGGAGAAGTGTATGGTGTTTCCTGAAACACGTAAGAAACAAAGCAACACAGCCTATGGCACTTCCACTTATGGTCCTATAGCTTACGGAAATTAAAATCAAAAACAGAGAGCGACCCCAAAGTTTGGGACGGCTGTGTTCCCAAGAAGCTCGTCTACAGTACCAGGTAAATATCCCAGAAAGCAAAATATGGATAAAGAATTTGTGGCACGTACGTGCAATGCAGTATCAGTCAGCAATGAAATCTGTGTCATCAGGCCTGTAGCGGCATAGTGAGTGGATGCAGGTACTGTGATTCTACGTGAACTACGTCACACAGAAAAAGAAACATCATAAGATATCACTAATACACGGAATGTAAACTTGACTACACATGAACTGAATTACAAAACAGAACAGGGTCTCAAATTTAGAAAACCAACTAGTGCTTGCTTATGGGTAAAGGTGCGTTGGGGTGCTGCATAAAACCAGAGACTGAAATTAGCACAGATAACTTTCCATAAGCCAAATATGTAATAGACAAGACCTACTCCTTGCTCAACGAAATGGACCCAACACCACATATTCAACGCCTAGGAATATACCTGACTAGAAAGAATCTTAAAACCCATGGATATATATGTCTCCGTAAGAGAATCAAGCGTGTGTACAGCGGCCGAAACACAGCAGTGAAAATCCGATAAATCCCATTATCAAAATAAATTTCGAAAACAAAACACAAAGAGAGTGAAATAGAGAGCAATTTTTAAATAATTCACTCAGGACATGTGATGCAACCGGGATTGACCACATCTACACCCAGAGCTGTTTGAGACATAAGGCTGGACACGTGAGGCAGATAGCATTGGTGAGTTTAGGAGAGCAAATGCAGACCCTTTGAAGTCATACTGCATGGTAGCCATTCCATGGGTCCCAACTCTCCAGGTTCAAGGGATGCTTCCTCCAGCTAAAACATGCATGGGAAACCCAGAGTATCGTCCACCGTGTGATTGGGAAACGATTTAAAATGCATCTCAGTTTTCGTATCCTGGTCCTCGGGTTCACCATTCCAGATGCTTTACTAACACTCTCCCCGCTTGGAGAGTCAGTGCCTTTAACCTCCTCTTTGGCACAGCATGCAATTTCTGTGCAAGATGAACAGGAATAGGGAGAACCAATGAGAGACTAGCTGTAAGTGTCTGCACGGGCAAATGAAACACTCATTGCCCACCAGGAAGAGGAATTTAACAAAGGCTCAGTGTGCCCTGCTGGAAACAGATTAGGGCCTGAAGCAGTCCTGCGGTTTTGTGCCCAGCTCACAAGAAAGCGAGTTGAAGAAAGGAGCTCAGGGGCACTGTAATTCACAAACCTGCAGAGTTATAAATGACAGCTGTCCTCCAAAAATATATTGAAGTAAGCCTGCGAAGGAGGCTTGAAAGCGGGGCAGAATTTCAGGAAAACGATTGCAGGGGGTAGACTGGAATTGCCCTGAAAGCATCGAAAAGAGGCAGAACGTCGACAATGATGCACTTGGCCAAAAAGGGCGTATGCGTTTTTTCCTGAATATATTCAGGAAAAAACGCATACGCCCTTCTTGGCCAACCAAGCAAGCCTGTAAAGGAAATCTGCACTACAATGAAGTCTCACTGCCCCCCCCCCCCCCCCCGGGCAAAAGGGCCATCTGAAAAAAGTGTAAAATCCAGAAAGGTAGGACAGGATATGGAGAACAGGGAGCCTTGTTATGCTGATTGGCAGGATGTAAATTGCCAGCAGCCACCCTGGAGAAGTGTATGGTGTTTCCTGAAGCACGTAAGAAACAAAGCAACACAGCCTATGGCACTTCCACTTATGGTCCTATAGCTTACGGAAATTAAAATCAAAAACACAGAGCGAACCCAAAGTTTGGGACGGCTGTGTTCCCAAGAAGCTCGTCTACAGTACCAGGTAAATATCCCAGAAAGCAAAATATGGATAAAGAAGTTGTGGCACGTACGTGCAATGCAGTATCAGTCAGCAATGAAATCTGTGTCATCAGGCCTGTAGCGGCATAGTGAGTGCATGCAGGTACGGTGATTCTAAGGGAACTACGTCACACAGAAAAAGAAACATCATAAGATATCACTAATACACGGAATGTAAACTTGACTACACATGAACTGAATTACAAAACAGAACAGGGTCTCAAAATTAGAAAACCAACTAGTGCTTGCTTATGGGGAAAGGTGCCTTGGGGTGATGCATAAAACCAGAGACTGAAATTAGCACAGATAACATTCCATAAGCCAAATATGTAATAGACAAGACCTACTCCTTGCTCAACGAAATGGACTCAACACCACATATTCAACGCCTAGGAATATACCTGACTAGGAAGAATCTTAAAACCAATGGATATATATGTCTCCGTAAGAGAATCAAGCGTGTGTACAGCGGCCGAAACGCAGCAGTGAAAATCCGATAAATCCCATTATCAAAATAAATTTCGAAAACAAAACACAAAGACAGTGAAATAGAGAGCAATTCTTAAATAATTCACTCAGGGCATATGATGCAACCGGGATTGACCACATCTACACCCAGAGCTGGTTGAGACATAAGGCTGGACACTTCAGGCTGATAGCATTGCTGAGTTTTGGTGAGCAAATGCAGACCCTTTGAAGTCATACTGCATGGTACCTATTCCATGGGTCTCAACTCTCCAGGTTCAAGGCATTCTTCCTCCAGCTAAAACATGCATGGGAAACCCAGAGTATCGTCCACCGTGTGATTGGGAAACGATTTAAAATGCATCTCAGTTTTCGTATCCTGGTCCTCGGGTTCACCATTCCAGATGCTTTACTAACACTCTCCCTGATTGAAGAGTCAGTGCCTTTAACCTCCTGTTTGGCACAGCTTGCAATTTCTGTGAAAGATGAACAGGAATAGGGAGAACCAATGAGAGACTAGCTGTAGGTGTCTGCACGCGCAAATGTAATGCTCATTTCCCACCAGGAAGAGGAATTAACCAAAAGCTCAGCATGCTCTGCCGGAAACAGATTAGGGCCTGAAGCAATCCTGCGGTTTTGTGCCCAGCTCACAAGAAAGCGAGTTGAAGAAAGGAGCTCAGGGGCACTGTAATTCACAAACCTGCAGAGTTATAAATGACAGCTATCCTCCAAAAATATATTGAAGTAAGCCTGCGAAGGGGATTTGAAAGCGGGGCAGAAGTTCAGGAAAACGATTGCAGGGGGTAGACTGGAATTGCCCTGAAAGCATAGGAAAAGAGGCACAACGTCGAAAATGATGCACTTGGCCAAAATGGCGTATGCGTTTTTTTCCTGAATATATTCAGGAAAAAACGCATACGCGCTTTTTGGCCAACCAAGCAAGCCTGTAAAGGAAAGCTGCCCTAATATGAAGTCTCACTGTCCCCCGGGCAAAAGGGCCATCTGAAAAAAGTGTAAAATCCAGAAAGGTAGGACAGGATATGGAGAACAGGGAGCCTTGTTACGCTGATTGGCAGGATGTAAATTGTCAGCAGCCACCCTGGAGAAGTGTATGGTGTTTCCTGAAACACGTAAGAAACAAAGCAACACAGCCTATGGCACTTCCACTTATGGTCCTATAGCTTACGGAAATTAAAATCAAAAACAGACAGCCACCCCAATATTTGGGACGGCTGTGTTCACAAGAAGCTCGTCTACAGTATCAGGTAAATATCCCAGAAAACAAAAAATGGATAAAGAAGTTGTGGCACGTACGTACAATGCAATATCACTCAGCAATGAAATCTGTGTCATCAGGCCCGTAGCGGCATAGTGAGTGGATGCAGGTACGGTGATTCTACGTGAACTACGTCACACAGAAAAAGAAACAACATAAGATATCACTAATACACGGAATGTAAAATTGACTACACATGAACTGAATTACAAAACAGAACAGGGTCTCAAATTTAGAAAACCAACTAGTGCTTGCTTATGGGGAAAGATGCCTTGGGGTGCTGCATAAAACCAGAGACTGAAATTAGCACAGATAACATTCCATAAGCCAAATATGTAATAGACAAGACCTACTACTTGCTCAACGAAATGGACTCAACACCACATATTCAACGCCTAGGAATATACCTGACTAGGAAGAATCTTAAAACCCATGGATATATATGTCTCCGTAAGAGAATCAAGCGTGTGTACAGCGGCCCAAACGCAGCAGTGAAAATCCGATAAATCCCATTATCAAAATAAATTTCGAAAACAAAACACAAAGACAGTGAAATAGAGAGCAATTCTTAAATAATTCACTCAGGGCATGTGATGCAACCGAGACTGACCACATCTACACGCAGAGCTGGTTGAGACATAAGGCTGGACACTTCAGGCTGATAGCATTGGTGAGTTTCGGTGAGCAAATGCAGACCCATTGAAGTCATACTGCATGGTACCCATTCCATGGGTCCCAACTCTCCAGGTTCAAGGGATTCTTCCTCCAGCTAAAACATGCATGGGAAACCCAGAGTATCGTCCACCGTGTGATTGGGAAACGATTTAAAATGCATCTCAGTTTTCGTATCCTGGTCCTCGGGTTCACCATTCCAGATGCTTTACTAACACTCTCCCCGCTTGGAGAGTCAGTGCCTTTAACCTCCTGTTTGGCACAGCTTGCAATTTCTGTGCAAGATGAACAGGAATAGGGAGAACCAATGAGAGCCTAGCTGTAGGTGTCTGAACGGGCAAATGTAACGCTCATTGCCGACCAGGAAGAGGAATTAAACAAAGGTTCAGTGTGCCCTGCCGAAAACAGATTAGGGCCTGAAGCAGTCCTGCGGTTTTGTGCCCAGCTCACAAGAAAGCGAGTTGAAGAAAGGAGCTCAGGGGCACTGTAATTCACAAACCTGCAGAGTTATAAATGACAGCTATCCTCCAAAAATATATTGAAGTAAGCCTGCGAAGGGGACTTGAAAGCGGGGCAGAATTTCAGGAAAACGATTTCAGGGGGTAGACTGGAATTGCCCTGAAAGCATAGGAAAAGAGGCAGAACGTCGACAATGATGCACTTGGCCAAAAAGGGCGTATGCGTTTTTTCCTGAATATATTCAGGAAAAAACGCATACGCCCTTTTTGGCCAACCAAGCAAGCCTGTAAAGGAAACCTGCACTACAATGAAATCTCACTGCCCCCCCCGGGCAAAGGGCCATCTGAAAAAATTGTAAAATCCAGAAAGGTAGGACAGGATATGGAGAACAGGGAGCCTTGTTATTCTGATTGGCAGGATGTAAATTGTGAACAGCCACCCTGGAGAAATGTATGGTGTTTCCTGAAACACGTAAGAAATAAAGCAACACAGCCTATGGCAATTGCACTTATGGTCCTATTGCTTAGGAAAATTAAAATCAAAAACAGACAGCCACCCCAAAGTTTGGGACGGCTGTGTTCACAAGAAGCTCGTCTACAGTACCAGGTAAATATCCCAGAAAGCAAAATATGGATAAAGAAGTTGTGGCACGTACGTGCAATGCAGTATCACTCAGCAATGAAATCTGTGTCATCAGGCCCGTAGCGGCATAGTGAGTGGATGCAGGTACGGTGATTCTACGTGAACTACGTCACACAGAAAAAGAAACATCATAAGATATCACTAATACACGGAATGTACACTTGACTACACATGAACTGAATTACAAAACAGAACAGGGTCTCAAAATTAGAAAACCAACTAGTGCTTGCTTATGGGGAAAGGTGCCTTGGGGTGCTGCATAAAACCAGAGACTGAAATTAGCACAGATAACATTCCATAAGCCAAATATGTAATAGACAAGACCTACTCTTTGCTCAACGAAATGGACTCAACACCACATATTCAACGCCTAGGAATATACCTGACTAGGAAGAATCTTAAAACCCATGGATATATATGTCTCCGTAAGAGAATCAAGCGTGTGTACAGCGGCCGAAACGCAGCAGTGAAAATCCGATAAATCCCATTATCAAAATAAATTTCGAAAACAAAACACAAAGACAGTGAAATAGAGAGCAATTCTTAAATAATTCACTCAGGGCATGTGATGCAACCGAGACTGACCACATCTACACCCAGAGCTGGTTGAGACATAAGGCTGGACACTTCAGGCTGATAGCATTGGTGAGTTTCGGTGAGCAAATGCAGACCCATTGAAGTCATACTGCATGGTACCCATTCCATGGGTCCCAACTCTCCAGGTTCAAGCGATTCTTCCTCCAGCTAAAACATGCATGGGAAACCCAGAGTATCGTCCACCGTGTGATTGGGAAACGATTTAAAATGCATCTCAGTTTTCGTATCCTGGTCCTCGGGTTCACCATTCCAGATGCTTTACTAACACTCTCCCTGCTTGGAGAGTCAGTGCCTTTAACCTCCTGTTTGGCACAGCTTGCAATTTCTGTGCAAGATGAACAGGAATAGGGAGAACCAATGAGAGCCTAGCTGTAGGTGTCTGAACGGGCAAATGTAACGCTCATTGCCGACCAGGAAGAGGAATTAAACAAAGGCTCAGTGTGCCCTGCAGAAAACAGATAAGGGCCTGAAGCAGTCCTGCGGTTTTGTGCCCAGCTCACAAGAAAGCGAGTTGAAGAAAGGAGCTCAGGGGCACTGTAATTCACAAACCTGCAGAGTTATAAATGACAGCTATCCTCCAAAAATATATTGAAGTAAGCCTGCGAAGGGGACTTGAAAGCGGGGCAGAATTTGAGGAAAACGATTGCAGGGGGTAGACTGGAATTGCCCTGAAAGCATAGGAAAAGAGGCAGAACGTCGACAATGATGCACTTGGCCAAAAAGGGCGTATGCGTTTTTTCCTGAATATATTCAGGAAAAAACGCATACGCCCTTTTTGGCCACCCAAGCAAGCCTGTAAAGGAAATCTGCACTACAATGAAATCTCACTGCCCCCACCGGGCAAAAGGGCCATCTGAAAAAAGTGTAAAATCCAGAAAGGTAGGACAGGATATGGAGAACAGGGAGCCTTGTTATTCTGATTGGCAGGATGTAAATTGTGAACAGCCACCCTGGAGAAATGTATGGTGTTTCCTTAAACACGTAAGAAATAAAGCAACACAGCCTATGGCAATTGCACTTATGGTCCTATTGCTTAGGAAAATTAAAATCAAAAACAGAGAGCCACCCCAAAGTTTGGGACGGCTGTGTTCACAAGAAGCTCGTCTACAGTACCAGGTAAATATCCCAGAAAGCAAAATATAGATAAAGAAGTTGTGGCACGTACGTGCAATGCAGTATCACTCAGCAATGAAATCTGTGTCATCAGGCCCGTAGCGGCATAGTGAGTGGATGCAGGTACGGTGATTCTACGTGAACTACGTCACACAGAAAAAGAAACATCATAAGATATCACTAATACACGGAATGTAAACTTGACTACACATGAACTGAATTACAAAACAGAACAGGGTCTCAAAATTAGAAAACCAACTAGTGCATGCTTATGGGGAAAGGTGCCTTGTGGTGCTGCATAAAACCAGAGACTGAAATTAGCACAGATAACATTCCATAAGCCAAATATGTAATAGACAAGACCTACTCCTTGCTCAACGAAATGGACTCAACACCACATATTCAACGCCTAGGAATATACCTGACTAAGAAGAATCTTAAAACCCATGGATATATATGTCTCCGTAAGAGAATCAAGCGTGTGTACAGCGGCCGAAACGCAGCAGTGAAAATCCGATAAATCCCATTATCAAAATAAATTTCGAAAACAAAACACAAAGACAGTGAAATAGAGAGCAATTCTTAAATAATTCACTCAGGGCATGTGATGCAACCGAGACTGACCACATCTACACCCAGAGCTGGTTGAGACATAAGGCTGGACACTTCAGGCTGATAGCATTGGTGAGTTTCGGTGAGCAAATTCAGACCCTTTGAAGTCATACTGCATGGTACCCATTCCAAGGGTCCCAACTCTCCAGGTTCAAGGGATTCTTCCTCCAGCTAAAACATGCATGGGAAACCCAGAGTATCGTCCACCGTGTGATTGGGAAACGATTTAAAATGCATCTCAGTTTTCGTATCCTGGTCCTCGGGTTCACCTTTCCAGATGCTTTACTAACACTCTCCCCACTTGGAGAGTCAGTGCCTTTAACCTCCTCTTTGGCACAGCTTGCAATTTCTGTGCAAGATGAACAGGAATAGGGAGAATCAATGAGAGACTAGCTGTAGGTGTCTGCACGGGCAAATGTAACGCTCATTGCCGACCAGGAAGAGGAATTAAACAAAGGCTCAACGTGCCCTGCCGAAAACAGATTAGGGCCTGAAGCAGTCCTTCGGTTTTGTGCCCAGCTCACAAGAAAGCGAGTTGAAGAAAGGAGCTCAGGGTCACTGTAATTCACAAACCTGCAGAGTTATAAATGACAGCTATCCTCCAAAAATATATTGAAGTATGCCTGCGAAGGGGACTTGAAAGCGGGGCAGAATTTCAGGAAAACGATTGCAGGGGGTAGACTGGAATTGCCCTGAAAGCATAGGAAAAGAGGCAGAACATCGACAATGATGCACTTGGCCAAAAAGGGCATATGCGTTTTTTCCTGAATATATTCAGGAAAAAACGCATACGCCCTTCTTGGCCAACCAAGCAAGCCTGTAAAGGAAATCTGCACTACAATGAAGTCTCACTGCCCCCCGGGCAAAAGGGCCATCTGAAAAAAGTGTAAAATCCAGAAAGGTAGGACAGGATATGGAGAACAGGGAGCCTTGTTATGCTGATTGGCAGGATGTAAATTGCCAGCAGCCACCCTGGAGAAGTGTATGGTGTTTCCTGAAGCACGTAAGAAACAAAGCAACACAGCCTATGGCACTTCCACTTATGGTCCTATAGCTTACGGAAATTAAAATCAAAAACAGACAGCCATCCCAATATTTGGGACGGCTGTGTTCACAAGAAGCTCGTCTACAGTATCAGGTAAATATCCCAGAAAGCAAAAAATGGATAAAGAAGTTGTGGCACGTACGTACAATGCAATATCACTCAGCAATGAAATCTGTGTCATCAGGCCCGTAGCGGCATAGTGAGTGGATGCAGGTACGGTGATTCTACGTGAACTACGTCACACAGATAAAGAAACATCATAAGATATCACTAATACACGGAATGTAAACTTGACTACACATGAACTGAATTACAAAACAGAACAAGGTCTCAAATTTAGAAAACCAACTAGTGCTTGCTTATGGGGAAAGGCGCCTTGGGGTGCTGCATAAAACCAGAGACTGAAATTAGCACAGATAACTTTCCATAAGCCAAATATGTAATAGACAAGACCTACTCCTTGCTCAACGAAATGGACCGAACACCACATATTCAACGCCTAGGAATATACCTGACTAGGAAGAATCTTAAAACCCATGGATATATATGTCTCCGTAAGAGAATCAAGCGTGTGTACAGCGGCCGAAACGCAGCAGTGAAAATCCGATAAATCCCATTATCAAAATAAATTTCGAAAACAAAACACAAAGACAGTGAAATAGAGAGCAATTCTTAAATAATTCACTCAGGGCATGTGATGCAACCGGGATTGACCACATCTACACCCAGAGCTGTTTGAGACATAAGGCTGGACACGTGAGGCAGATAGCATTGGTGAGTTTAGGAGAGCAAATGCAGACCCTTTGAAGTCATACTGCATGGTAGCCATTCCATGGGTCCGAACTCTCCAGGTTCAAGGGATGCTTCCTCCAGCTAAAACATGCATGGGAAACCCAGAGTATCGTCCACCGTGTGATTGGGAAACGATTTAAAATGCATCTCAGTTTTCGTATCCTGGTCCTCGGGTTCACCATTCCAGATGCTTTACTAACACTCTCCCCACTTGGAGAGTCAGTGCCTTTAACCTCCTCTTTGGCACAGCATGCAATTTCTGTGCAAGATGAACAGGAATAGGGAGAACCAATGAGAGACTAGCTGTAGGTGTCTGCACGGGCAAATGTAACACTCATTGCCCACCAGGAAGAGGAATTTAACAAAGGCTCAGTGTGCCCTGCTGGAAACAGATTAGGGCCTGAAGCAGTCCTGCGGTTTTGTGCCCAGCTCACAAGAAAGCGAGTTGAAGAAAGGAGCTCAGGGGCACTGTAATTCACAAACCTGCAGAGTTATAAATGACAGCTGTCCTCCAAAAATATATTGAAGTAAGCCTGCGAAGGAGACTTGAAAGCGGGGCAGAATTTCAGGAAAACGATTGCAGGGGGTAGACTGGAATTGCCCTGAAAGCATCGAAAAGAGGCAGAACGTCGACAATGATGCACTTGGCCAAAAAGGGCGTATGCGTTTTTTCCTGAATATATTCAGGAAAAAACGCATACGCCCTTCTTGGCCAACCAAGCAAGCCTGTAAAGGAAATCTGCACTACAATGAAGTCTCACTGCCCCCCCCCCCGGGCAAAAGGGCCATCTGAAAAAAGTGTAAAATCAAGAAAGGTAGGACAGGATATGGAGAACAGGGAGCCTTGTTATGCTGATTGGCAGGATGTAAATTGCCAGCAGCCACCCTGGAGAAGTGTATGGTGTTTCCTGAAACACGTAAAAAACAAAGCAACACAGCCTATGGCACTTCCACTTATGGTCCTATAGCTTACGGAAATTAAAATCAAAAACAGAGAGCGACCCCAAAGTTTGGGACGGCTGTGTTCCCAAGAAGCTCGTCTACAGTACCATGTAAATATCCCAGAAAGCAAAATATGGATAAAGAATTTGTGGCACGTACGTGCAATGCAGTATCAGTCAGCAATGAAATCTGTGTCATCAGGCACGTAGCGGCATAGTGAGTGGATGCAGGTACGGAGATTCTACGTGAACTACGTCACACAGAAAAAGAAACATCATAAGATATCACTAATACACGGAATGTAAACTTGACTACACATGAACTGAATTACAAAACAGAACAGTGTCTCAAATTTAGAAAACCAACTAGTGCTTGCTTATGGGGAAAGGTGCGTTTGGGTGCTGCATAAAACCAGAGACTGAAATTAGCACAGATAACATTCCATAAGCCAAATATGTAATAGACAAGACCTACTCCTTGCTCAACGAAATGGACTCAACACCACATATTCAACGCCTAGGAATATACCTGACTAGGAAGAATCTTAAAACCCATGGATATATATGTCTCCGTAAGAGAATCAAGCGTGTGTACAGCCGCCGAAACGCAGCAGTGAAAATCCGATAAATCCCATTATCAAAATAAATTTCGAAAACAAAACACAAAGACAGTGAAATAGAGAGCAATTCTTAAATAATTCACTCAGGGCATGTGATGCAACCGAGACTGACCACATCTACACCCAGAGCTGGTTGAGACATAAGGCTGGACACTTCAGGCTGATAGCATTGGTGAGTTTCGGTGAGCAAATGCAGACCCTTTGAAGTCATACTGCATGGTACCCATTCCAAGGGTCCCAGCTCTCCAGGTTCAAGGGATTCTTCCTCCAGCTAAAACATGCATGGGAAACCCAGAGTATCGTCCACCCTGTGATTGGGAAACGATTTAAAATGCATCTCAGTTTTCGTATCCTGGTCCTCGGGTTCACCTTTCCAGATGCTTTACTAATACTCTCCCCACTTGGAGAGTCAGTGCCTTTAACCTCCTCTTTCGCACAGCTTGCAATTTCTGTGCAAGATGAACAGGAATAGGGAGAATCAATGAGAGACTAGCTGTAGGTGTCTGCACGGGCAAATGTAACGCTCATTGCCGACCAGGAAGAGGAATTAAACAAAGGCTCAACGTGCCCTGCCGAAAACAGATTAGGGCCTGAGTAGTCCTTCGGTTTTGTGCCCAGCTCACAAGAAAGCGAGTTGAAGAAAGGAGCTCAGGGGCACTGTAATTTACAAACCTGCAGAGTTATAAATGACAGCTATCCTCCAAAAATATATTGAAGTATGCCTGCGAAGGGGACTTGAAAGCGGGGCAGAATTTCAGGAAAACGATTGCAGGGGGTAGACTGGAATTGCCCTGAAAGCATAGGAAAAGAGGCAGAACATCGACAATGATGCACTTGGCCAAAAAGGGCATATGCGTTTTTTCCTGAATATATTCAGGAAAAAACGCATACGCCCTTCTTGGCCAACCAAGCAAGCCTGTAAAGGAAATCTGCACTACAATGAAGTCTCACTGCCCCCCGGGCAAAAGGGCCATCTGAAAAAAGTGTAAAATCCAGAAAGGTAGGACAGGATATGGAGAACAGGGAGCCTTGTTATGCTGATTGGCAGGATGTAAATTGCCAGCAGCCACCCTGGAGAAGTGTATGGTGTTTCCTGAAGCACGTAAGAAACAAAGCAACACAGCCTATGGCACTTCCACTTATGGTCCTATAGCTTACGGAAATTAAAATCAAAAACAGACAGCCATCCCAATATTTGGGACGGCTGTGTTCACAAGAAGCTCGTCTACAGTATCAGGTAAATATCCCAGAAAGCAAAAAATGGATAAAGAAGTTGTGGCACGTACGTACAATGCAATATCACTCAGCAATGAAATCTGTGTCATCAGGCCCGTAGCGGCATAGTGAGTGGATGCAGGTACGGTGATTCTACGTGAACTACGTCACACAGATAAAGAAACATCATAAGATATCACTAATACACGGAATGTAAACTTGACTACACATGAACTGAATTACAAAACAGAACAAGGTCTCAAATTTAGAAAACCAACTAGTGCTTGCTTATGGGGAAAGGCGCCTTGGGGTGCTGCATAAAACCAGAGACTGAAATTAGCACAGATAACTTTCCATAAGCCAAATATGTAATAGACAAGACCTACTCCTTGCTCAACGAAATGGACCGAACACCACATATTCAACGCCTAGGAATATACCTGACTAGGAAGAATCTTAAAACCCATGGATATATATGTCTCCGTAAGAGAATCAAGCGTGTGTACAGCGGCCGAAATGCAGCAGTGAAAATCCGATAAATCCCATTATCAAAATAAATTTCGAAAACAAAACACAAAGACAGTGAAATAGAGAGCAATTCTTAAATAATTCACTCAGGGCATGTGATGCAACCGGGATTGACCACATCTACACCCAGAGCTGTTTGAGACATAAGGCTGGACACGTGAGGCAGATAGCATTGGTGAGTTTAGGAGAGCAAATGCAGACCCTTTGAAGTCATACTGCATGGTAGCCATTCCATGGGTCCCAACTCTCCAGGTTCAATGATGCTTCCTCCAGCTAAAACATGCATGGGAAACCCAGAGTATCGTCCACCGTGTGATTGGGAAACGATTTAAAATGCATCTCAGTTTTCGTATCCTGGTCCTCGGGTTCACCATTCCAGATGCTTTACTAACACTCTCCCCGCTTGGAGAGTCAGTGCCTTTAACCTCCTCTTTGGCACAGCATGCAATTTCTGTGCAAGATGAACAGGAATAGGGAGAACCAATGAGAGACTAGCTGTAGGTGTCTGCACGGGCAAATGTAACACTCATTGCCCACCAGGAAGAGGAATTTAACAAAGGCTCAGTGTTCCCTGCTGGAAACAGATTAGGGCCTGTAGCAGTCCTGCGGTTTTGTGCCCAGCTCACAAGAAAGCGAGTTGAAGAAAGGAGCTCAGGGGCACTGTAATTCACAAACCTGCAGAGTTATAAATGACAGCTGTCCTCCAAAAATATATTGAAGTAAGCCTGCGAAGGAGACTTGAAAGCGGGGCAGAATTTCAGGAAAACGATTGCAGGGGGTAGACTGGAATTGCCCTGAAAGCATCGAAAAGAGGCAGAACGTCGACAATGATGCACTTGGCCAAAAAGGGCGTATGCGTTTTTTCCTGAATATATTCAGGAAAAAACGCATACGCCCTTCTTGGCCAACCAAGCAAGCCTGTAAAGGAAATCTGCACTACAATGATGTCTCACTGCCCCCCCCCCACGGGCAAAAGGGCCATCTGAAAAAAGTGTAAAATCCAGAAAGGTAGGACAGGATATGGAGAACAGGGTGCCTTGTTATTCTGATTGGCAGGACGTAAATTGCCAGCAGCCACCCTGGAGAAGTGTATGGTGTTTCCTGAAACACGTAAGAAATAAAGCAACACAGCCTATGGCAATTTCACTTATGGTCCTATTGCTTAGGGAAATTAAAATCAAAAACAGAGAGCCACCCCAAAGTTTGGGACGGCTGTGTTCTCAAGAAGCTCGTCTACAGTACCAGGTAAATATCCCAGAAAGCAAAATATGGATAAAGAAGTTGTGGCACGTACGTGCAATGCAGTATCACTCAGCAATGAAATCTGTGTCATCAGGCCCGTAGCGGCATAGTGAGTGGATGCAGGTACGGTGATTCTAAGTGGACAAAGTCACACAGAAAAAGAAACATCATAAGATATCACTAATACACGGAATGTAAACTTGACTACACATGAACTGAATTACAAAACAGAACAGGGTCTCAAATTTAGAAAACCAACTAGTGCTTGCTTATGGGGAAAGGTGCCTTGGGGTGATGCATAAAACCAGAGACTGAAATTAGCACAGATAACATTCCATAAGCCAAATATGTAATAGACAAGACCTACTCCTTGTTCAACGAAATGGACTCAACACCACATATTCAACGCCTAGGAATATACCTGACTAGGAAGTATCTTAAAACCCATGGATATATATGTCTCCGTAAGAGAATCAAGCGTGTGTACAGCGGCCAAAACGCAGCAGTGAAAATCCGATAAATCCCATTATCAAAATAACTTTCGAAAACAAAACACAAAGACAGTGAAATAGAGAGCAATTCTTAAATAATTTACTCAGGGCATATGATGCAACCGGGATTGACCACATCTACACCCAGAGCTGGTTGAGACATAAGGCTGGACACTTCAGGCTGATAGCATTGCTGAGTTTTGATGAGCAAATGCAGACCCTTTGAAGTCATACTGCATGGTACCTATTCCATGGGTCTCAACTCTCCAGGTTCAAGGCATTCTTATTCTAGCTAAAACATGCATGGGAAACCCAGAGTATCGTCCACCGTGTGATTGGGAAACGATTTAAAATGCATCTCAGTTTTCGTATCCTGGTCCTCGGGTTCACCATTCCAGATGCTTTACTAACACTCTCCCTGTTTGGAGAGTCAGTGCCTTTAACCTCCTGTTTGGCACAGCTTGCAATTTCTGTGCAAGATGTACAGGAATAGGGAGAACCAATGAGAGACTAGCTGTAGGTGTCTGCACGCGCAAATGTAACGCTCATTTCCCACCAGGAAGAGGAATTAACCAAAGGCTCAGCATGCTCTGCCGGAAACAGATTAGGGCCTGAAGCAATCCTGCGGTTTTGTGCCCAGCTCACAAGAAAGCGAGTTGAAGAAAGGAGCTCAGGGGCACTGTAATTCACAAACCTGCAGAGTTATAAATGACAGCTATCCTCCAAAAATATATTGAAGTAAGCCTGCGAAGGGGACTTGAAAGCGGGGCAGAATTTCAGGGAAAACGATTTCAGGGGGTAGACTGGAATTGCCCTGAAAGCATAGGAAAAGAGGCAGAAGGTCGACAATGATGCACTTGGCCAAAAAGTGCGTATGGGTTTTTTCCTGAATATATTCAGGAAAAAACGCATACGCCCTTCTTGGCCAACCAAGCAAGCCTGTAAAGGAAATCTGCACTACAATGAAGTCTCACTGCCCCCCCCCCCCCCGGGCAAAAGGGCCATCTGAAAAAAGTGTAAAATCCAGAAAGGTAGGACAGGATATGGAGAACAGGGAGCCTTGTTATGCTGATTGGCAGGATGTAAATTGCCAGCAGCCACCCTGGAGAAGTGTATGGTGTTTCCTGAAACAGGTAAGAAACAAAGCAACACAGCCTATGGCACTTCCAATTATGGTCCTATAGCTTAAGGAAATTAAAATCAAAAACAGACAGCCACCCCAATATTTGGGACGGCTGTGTTCACAAGAAGCTCGTCTACAGTATCAGGTAAATATCCCAGAAAGCAAAAAATGGATAAAGATGTTGTGGCACGTATGTACAATGCAATATCACTCAGCAATGAAATCTGTGTCATCAGGCCCGAAGCAGCATAGTGAGTGGATGCAGGTTCGGTGATTCTACGTCAACTACGTCACACAGGAAAAGAAACATCATAAGATATCACTAATACACGGAATGTAAACTTGACTACACATGAACTGAATTACAAAACAGAACAGGGTCTCAAATTTAGAAAACCAACTAGTGCTTGCTTATGGGGAAAGGTGCCTTGGGGTGCTGAATAAAACCAGAGACTGAAATTAGCACAGATAACTTTCCATAAGCCAAATATGTAATAGACAAGACCTACTCCTTGCTCAACGAAATGGACCCAACACCACATATTCAACGCCTAGGAATATACCTGACTAGGAAGAATCTTAAAACCCATGGATATATATGTCTCCGTAAATGAATCAAGCATGTGTACAGCGGCCAAAACGCAGCAGTGAAAATCCGATAAATCCCATTATCAAAATAAATTTCGAAAACAAAACACAGACAGTGAAATAGAGAGCAATTCTTAAATAATTCACTCAGGGCATGTGGTGCAACCGGGATTGACCACATCTACACCGAGACCTGGTTGAGACATAAGGCTGGACACTTCAGGCTGATAGCATTGGTGAGTTTCGGTGAGCAAATTCAGACCCTTTGAAGTCATACTGCATGGTACCCATTCCAAGGGTCCCAACTCTCCACGTTCAAGGGATTCTTCCTCCAGCTAAAACATGCATGGGAAACCCAGAGTATCGTCCACCGTGTGATTGGGAAACGATTTAAAATGCATCTCAGTTTTCGTATCCTGGTCCTTGGGTTCACCATTCCAGATGCTTTACTAACACTCTCCCCACTTGGAGTGTCAGTGCCTTTAACCTCCTCTTTGGCACAGCTTGCAATTTCTGTGCAAGATGAACAGGAATAGGGAGAATCAATGAGAGACTAGCTGTAGGTGTCTGCACGGGCAAATGTAACGCTCATTGCCGACCAGGAGGAGGAATTAAACAAAGGCTCAACGTGCCGTGCCGAAAACAGATTAGGGCCTGAAGCAGTCCTTCGGTTTTGTGCCCAGCTCACAAGAAAGCGAGTTGAAGAAAGGAGCTCAGGGGCACTGTAATTCACAAACCTGCAGAGTTAAAAATGACAGCTATCCTCCAAAAATATATTGAAGTATGCCTGCGAAGGGGACTTGAAAGCGGGGCAGAATTTCAGGAAAACGATTGCAGGGGGTAGACTGGAATTGCCCTGAAAGCATAGGAAAAGAGGCAGAACGTCGACAATGATGCACTTGGCCAAAAAGGGCATATGCGTTTTTTCCTGAATATATTCAGGAAAAAACGCATACGCCCTTCTTGGCCAACCAAGCAAGCCTGTAAAGGAAATCTGCACTACAATGAAGTCTCACTGCCCCCCGGGCAAAAGGGCCATCTGAAAAAAGTGTAAAATCCAGAAAGGTAGGACAGGATATGGAGAACAGGGAGCCTTGTTATGCTGATTGGCAGGATGTAAATTGCCAACAGCCACCCTGGAAAACTGTATGGAGTTTCCTGAAACCCGTAAGAAACAAAGCAACACAGCCTATGGCACTTCCACTTATGGTCCTATAGCTTACGGAAATTAAAATCAAAAACAGACAGCCACCCCAATATTTGGGACGGCTGTGTTCACAAGAAGCTCGTCTACAGTATCAGGTAAATATCCCAGAAAGCAAAAAATGGATAAAGAAGTTGTGGCACGTACGTACAATGCAATATCACTCAGCAATGAAATCTGTGTCATCAGGCCCGTAGCGGCATAGTGAGTGGATGCAGGTACGGTGAATCTACGTGAACTACGTCACACAGAAAGAGAAACATCATAAGATATCACTAATACACGGAATGTAAACTGGACTACACATGAACTGAATTACAAAACAGAACAGGGTCTCAAATTTAGAAAACCAACTAGTGCTTGCTTATGGGGAAAGGTGCCTTGGGGTGCTGCATAAAACCAGAGACTGAAATTAGCACAGATAACTTTCCATAAGCCAAATATGTAATAGACAAGACCTACTCCTTGCTCAACGAAATGGACCCAACACCACATATTCAACGCCTAGGAATATACCTGACTAGGAAGAATCTTAAAACCCATGGATATATATGTCTCCGTAAGAGAATCAAGCGTGTGTACAGCGGCCGAAACGCAGCAGTGAAAATCCGATAAATCCCATTATCAAAATAAATTTCGAAAACAAAACACCAAGACAGTGAAATAGAGAGCAATTCTTAAATAATTCACTCAGGGCATGTGATGCAACCGGGATTGACCACATCTACACCCACAGCTGGTTGACACATAAGGCTGGACACTTCAGGCTGATAGCATTGGTGAGTTTCGGTGAGCAAATGCAGACCCTTTGAAGTCATACTGCATGGTACCCATTCATGGGTCCCAACTCTCCAGGTTCAAGGGATTCTTCCTCCAGCTAAAACATGCATGGGAAACCCAGAGTATCATCCACCGTGTGATTGGGAAACGATTTAAAATGCATCTCAGTTTTCGTATCCTGGTCCTCGGGTTCACCATTCCAGATGCTTTACTAACACTCTCCCTGCTTGGAGAGTCAGTGCCTTTAACCTCCTGTTTGGCACAGCTTGCAATTTCTGTGCAAGATGAACAGGAATAGGGAGAACGAATGAGAGACTAGCTGTAGGTGTCTGCACGGGCAAATGTAACGCTCATTGCCGACCAGGAAGAGGAATTAAACAAAGGCTCAGCGTGCCCTGCAGAAAACAGATTAGGGCCTGAAGCAATCCTGCGGTTTTGTGCCCAGCTCACAAGAAAGCGAGTTGAAGAAAGGAGCTCAGGGGCACTGTAATTCACAAACCTGCAGAGTTATAAATGACAGCTATCCTCCAAAAATATATTGAAGTAAGCCTGCGAAGGGGACTTGAAAGCGGGGCAGAATTTCAGGAAAACGATTGCAGGGGGTAGACTGGAATTGCCCTGAAAGCATAGGAAAAGAGGCACAACGTCGACAATGATGCAGTTGGCCAAAAAGGGCGTATGCGTTTTTTCCTGAATATATTCAGGAAAAAACGCATACGCCCTTTTTGGCCAACCAAGCAAGCCTGTAAAGGAAATCTGCACTACAATGAAGTCTCACTGCCCCCCGGGCAAAAGGGCCATCTGAAAAAAGTGTAAAATCCAGAAAGGTAGGACAGGATATGGAGAACAGGGAGCCTTGTTATGCTGATTGGCAGGATGTAAATTGCCGGCAGCCACCCTGGAGAAGTGTATGGTGTTTCCTGAAACACGTAAGAAACAAAGCAACACAGCCTATGGCACTTCCACTTATGGTCCTATAGCTTATGGAAATTAAAATCAAAAACAGACAGCCGCCCCAATATTTGGGACGGCTGTGTTCACAAGAAGCTCGTCTACAGTATCAGGTAAATA